>NW_022111324.1:38422964-38434100 GCF_000313985.2 Echinops telfairi | reverse complement strand
TTTTTTTTTTACGTCGAGTTGTAATTCATACTGAAGGCTGCAACCTTGTTCTTTGTCAGCAAGTGCTTCAAATCTTCCTCACTTTCACCAAGCAAGTCATCTTCACATCACAAGTTGTTAATCACAACTACGGTAGTCAACGTCAGAAAACATTAAGGAAGCAGTCCTTTTGTTTACATCCATGGTTTTTCTGAGCCAAGCCAGCAGGCACATCTCTTTCTGGTTCTCAGCCTCTCCACACTACGTCTTTGCCTCTGCCCTGCATGGGCTAGTGTTGCAAAGCTCCGCGAGTAGGAGTAAATGCAGCCTCTCTGTAAGCCAGCCTCCTGTGCAAATGGATTCAGCTTTACCTTTACCATGGGCTCAGACAATATTTGTTTGTATAGCAAAACAGTGCTTTTAGGGTACAGCAAACACAATGATGAATATTGAAATATAATGCCAAATACCATTTTTGAAAATTTATTTTAGGATATATCTCTCTTTTTTAAGTTTTAAAAATCATTTTTATAAAGATCACATGAGTATAATATCTGTATATATGCTATAACATTGTTGATATAGATTAAATATCTTAAAGTACACACCTAAATTAAGCAATATTATCTAAATCATAAAACACAACAACAAAGTATAGCTTATAAACTATCTTTTCTTTTAGTGCATTACAATAGTAAAAAATAGATTCAAATTTTTCTGGCAATTTTTGTTTTCTAAAATAGTCTAAGCATATTGCCACTTATTTAATACTTCAAAACTAGCTAACTAGAATATCCTAGACTGACCCTTCAAGTTGCTTTACTTATATGACTGGTAGTATAATTTAAAAGAAATAACTGATGAAATGAACATGCATATACTTTTACTTTTCACCATATAATTGGGGCCCTAAAAATAATCTTTTTTAGAAATATCATTATAAGCCATATATCTTCACAACAATGTTTTAATTTTTTATGTGCGAAGAAATTCTAAATATACGAAAGAGAGCTATTTGTACACTGGCAGAGACCCATGAACAAAGCTGCAGAATGCATTCATTTCGTCGTTCTCATTGTGTGTCAGGGTCTGTGGGCTTTCCAAAGTGTGTTTCAGCTTCCAGGCTGGTCAGAGGCCTGTTGGAGCTTGGAAAGGAACCCTATCGTGTTCCTCATTCTTGGCATGGACATCAAGAAAGCTTGAAAGAATAAGCTCATTGGCAGCTTCCCATTCCACATTTTAACATGAAGGATTTCGGAGAAAATAAAACTTTAGTGAATTAAAATTTTATTTTTATTTAATTATCATTACCTCTTAGCATCTGTTCTGAAACTTTTTGGGATACAATTAAAATCATTAACAAAGTTGCTTTTATTCAGAACCTACATTGAATCACATTCCTGTGCATTTCAGGTGGAATGATGGATATGCACACATAGCTGTTGTGCTGCTAAAGCTATGTGAGAAAATGAATCATTGTGCTCTTTAATTAAAGAAAACAAAACCACAACAACCATTGCCATAAATTCCAACTCATAGAATTGTACAGTAGAGAGTCGAACAGCTTCATAGATTATTTTAAGGCTATAGTGTTTAAAAGCACATTGTGACAATTTTCTCCCAGGGAACAGCTACTGAGTTTAAACTGCCAACTTTTCGGTTAGCAGACAATGCTTAACCACTACACCACCAGGACTCCTCAGTAATAGCAGCGTGTTAATATCCCACTGAGTTTCACTTACTCTGAATTTATCAAAAATCTCAATGACACACCAGTATCTATATTTAATAATATTTATTATATATAAAATTTGGCTAAATATTATTCGAAAATAATTGTGCAATTTAGAACTTTGTAGAAAATTAACCGCTCAATCATTTTACCCTAGTTGGCCCAAACAAAACATTAAAATATGTAGAAAATAGATATATGATTCTTGAGTTTAGAAATGCTTAAAACTATTTTTAATTCAAAGAGAAAAATATGGGGAAGGTCAATTTATGCATTTTGAATAAACCAAACCAATTTTAACTTAGAGTGATATGATCATCAGTTGGAAATTTAAATCTGCATTTCACATACAAATTTAGATTTTCATTTCTACTTAAGCTTGGGTCTCAGTTCATTACCTTTAGTTATAATGGTTATATCTATTAACTTGGCCAACCCACAGAGACCCATTTACATAAGAACGACCAAGCCCAACTTTGTACCATGAAAAGTTTAATGAATTAAATGAATAATACAACTCACATAATCTAAGGAATTATCTAGATATGTCTGTTTTACCAATAAAGATGAGTTTTTGCCATTTGTATTTCTTTAAATAGCTAGATGCAATATTAATTTACAAAGAATATCCACCCCCCCACCCATATACCCACCTACCCACCCATCCACCTACCAATATACTCACCAAACTATTTACCATCTAGCCTTCCACTCGCAAATGAAGGGCATTACTGGAAGTTAGCTTTCTGTTGTCACCATTCGGCAGAAATAGCCTCTGCTGAAGAGTGCATGCTCACTGCCAGGAACGGCCCCATTTCAGCACTGGTCTGCAGCTACTGATGGATAAATCTGGAATAAAAATCCACAGTATGTTTTCCTTTTTCTTTTGGGGCCAACTTTGAATACCAGGCTCAGTTCAGGTTTCGGCAGGTTTGGCTGAAGCCTCCATTAAAAACTTCATCTCAGAATTCTGAGGATAGAGCATAAAACAGTGGTCAAAATGCTTCACCGCTTCCCTGAGTAGAGCAAACCAAAACTTTAGAGGAAAAAAAACAAATATTAATAGTAATAATAATCACAGAACAAAGATGAGACTTTCTACCGTTATAAAAATTTACAGTCTCAGAAACCCACAGGGACGCTTTGTCCTATAGGGATGTATGATCTGTCCTCAGATTAATGGTAGTGGAAAAGAGAAAATAATAATAATAACATGATAAATTCTGTCACTATTTCATTTATTATTGACTATGCTATGGCATTCGACTGTTTTGATAAAAACAAACTATGGATCACCTTGAGAGGAACGGGAATTCAAGAGCACTGCATGGCGCTCATGAGCAACTGGTACATGGATGAAGAGGCATTTGCGTGAACAGAACCAGTGAATACTGCATGGTTTAAAAGCCGGAAAGGTGTGGGTCAGGGTTGTATCCTCCCACCATCCTTACTCTATGCTGAACAAGTCATCAGGGAAGCTGCATTATGTGAAAAGGAATGTAGCATTGCTTGAAGACTTATTAAGCCTTGATGTGCAGATGACACAACCTTGCTCGCTGAAAGTGAAGAGGACTTGAAGAGCTTGCCGATAAAGATGAAGGATTGCAGTCTTCAGTATGGATTATGGATTATGACTCAATGTAAAGAAGAGCAGAATCCTCACAACTGGACCAATAGGTAACACCATGACAAATGGAGAAAAAGGTGAAGTTTTCATAGGCTTTGTCGTAGTTGGCTTCAAAATCAATGTTCATTGAAGCCACAGTTAAGAGATCAAAAGACGTATTGAATGAAGTAAATCTGCTCCACGGAACTCCTTAGAGAATTGAAAAACAAGGGTGCTACTTTGAGGAGGAAGGTATGCATGACCCAAACCATGGTATTTTCAATTCCTTCATATGCATAGGAAAGTTGGATATTAAATAAGAAAGACCAAAGAACAATTGAGGCATTTGAATTGTGCTGGAGAAGAATCTTGGAAGCATCAAGCCAATCTGCCTTGGAAGAAGGCAGAGTCCTCCTTAGAGGCAAGGATGGCAAGATTCTTACCGACTTTGGACATATCATCAGGAGAGATCATTTCTGGAGGAGGACATCGTGCTTGGTAAAGTTGAGGGTCTGCAAAAACAGAAGGCCCACAAGGAGAGGGTTTGGCACAGTGGCTGACCAGTGGTCTCAGGCATACAACCAGTTGTGCCGACTGGGCAATGTTTTCTTCTGCTCTGCATACGATTGCTCTGGATTGGAACTGACCAGATGGCACCTAACAACATTTCAAGTTACTGTTGATGAATCCTCTCTGTGTGACTGAGTGCAACACACTTCTGGATAATTTCTGTCTCATAATTTCTTTGATAGTTAAACACTGGGAAACAGAAACAACAACAACAAAGCATTAGACATTCCCCGTTCACAATATGAACAAAGAAAAAGAGCAGAATGTTCATTCCAGAAATAGCACAACTATAAGGAAAATGTTGTATTCTAAAACCGCAGTGTCTAGGAATTAGAAGGAAATGACTATTCAGAGACAGATTATCAAGGCAGACTGTACATGGTTAATGTTAATGCACTTGCCCGCCAATTGAAGGCTTTTGTCTTTGCCCATCCCAGAAGGTGTTTCAAAGAAAGTCCTAGTAATTGAATTTCAATAATTCCACTATTAATACCTCTATGGAACACACTTCTGCTATTGTACCACAGTGGATCATCTTGACTTGAAACTGATCCACTGGCAAACGTCTGTAATCTGGGGTAACTGGACAGCTCGAATTTAGGTTACCACAAGTTCTATCCCAGTTAAATCCCCTCACCCCACCCCTCAGTCTTCCCTGCTGGGAGGATGACTTGAAATGAATTCAGATCCTTAGCACAAGGAGTTACCACAGACAGCTGGCAACATGAGGAAGATCAAGGGTGTTCTTTTCAAAGGCATAACAGAGTCAAGCAACGGGGGAAAGAAAGTTACATACACAGTGTCCCATTCTTTATTCTTGGTGCCTATGGAGACATTTGTATGTCCAGTACCCAAGGAAACCTTCACAATAGCCACTGTGTTATTCGTTGAGTGGTTAAGAGGGAAGGAGCAACATTTGGAAGGTGCAGCACAAGACATACCCAGCGTCTCTGGCTGTTTTCCTCCATCTATCCCTTTGTGACTGATATGCTTACCACAGGATGTATCCTCTCTTGAGGCTCTTCTCATTGACGCCAGCATTTATTTTTGGCCAACACCACTTGCCTTTTATAGTCCAAAAGAAAGTAACGTAATTAAATTAAATTTAACTCAAAATTATTGATCGAAATTTTAATCTTCTTGTACAAGTTACTAGATACATATTTTATTGCTCCTTCTTTTCCTTAAAGAATTTTTCTATAGAAGCTTCAATATTATCTTCTTTATTTTTCATCCTTATGAATCAGATTTTCAATGGACAGCTATTTCACAAGGTGTGAAGCCGGGTCAGTCGGGTGCTGGTGATTTATCAACTAGATAATTTTCACACCTCAAATAATCTCTTCCTTTCTGATTCTGTGGGGCAGAATGCTCCCTGGAAACATGGTCCTTCATTTGAGTGCTTCTGTAGCCTTTCCCCCAGGGTATCCTGACTTTACTGCTCAATATACCTGCTGTTCTGCCCTTCCCAGCTGCTTGCTCCATCTCCACATTGTCTCCTCCCTTTTGAGAAGCCAGCTCTACCAGGATCCATCTAGAAAAGGGATTACCATGTCCTAACAAGGATATTAATGCTTTTAATATGTCAAATATAGGTTCATTTTTGGAGAAAGTTTTTGCTTAAATGTCCTTGTGGGTCCTCAGAGCAAAAGTTTATATCTTTAGGTGACAAAATTTGATCTGATCATGGTTAAATCATATATATATACACACACACACTTGGCCAGAGTTCCCACTGACAACAGCAGCTATGAGATTTTTTTTTTACTAGCCCAGCATGGAAGAATCCAGACAGTATTAAACACTTCTTGTGACACAGATAGATAATGCGGGGAAGATAAAACAGGATGTAAATAGAATTAGAAAATGGGCCTCATAGTTACACACTACAAAGGCCCTACAGGCACCAAGCTTATTTAAGTAGCAAATTCCTATTAGGAATAGGCACAAAGGAAGGTCAATGTTGTAAGGGATTCTAAGGATTTTCATCTGCATTCCAACATAGTATTATCTTTCACTACTGCCTATGGTATTTACATAATCTTGTGTCAACATGAAGGTGTAAGAGTGAAGGTGTGCACTATGACAGTTAGGTTTTATCATGCCAACACGGCTTCCATAGGGCTGTAGGTGTTGTTTAGCCTGTCTCTCCGGCGGCAACTTGTTGGAGGTCAGCTGATATAAATGCTCTCTGAGCTGGCCTCCTTTTCTTTCTCTGAGGAAGTGGGCCACCCTCTCTTTGCTTCACCTTCCTGTTGACAAGCCACGTGGAGCCACACTGAGACCTGCAAGAGCCCTGGAGATGCTTCCACCGCCACTGGATCCACAAGACTTTGCACCCACTGGCCTGTGTGATCTTGCTGCATTTTGCATCATTGCATGTGCTCTGTGAGTCTGAAGAGGGGTTTATGGACTAGTATCGGACTTATGGCCTAATATAAGACTTATGGACTTGATCTGGACTGGACTGGGATGTTTTATTCATATATAACTACTCTTTGATATAAAGTTCTTTCTTCTACATATATGAGTGTCTCTGGATTTGGTTCTCTAGTAGCCTGGTCTAATACATTGCGTCACCTGTAGCTGAGAAAAAAGAATGGCTTGGAAGAAGGCAATGAACGTAGGCTCTAATCAGCACTATCAAATCTCCTGGTGAAGGCAGACAAGATGGTATCCAGTGGAAAACCAGCACTGTGAGTTTAAGGAGCCTGCTATGGTCACCATCTTAAGTCCAGTTAAAGCTCAGATTAATTAAGAGTGTGCTATCTTTAACTTCTAATCAAGAGGAGGAAGCCAGAAAACACGTGCACTTCAAAAAGATGCAGTCTATACACACAGCTCTGTCTATGCCTTGAATCAGCCAAAAAACATCTTCGGTGTTCTATTTGCACATACATGTCTAGCAATTCAACTATAAGAGTAGCCAGGAAAAATCGTAGAAAAGGCAGGGATTAATAGTGTTCTTACAGGAAAGGAAAGATTCAGATTATCAGTCACACACACACACACACACACACACTAAAACATATGGTCTAAATGTGTCCTCAGAGTTAAAACATGTAGACAAAGGAGTTTTCTTTCTTTCTTTTCTGCTTGATAGACCAATTATTATTTACCTTCCTGATTATTTTTATAATAAAACTTATATTACAAATCTGTGAAAATAGAGGAGCGAAAATATAGAATGAGTACCTTCTTGCGTTGTTCTTAGACAAGCATAACACTGGTGGGTGCCAATTTGTCCCTTGCCTCTCTTTCCTTTTGTCTCATTATTGTGACTGAGAATTTCTGCTAGGACTTTCCGCTAGGACAACCTTTGGCGTGACTGTGCTGATCCAGCGGACCCTAAACAGGCCGATTCCTGTGCGTGACTTACAGCCAAGTCCAGCATCGCCACCTGCAAGAGCTTGCTCTCCTTACTGAAGAAGAGATTATGCCAGATTTCTACTCATACAGGCAGGGGAATGATGCTGGGCACCCCACTGAAGCCGGAAGCAGGTACAGAAGGAGATAGTTCTCCTCCTGATCCCGTAAAGAATTATTTAAGCACATGAAATCACTCCAGGGTAAATGAGACAGGGCAAGGGAGCCAAGGTGGATATTTGGACAGAGCATGTGCAGAGCCCATGGCAACCTCTTTGGACGCCATTTTCCGGAATCCTTTGCTAGCTTCAGCCAAAGTTCCTGAGAAACTCATGAACGCAGAAACCTTTAAAAATACTTTCTGTGCATGGTCCTGGGGGGTTGCGAGGGATGGAGGAGTAAGAAATGCCAGCTGCAAGGGGTGTTTTTCCCTCCTAGGAATATCTAAACATAATTCTTGTGTGATGCCCTATGACTTCCAAAGATAAATCTTTCCGGAAAACAGCCAGCAGAATTCCAATAACAGCCATCAAGAGAGAAGAGCCATGAGGGGAGTACAGTTTGGGGAGCAGAGATCCCTGCATTGACTTTTCCTGTTCTAGGAATCAGAGAGCTGGGACAGTGGCAATGGAAACAAGCCGTGTCAGAGAAACTGTGCCAGCTGAGATGACAACCCAGACCGCAGCGTGAGGCAGAACAGTGGGCTTCGGGACGATGGAGCTGAGCTTTGAAGCAGGTGTCTGCAAGCATGACGGAGAGAAGTGGCTGTCTTGATAGAATCACTGAATACTGAGCGTTGATCATTCCCATCTGAAACCTCTAACTTCTCTAATACACCTGGTCACGACTGCCTGTGTGTTTGTGTGCCACTGAAATCAAATACTGAGCCCCGCAGAACAATGGGTGTCAAAAGTGGTAAAAATACTGAGGGTGGAGGCATCTCTGATCTCTGCTATGTAGGAATCGCCTTGCGAAATGATTTTATTCTTTTTGTCTCATTGAACATAGAGAAGATCAGACCCTGACCAGATGCTGTTTTTGAGTTAAAAATATTAATTTAAATAAAAAATGAAAACCAATACGATGAGTTACATAAATTACTTTATAAACTCCTAACGGTATGATGGATTGAAATAGAAAGACATGGATGAAGATATAAATTAATTTTGACTTAAGAACTCTTTTCCCACAAAGAATATTTTACTTATAATATATACACATATATAGCTGTTTTGAGTTTAATGGATGGTCTGGTATACTGCATCCTTCTATAGTCTCAGTGCGTTTACTTTTCCTTTCACCTAAGATCCCCTTTAGTGGCTACACATTAAAATAGTTTGCATTAGTACTCAAACTGATAATTATAATTATTGCTTTATAAAATAGGGCATCTTTTTTATATATATTAGATATATGGTCCTTTTAAGAAAAAAGTATTATTTGTATTGTTTTATTTGAACTAAGTTTATATAAAACACGTGGAAAGCCTTCTTATTTTCTCTCCTATTGCCTACACATAAAATCCAAATATATACATCTCAACTAGAAGCCAAACAATCCCCTGAAACTAGATGACTGAATATTAAGCCTCATATGAGACACTGGGAGGGAGTGAAGCGAGGTCAATGTTGACAGAACTTGAGAAAGACAACAAAATAAACAATAGGGTACAGGAGTAACAATCATGTAAACCCCAAACCTAGATTAAATTGTATCTTACCATTGACTTGTTTAAAATTAGTTCAAGAGAGGGGAGAGTCCACACTCAAATCAAGAGAGTCCGGTGAAATAGGGACTATGTGCTCAGTTGCTAATTCAGTGTGCGTTTTGATCCCACAAGATGCTCCAAACAAGATGTGGTCATCTACTTTCATGAAGCTTTCTTTCCCGGGACAGGCCACTCTGTCCTATAGTTACTATGCATCAGAATCAGCTCTGTGGCAGAGTTTGATTTTTGAGTGGAATATTTGAATCCCACTTATGGAAAATAAGTGATTTTGGATTGAAAACTTAATTCAGAATTAAAGAACTACTGATGTACTTTGATTTGGAGTGACATATTAATAAGAGCTTTTTTTTTTCTTTCTGTAATGGACTAAACCATACATTCCTTCCACAATTAAGCCACAGATTTTACACATATCCATCAGTTCTTGTTTTCTTATTACAAGGCAATCACTATTCATTCAGGTTGAATATTACTTAGAATGTCTAAATAATAGGACAGCTCTCCCCATCAGAAGATGGAGTGCTGGAGTGGATTAAAAGCTTTCCGAGAAATCCTCTGCTCATTTATATGAGAATAGGAGAATTTTATTTTCCTTCCAACATAAATTGCTGTTTTATCCCATTTGTATTTCTAAAGGGCATCCTAAAATATCATTGATTTTATGCCATTCAAATTTTATGAAACACTGATCCAGCTTAATTTTTTACCTTACATCCTGATATTACAAATAGTATTCTTTATTTTAAAGTGATACAAAAGTACCTTTAGTAAAATGTTATTACTGGATGATATTTTATACCATTACTCAAAAGGTATATTAATTTAAATTTTTCCATTGTACAATTTTCCTCTCTATAAATTGTTTTCATAAGACTAAGAGTCATTTTATATGTTTGATCTTCAGAATTTGTTTTTCCAATTATTTGGAAACCATAGGTACACTCAAGTCAAATAAACCTGATATTTATCTCAAGATCATACTCAGACTATATTCACCAGACATGCACACTTTAGGAAGTCATTTTTCAAATGTGGACGAAGTGTCAGGACACAGGACGTGACGAAATCTATCGAAAATAAAGACAACGCTCAGTAAACGGAGCCGATTCTAAGGGACTCTAAAACAGATCTGAAGAGAAAGTTACATGTTCTCCCAGAATATGTGTTCCAACCATTTTATATTATGCAATATAATATTTGTAACAATAAATAAGGTTTTTTTTTCCTTTTATGAGATAAGTAGTTGAGAATTAAAGGTATATAAGCACAGTTTAGATGCTGAAAAATCTATTAACAAAAGACCTAGACTTTTCCTCAATGCTTTATCTCAGAAGAAAGAAGGCAATACATTATAAACTCCCACAGAAAACCACATTGCACTTTGGGAGAGTCCTAGAGCAAATGAGTAAACTGGGGAGTTCAAGGCTGAAGATGAAAATTAATTATGTCTTCTTTGTTTCAACCCACTTTATTTTGTATATGTGTGTGTGAAGGGGTCCCCCGGCGTTCCCAAATCCTTCCAATGAATAGCTATTTACTAGGAGAATAATTTCTTCATTTATACTCTGTGTAAAACGATTAGTGAGTAATAACCAAGTTGTTTTAAGCAAATGTTGATCTTGATTAAAACTGTTCTTTCATGAGCACTTACATTACATGACTATATTGTAGAGCCACGACAACGCGTGTATAATTCTTGCTGTGAACACTGTCCTGGTTCTCTGCCCTAGTGGTGAAAAGGCTGCCTGTGCAGCAATAGAATAAACTCTTCTGAACTCCAGTATGCAGGGATACTTACTCGCTCAACATCTCACAGACAATACACCGACCCTGCACTCATGAGATAGAGCATCTGCAGAGAATTTTCAGAGAAGTTAGTGACCCACTCAGCAAGATGAACTGGATCATGGAAAGATGATGCGAGGCCTGCTGGCAGGTACTTGTGATGACCAAACACATGATCCTGACATGACATGTGCCAGTGGACTCCAAGCTTCTCTTTATGACTGAGAGGAAGCAGATCCACCAAGCAATAAGCAAAACAGTCTAGCAGGTCCTCATCCGGGGCATTTGGTCTCTATAAATCCAGGCTAAGTGTGTGCCGAAGTTCAAGAAACTAACATGAGCAGTTGGTGCATATTTCTAAAGTGCCTA
>NW_022111324.1:38413503-38421382 GCF_000313985.2 Echinops telfairi | reverse complement strand
TCTCTCTATCCTAAGTGGTAGTAGAAGTCTATACATTGAAATTTAAATCTTTCTTTATTTCTCATTTATTTATATTTTAAAAATCAAACAATGTGTATTAATTTAGCATGGTGTGAAATTGCTTACTATCACTCCTCTATGAAAGTGTTTGTAACTCCTAGCATATGATTGAGTATGACCATGGAAATGGGATGTGTGCAACACGAATAGACAGGTCACTCAATTTTGCCATTCAACCGGGTATAAAAGTGTGAACCATCCCAGAAGCAGAGAGAATATTCCTGCACCATCCAGAAGGGAGAACCCCCAGAAAGGTAGCTGTGAAACCCCAGGGTGCTGTGGCAGAGCAGAGGCTGAAGCACCGAGATGAAGAGAACTGAAAGGAGCCTTCCTGAGACTGGGAGACAGAGCCGAGGAGCAAGGCTAAGCCCATGAGGTCAAGGGCAGACAATTAACTCTGTCCCACACAGACTGGGCACAGAGGAGGGGCTGCTCTGACACTGTGTAACCACCAGATGGCAGATGAGAGCAATTGGAGGGTACATAATTTTTGTTGTCATTATGGATCAGACCTGGAAGTAATGCAAGACTGGCTTCCTGGGGACCTGGAGGCAGGTGTCAAGGAACTGTGTAGCTGAGAGACCATGGACCAGAGACATTCCTGCCATCATGGTCAAGACAAGCACTATGGACAAAAGATCAGACTCTTACTATTTTGCAATCTCTTAACTTCTTTAAAAAGTATTGTCTGTGAGCTCAGTGTAGCTGTTGAAGCTGATTGTCAAACTCAGTAAAAAAAAAAGTGTAATAGGGTAAGGAGAATTGGCAAAGAGGACTGGAGGGTGGAAGTATGTACAAATCTGTCTCATAGGAATCGGCCTTGTGGAGTTATATTCTCATTCTCCCCTGTATAAGCGAAGGAGATCAGATGTGGCATCCACGCCATTAGTTACCAGACCATACAGATAAAGTTAATAATCTTATGAGTGTGTTCTAGTTGTCATTGTTGAGTACCACTGAGTCAGTTTTGGCTAATAGTGACCCTTTATATGGCCGATCGCCACTTGTCTGTCTGCTTATTGTACTGTGGTGGTTTGGGTATTGCTGTGATGCTGGAAACATCACTGATTTATCAAGTGCTGGAGGGGACACCCAGAGTGGACAGCTTTCCGTGGAGCTTCTAGACTAAGAACAGACGGTGAAGAAGGAACTTGATGTCTGCTTTCGAGGAAGACGTAGTTGAAAACTGTATGCAGATCATGGAAGACAGTGTCAGATACTGATGACACTACAGACACGGTTGTGGATAGACCTGCTGTGGACTTGAACGTATTTGGTGGTCCCTAATAACAATAAAACGTACAACAGAGCAAAACACTACCTGGTCCTGCACCATCCTCAGAATCATTTGAGCTCATTCTTTCAGCCAGTGTGATAATCCATCTCGTTAGGGGTCTTCCTCTTTTGCACTGCCCCTTAACTTTACCCAGCACCATGTCCTTTTCCAGGGCCTGGTCTCTCCTGAGAACATGTCCGAAGTTCACTAGATGACGTCTTAATGCTCACTTTAGGGAGCACTCTGGCTAAACTTCTTCTCAGAGAGATTTGTTCGTTCTTTTTTATGGTTCATGGTATTTTCAATGTTTTTCATCAGCACCATAATTCAAATACATCCATTCTTCTTTGTCCAACTTTCTTCAATGTCCAACTTTCACGTGCATATGAGGGAGGCAGTTGCAAAAACCATGGTTTGGGTCAAGCTCACCTTAGTCCTCAAAAGAAAATCCTTGATTTTCAATACTCTAAAGTGGTCTTTTTCAGCAGATTTACTGAATTTGAGCATTTATCAATTTTAACATTCCATGTTTAATGAGATGCCCAAAATAAAACATTTTATGCTCTTCATATGCTACGCAATGTTGCCATGTTTTTATGAAACATTTGAAAACATCTTTGCTCAATATCAAAGATAATGTTCACATTTCTATATTACTTGATTGTAAATATCAGTCTAGTATAGTGGATTACATGTTGGGCTGCTAACCACAAGGTCAGTAGTTTGAAACTACCAGCCACCTTGTCCAAAATAGATGGTCTTTTGGCTCAGACTAAGATGTATAGCCTCACAAACCCAGGGGGCAGTCTATCCTCTCTTATAAGGTTACTATGAGCTGGAATAGGCTCAATAGCAGTGAGGTTTTTGTTTCTTTGGTGTCTTAATGAAAATTGGAATCAGACCAAAAATTGAGCACTTAAAGTGAAGGTCATCAAATTCTTCAGATCTCAGCAGTCAATTTTCTAATTTGGAATATGTTCACAATCTCTCAAAATTAATATTAAAGATATAATTTTATTCATATATTATATGTGCCAAGAATCTCATGTATTGTTTCATCTTCCCCTATCCCCTACTGTATAAATTGGAACATACACTATAAAGTAAGCAGTAATAATTGCCATAATTCCTCAGAGTTCAAATGTATTTAACAGTATCCTTTTAAGTTTTCAAGGGAATAGAAATCTTATGTTTAATAATATATATAACAATCGACATTATCATGCCTGAGAGTAGCATAAAGGGGGCACCTCTCTCACCTTAGGGAACACTTAAAAGGAATCTTACTTAAATCACAACAATTGACTTCTCTATTCCCCAGAACAGTGTGTCTCTTCATATGCAGAATCAAATTCATTCAAAGTGTCAGCCAGTCCCTTTCAAGCGTGTTTAAACTAGTTTGCTAATTGTGCTGGGGAGACATCCCTGGACATGGAGCTCCTCTTGGGTCACATGACCGGGATGTTTGTGTAGGATGGATCTGCTCAGCTGGAATTGTTCTTCATCCCCCAATGTCTCAGTCTTCTTCAGTCGGCTTCTCTAACCACTGATGGCCAGCACACCTCAATGGAAGACAAAGACGGTCTGAGGTGATAGGCCTCCCAGTGCTATAGATTAGAACCAGAAGTCCTGTGGAGAATTCATGTTCCAACCTTTCTCATTTATTCATATTATTTTATTTTAAGTGAGAACGCTTGAAAGGTAACAGAACACTGACTTCGGAAAATGAAACCCAAATGAGAAAGTGAAAATTATGCAGAAAAAAAATTTTATATATCATAGCAGATAATGTTTATAGAAATTACGCACAACCCTTTAAAACTGTTGGAGATTAACAGAGAAAAGCAAACAAAATTAAAAAGAAAAGAGTATATTGATCTACATTTCCAAAAATATAAGACTGCTCCTATTTTGCTTTCATTTCCTCCAGCTGCATCCTAAGAGTAAATTTTAGATCAGTGTGAAAATGTTTGAACAATTTTTCACTTTTCTCATGAGCATTTTTCCAGGTCATAAAGTTCACTTTCACTGGCCATTTTATTGGTAATATAATATTTATTCACTTGATTAACATTAATTTATTTTATTTTATATTGAGATTATAGAATTATTCAAATTTGTTCATTTTATAGGTAATATAAATATATATTTCATAAATAAACTTCCCTTAAGAGACTGTCCAATAAGAACTTTAAAAATATATATTTCTAGAGGAAACAATTATAAACATGAAGATATAGAAACAAAATCAAAGACTATGAATATTTTAAATATTTATATCACCTAGTGGACATATATATTCCCAGAATGATTTATCCATTAATAATTTGATGTGATATGATGTGTGCAATATTTGATACTCAGCATTTTGGTTATGTTTTAATCGCTTAATATAAAAAGGTATCTCACAGATCATATATTATTGTTTTTAAGATGTTGAATGTTTTCATTTGATAATACTATCTACATTTTGCTTACAGGAATACTTTCAAAAGTCTCCTTGAACTGTGTGGGGATGTTTTAAACTTCCAAGCTCTTCCCACCTGGATCATTAAAAACCCAATTGGCTTATTATTCTATGCTCTCATGACCCTGGTCTTTAAGAAATCACAGCTGGTTAGTGTGATAAACGAGTATATTCTAATGAAATAACAAATGTGCAAATCCACATTTGCAATCCACAAAAGGCATTGTGCCATAAGTATCTGCTGGATCCTCTGTCAAACGAGTTAGGCCTGTGTTTTCCCTACCCTGAATGTCTTCTGCCTTTTTTTTCTTCTAATTCCAAAAATCACAGCTTCATCATAAAGTAAAAAGTTATAATACCTAATTTACCTATGTCCGAAAAGTTACAGAGACTTATTCAGGCTCATATGCAATAATTTTTATAGAGTGAAAATCTACAAATGTGTCACATTTTAGTTGTGGGGCTTGCTTTGCACACTGCATAAACTTGTATACATTTATGCAAACTTATAATGGGTGATTGAAATAGGTATTAATTCATTAATTTATCACCATTAGGGTGATAAAATTCATGGCATTGGGTTGATAAAACCAGCAACCAAACTCACAGCAGTTGAGTCTTTTTTTTTTTTTTTTAAACTGTAGGACAGAATAGAACTATCCAACAGCATTTCCAAGGCTATAATCCTTAAGTTTTAACTGCCAATTTAGTTAATGCTTTAACTAAAGTATTAACTTTAAAATGCACTACCAGGGTTCTGCTTTGGGGGGATGCGAGTCAATTCAAATCAAAGCAAGGCACAGCGGGCCCATTCTAGGTCTGTCATGGAATTAGAACAGTTTATAGGTAAAAACAGAAAATGCAAGCATTTCTTTAACAAGTAAACAAAAATAAAACTTGAGTAATGATAGATCCTTTATCATGTCACTAAGAAGATGTACTATGTCACTCTTATTTAGTGTTATTAATGCTTAATCTTCCCATTGGTCAGTAGGATTGTTGTACTGAGATGGCTTGCAGACTGCTGCATTGCTGAAATCTACATTGGCAGGGTTATTCATGATGAAGAGATTTCAGTAGATATTCCAAACTAAGACCAGAAAGAAGAAGAAGTAAGTGGTTTGCTTATTACAGATTCAATACTGAAAACCTTATAAATAACAAAAAAATGTTCACTAATACAAGGCCAAGAGATGACCTCTCAAACTAGGACAGGGGAAGCATTGCTTCTTGAAAGTAGAGCTGACCTTAATGAGGTGGGAGGAGTAAGGCTTTCAAGACTTTCAAATGCTGTAGGGGCAGAAGTCAAAATGAGAGGGAAAAGCCCAGCTAGAAACACTCATTAATAATCAGAAGATGACAAGTTCAATGCATAAATCTAGAAAAATTTAAAGTCATCAAAATGAAGTGGAATACATGAGTACTACCCTAGACACTAGTGTGTTGGAATGGGCTATCTTTGGCCATTTTGAATCTAACACTTGTATGGTTTACCATGCAAGGAATGACAAATTCAAGAGGAATGGCATTACATTCATTAAAAAAGGAATGTTTCAGGATCAATTTTGAAATACAAAGATATATTTGATAGAATAATATCTATAGAACACATATAAATCCAGTTAATACAACTGAGTTAGTTAATTGTGCCAACCTGGCCGATAATCACATGTGGGGCTAATTGAAAGGCGGAGGGATAAATGGGTGGTGAGCCTCGCCTTTCTAGTTCTCGGGTCTCTTGCTTTGTGATGGTCGCACCAGGGTGCAGCTGCCTTAGCAGTTCCCTGCTTCAGCCTGCAAGATTGACTTCCTACAAGACATCCCCAAGGAGAAGCCACATGGGCCTATCCCGATGCAGCCCTGGGTGCTGGAGCAGCCGTGTGGAGACCCCTGCTAGTGCTGAGATGCTTATTCATTCACTGACTCAGCTTTCCTCCTGAAGTTGGCATCATTGCCTCTGCTTTGTGAGGTGGAGGACTTTGTGGACTGGTGTTGGGTTAATGGGTTAATGTTGGACTTGTGGGCTTGGGCAGCATTGGGATGTTTTCATGCACACTTTCTTTACATAAAACTCTCTTATACATGAGTTGCTGTGGATTTCTTTCTCTAAAGTACCTAGACTAGTATAGCAACTATAAGTCAAATTTACAGAATAATACTAAACCAGTGATGTAGAAATGGAAGAATTTTACCAACTTTGTCAGCCTGAAATTGTTCAAACATACAATCAAGATGTATTGACCATTAATTGGCATATCAGAAAGACATTTATTTGTTCTTTGTTGACTATGTAAAGGCATTTGATTGTGTGGAAAAGTGGGAAACAAAGAAGGATCAGTTGAAAAATATGGTCTCGGTGATAGAAAAGAAGCTAGGAAAAACATGATAGAATATTGCAAGACTAATGTTTTTTCTTGCAAATACCTTTCTTCAACAGTACACACTGACTGTACATATGGCCTCCTCACTAGATTGACTATACAGGAATTAAATTGACTTCATGTGGGAAGGGATCACGGAGAATCTAAATATCATTAGTTAATACAAGACCAAGGCTGATTGTAGAATAGCCTGTTAATTGCTTATCTATAAATTCAGATTGAGTCTGAAGTAAATATAAATTAGTCATTGAGAACTACAGCACATCCAACATGAATTTTTATACCAGCTGAGATAGTTATGTTTACTGTGCCAACCTGGCTGATAAACTCATGTGGGATCAATTGAAGGGCAGAGAGATAAATGACTCAGTGAGTCTCCCCTTTCCAGTTGTTGGGTCTCTTACTTTCTGATGATCAGACCAGGGTGCAGATGCTTTAGCCAGTTCCATGCTTCTGCTGGCAAGGCTCACTTCCCGCAAGACATAACTGAGGAGAAGCCACATGGACCTACCCCAATGCAGTCCTGGATGATGTAGCACCCGTGGAGAGACCCCTGCCAGCACTAAGATGCTTACACACTCACTGATTCAGCTTTCCTCTGCAGTGGGTATCATTGTATATGTTTTGTGAGATGGAGGAGGACTTTGTAGATTGGTGTCAGGCATGTGGGCTAATGTTGGACCTAGGGCTTGGGCAGCACTGGGTTGGGATGCTTTCGTAATATACACTTACCCTTTATATAAAACTTTCTCTTGTTGAGTTTCTGTGGATTTGTTTCCCTAGTTTACCCAGACTAACACACCATCTCAAGAACAGATTTGGCACATTGGGTCAGGGTTTTATCCTTTCACCATTTATTCAATCTGTATGGTGAGCCGAGAGTCAAGATGACAATAAGACAAAGAATGCATCAGGATTGGAGGAAGACTCAAGAACACCCTGAAGCACGCAGATAAGACCATCTTGCTTGATGAAAGCCACGATTTGAAGTCTTTATTGAAGGGCAAACACAACAGTCTTAAGTCTAGATAAACTTAAGGTAAAGAAGATTAAAATCCTAATAATGGAATCAATCAACAGTGGCAAAATAAACAAAGGACTGAAGTTGTCAAAGATTTCATCTTGCTTGGATCCAAAATCAATACTTATGGAATCAAAAATCATGAAATCAAATGACGTATTGCACTGGGGAAATCTGATGCACATGACCTATTTAAAGTTAAAGACCAAAAATTCCATATTGAAAACTAAGTGTGCCTGATCTAAGTCATTGTAATTTTAATCAACTCATATGCATGTGGAAAATGATTAAGAAAGAACACAGATGTAGTGGTGTATTTGAATTGTAATGTTGATGAATAATATTGATTGACAGAAAAACAAACAAATCCATCTTGGTGGAAGTAGAGCATAAATCACATTAGCACCTTGGATAAGAACATAACATTTGTTAAACTAGTGGGTGAGTTTAAAAAAAAAAAAAAAGATTTCCAGAAGCATTTGTTATTTTCTCGGCTGCAGCATAGCATTCTTTACATCTATTACAAAAAAACAAAAACAAAACTTAACTGAAATAGCCAGTATAGGAATCAAATACTTTACTTCTCATGACTTAAAAAAAAAAATCATGTTTCTACAACTCTGGAGCCAGCATTAATGAATCCCAGTCCTGATACTAATTGCAATGTCTTAATT
>NW_022111324.1:38410966-38413041 GCF_000313985.2 Echinops telfairi | reverse complement strand
CTTTTCTTGCTCTGTGGGCTGGGAAGTCCATCATCATTCTGTTCCCTGCTCAGGCTCCCGGTTCCTCAACCACATGTATGGACACAATGGCTTCAACAATGTACTTAAACATAACACTTGAGAGAGAAGAATAGGACAAGTCATTGCTTTTTTCTCTTATACTCACTACCATCTAGTCCATTTCAACACACAGTAACCCTAAAGGACAGAGTAGAAATAAATTCCCACTTGGGTATTACATCAGTCTGGGATGACTAGAGAAACAAATCCAGAGACACTCATATGTGCAAGAGAGAGCTTTATGACAAAGAGCAATTGTATATGAGAAAACAGTCCAGATCAAGTCAGTAAATATAATATTAGCCCATAAATTCTTATTCAGACTCATGCAGCACATGCAATGACGCCAAATGCAGGAAGATCGCAAGCCGGTGCATGAAGAGTCTTGTGGATCCAGTGGCAGTGGAAGCATCTCAGAACTGGCGAGGTTTCTACATGGCTCCCCAACAGGAAGGTGAGGCATAGAGAGAGTGTGGTCCACCTCGCAAGATGTAAAAAGGAAGTTCCTAGAATCCTCATGAGAAAGCCAAACACACAATCAGGGCTGTGACCTGATTAACAGGCTAGACTCCACCCCATTCACTCTTAATATCCTCAAATTGACATGAGATTATGTAACCACCACAGATGTTCAAGGCTATAAATCTTTAAGGTAGTTGAAAGTCTTCTTCCTCATAGTGTCTGGTAGGTTCACATTGCCACTTCTGTGGTTAGGAAGGCAAAGCATAATCTACTATACTGTCTCATAATAGCAATGATATAGCAAAGCATTTGAGAAACTAGATGGATGATTTGACAAGAGTGTATTATAAATATTTTTTGTGTGAAATTCACTTTTAATTTTAATTTCACAGTCTTCTTTCTTAGAGAATAGTTCCAGTATATTTGAATGTGTTTTTAAACTACAGATTAAATTCAAAATATTTCACTTGGATCATAACAATGGACAGTAAAACAAAAATAACCTTTTAAAAACCCACATATTTTTTAAAAGAATCACTATTCTTCCTAATGCATTGCCAACAGAACAGCTAATAGAGAAATCATGATTCATCAATTTCTCATTCCCCAAGTAAATTATAATTTGGAAATGTGTGTGTGTGTGTGTGTGTGTGTGCCCATGTGTATTTTTACACAATTTAAATTGCTGCTTGGCATTGTCTTTGTTGTTTGTTTTAATTTATTTACTTTGTTTAATTTGTTATGTGTTCACTATATGATCTGTTAAGTCTTTCGAATACCAGACTACTAACTCTTTTAAATATTTCCTAAATATATTCCTCTAATCCTATCATTGTAAATGGAAGCCAGAGAATTATCAGAATGCCACAGCTCAGAATCACAGTTGGTGAGAGTTACAGAGATCTTAAACCCAGAACTAACATTGTCTTACAAACACTCTCCTTATGCTTCTGTCTTCTTATTGGAGCATGGAAAACTGTTCTATTTTCTGTGTTTTACATTATGCTCTTGCACCCATAAGAGAGGTTTCTTTAGTACTTCCTGGTTTTCTAGTGTTGGTGGGCTCATGGTTTAAAAATAAGAGAGATCAAACTATCAAGTTTAATTCTGAGGTGGGCTGTTATTACAATATTCTATAGGTGGTCAGGCATACATCTTTAAACTTACAATAATAAGCATTAACGAGACCTCATTTATGGTGGCAACATTTTTTCTTGTTTTCTGTTTTGTTTTTTACTTTATCACCATTATAAAAAAAGATGTACTTGAAATACTGGAAGAAACCCAACTAAAATTGCAGAATGTTGATTTCAACTAAAATTATCAATTGCCAGTGTTTCTGTTAAAATTGTATTATATTATTAAATAAGTCATAATAAGTAGATAATTAAAAGTATCTTTAATACAGAAATTCAATATTATCACACCTACATGGTAAGAGCATCAGATATACGCCTATGTAAATCATAAAACACTATTTTGCCTCAATAGTTGTGTTAATTAAGGAATTATTGGAACCAGCTTTCATTAAAATTATATTTATAATTTCAAAG
>NW_022111324.1:38407807-38410142 GCF_000313985.2 Echinops telfairi | reverse complement strand
TTTTCGACCGTTTAATCATTAATCATTATAATTGACAAAGGTGCAAAGAAAATTACTATGTAAGTTCAAGCTTATGAAAAAAGTTAAAATGATTGGCTACTCTCTAAAAAGTTAGCTGTTTGAGTCGTCTATTCAGAGATGCCTCCGAAGAAAGGCCTGGTGATGCTTTTGAAACACCAGCAATCAAAGCCTTGCTATGGAGCACAGTGATCCTCTGACACGTGCAGTCACCGCGAGTCACACTGACTCACCAAGTCCTTTGCCTTTTGGTCGATACTGGCTCATAGCAACCATATTAGGAGTTCAGACCCTGTTATAGTTTTACAGGAATTGATACCCTCCTCTTTCTCTGGCAGCTAGTTAATTGGAACACTGACCTTGCAATTATCAGTCTAAGGTATACATGACAGTGTCACTGGGAACAACTGGCTCACTTGAAATATGGTAGGCAATTAAAAGGAATACCCAAAGGCCAGACCATAATTACATATGCTATACTTCTTCCTAGATGAAAACCTATAACACGACCTTCCTCTTCTCATATATTTTTTAAAATGTGATGGTGGCAAAAAAAGACAGAGAGATAGATATATGCACACAAGGGTTTCAAAGGTTCCATAAAAAACTCCACTTTCAACTCCATTTACCACAAACCAAAATCTCTTCGTACGTGTTTGTGTGTGTGTGTGTGTGTGTGTGTGCATATATATTACCCAACGAACTGCCATTGAGTAGATTCAAATCATAATGACCTTGGAGGACACAGTAAGGCTGTCTCTTTTCATTTTCTGCTTCTCTGAGAGTTTAAATCTTTACATCAACAGGCAGCCTCATCTCTCTCCCATGGCGCTATCAATGGGTTCCAACTGCCCGCCTTGTAGTTCAAAGCTCTGTGCACAACCCACTGCCATCAAAGCACCATCGCAACAGCAGGGTTCCTGAGACTGTGGTGCTGAGGCGGGTCTGAACCATGAACAGTGGCCCCTGGGGAGCCATAATGGTGTGAAATGGCACGACTGTGGATGTGGCTCCGAACCGAGCAAGTTCTCATTCTGTTATCTATATGGTCGCTATGAGTTGTGACGGCTTCGACAGCACATAAAAACATGCACACATACACACACAGCCCCAAACAAAAACAAACAAACCCATTGCCATTGAGTCAACTTCAACTCCGAGGAACTCTATATTAGGTTTCTGAGGCTGGAATTGTAGAAACATCTCTCCCCCTTGGAGACAGTGGAGTACAAACTACTGACCTTGCAATTAGCAGTCCCACACCATCAGGACTGTTTAGACACACACACACACACACACACACACACGCACATGCGCACGGTCCAAAATCCTCCAGTGACCTCAAACTTCTAATATTTTGTTCAGCAATCATGCTTGTGAAACACATAAAATCCACAGGCTCTTTTCTAGTCATTTTAGGTTTGTTTTTCTTTTGAAAGCATACACCTCAGTGACATTGAGGATATTGTGTAAACACCACCCCTATATTTTCTTTTTGTTGTTGCTTCGTTCCCAATAGAAACTGTGCGTCCAATCAGTAATAACTTACCCCAGGCCTTGATAATCTCTAATCTAAGTAACAGTCTGTTGAACAGATGATTCAACAAACCAAAAAGCAAAAGCATAACAAGATGAGTTTTTCTGCTTAAAGATGTTAAATGAGAAGACCTCATTTTCAACAGAAACTAAAGTACAACACGAACAAAAAGCATACATAGTTTTAACCAATTACCTAAGTAGAGAAATAAATGCATCAAGTGTTATTTCTACTTATATCACATTCCCCAGATATCAATCTGATTTGTTTTAAGATACTTTAGATTATTAAGGATACCTCCACACTTATAGGTGAGTAAATTGATCTTCAAAGGCTTCCTCATCTAAGTTTCTTGATCTAATATGGAACTGCGGGAACTCTGGCGGGCTAGTGGTTATGCATTGGGCTGCTGTCGGGAGAAATACGCAGTTCCTCACTCCCAGGAATAATTCCAGCCTCAGAAACTGCCAAAGTCCCTTCTACCCTCTCATGTAAGGTCACTATGAGTAGGCATTGAATTGATGGAAATTAATTTGAAATATAGAACTAAAAAATTCCTTGGTCTGATCTGTTTAGTCACTTGCTTTTCAAGATATTAAAACAGCTATAGGTCTATAGAATGGCAGTTTATCAAAAACATTTTTTTCATCATAAAAATGAGGATACTTTCTCCCCTCACTGACTCTGAAAGACAAGTCGAATAATGTAGGATACAACAAACTCTCATGCTGTCGTTATTAGCTGTCTCAAGTCCGTTCCGATGCATGACAACCATGTGAA
>NW_022111324.1:38405994-38407261 GCF_000313985.2 Echinops telfairi | reverse complement strand
ATATATATATATATATAATAAAATGGATTACACAGCTATAAAAGTGGGCCAATTAAAGTTAGGGTAGGTTCCAAGGTAGTTGGTCAGATATTAGGCTGGGGGCTTCTCTGCACCCTTGTAGCTATGGGCAATGACAAACTCAAGATAGGCAAGCCTACCACAGGCTAGTGGTTGCAGAGTTAAATGAGTCCAAGATCCAAAGTCAGGAAGACTTCAATAAAACCAAAGTTACCAAGCTGTATGACAGGCCAATGACAATTCCCAGGGTAGACAGGCAATACTTCAGGGCTCTGGCTCAAGGCCAAAGAATTAGAGCTCAACGAAACAGATTCAAGTTCAGGTCTCAGCAAAAAGCAAGTAATTTTTCAGGATGTCCACTTATATTGGAATAGTTCACACCCCTGGAAACCTCCTTTCAAACGATTGAATCAGGAGTGTGATCTGAATAAGTGTGTTAAATCCCATCACAATCGTTTTGTCACTGATTGTCTACCCATAGTGGAATCCATTATGTAGGTGATTACATTGTCTTGGGTCACATTATGAAGAATTACTAGGTCTTAACTGCTCAACATCCTGAGAGTTCTTGGCCCAACCAAGATGAAATAAACCCTACCTTATGACAAATGTATAATTACCTGTATAAAAATCAGGTAATATTTATTCCCTGAAAACATTGGCAGTTTCTTTATAGACACACACATTTTCAAACCTGTGATAACTGGTACAATATGCATATTTCTGTGGCAAATGAAAAGTTTTAAGATAAAAATAACACAGGCTTTAAGAAAGAAAAGAAGCTAAATGTAAATTGATTTTCTATCGCTCTGTGTCACAGTGCCACGAGGCCCGGACTCTGTGGAAAGCAGATTGCATTCGGCAATCTGCAACTGAGAGTGACTATGTTGTTTTTTTCAACCATTTACCTGTTGAATATATGAATCATTGCTATTATATCCACATAGGAAAGTATGTGTTTTACTATCTTATTTTTTAAGACAGGTAATATCCCTTTATTTATTACTTAATACATAAACATTACAAAATATAATGCAAATGAAATATTTTTCCTTACAAAAAATCTGATTTATGAAGTGGTTTCCCTTGCCTTTACCTTTCAAAATTCCATTATTGGCATGTTTCAGATTTTTATCATTTAGATAATATATACATCAGACGATCTAAAATCTATGTATGATAAGTTGCCACTTCTAAGAGCACAGTTCCCTTCCACAGAGGCTTCCTTGGCTTTTGTAAAGTTGTTATG
>NW_022111324.1:38401557-38404715 GCF_000313985.2 Echinops telfairi | reverse complement strand
AAAAAAATTTTTTTTTGAATTCTTTTTCTCTTTTGAACTTTTTTCTTAGGTGTCTGTCTTACTCAGACTTATTTTATAATGTTTTACTTTTCAATATATCTGCAATTAGACACAATTTCTATTACCCCATCATCATCATTCTAATTTTACTCTAAGACATTATATTTCTATAGAAGAATCCATTTAGTAAGTTTCAACGAGAGCACAATCTACCAGTCCCATTTTATTCATCTTAATAATAACAACATTGTAGTGTCATCTTTAAGCTTTTCACCCTTGCTGTTTAGACAAGGCAGAAGCTGACATCTCACCACTCCCACTGATGCTCTTTCATACATAAGATCATTGTTCTAACCTCAAATCAGCTTCTTGAATGTGGTCAGTGTCAGCATGCTTACTTTTAGTCTCACTTTTAGAGCTGGCTTTGGTTTGGGCTGTCCTTTTCCTATTTCTTTGCGTATTTAAGTTCTTACAGTCTGATTATTGTGCTTTCCCTTTCTCCGACAGCTTTGGGGCTTTATCTAATGGTGCTGACTCTTTGAGAAATTGAAGCAAAAAAACGTTTATTTACAAAGGACAATCTTAATAATTCCATCTTAAATGAAAAACATTTTTAAATAGATACACACTCAAAATTGTGCAAGGAGGACTACTTTTTTGGGGTGTGCGGGCGGGATACTTTTTTACCTCGTTGCAAAAGTCCGTAATGTTTGACTTGAGAGCAGAGAGCTAAACTGTGTCTCCGGTTCTTCATCCTAATGCTTGTGACGTGCGGTTTGGTTGCAGTAGATCAATAAAACCGAACCACACACAGTTATGAATAGACAAAAGAAGAACCTTGGGGATGACCTGAGATGCTCTCGACCCGCCATGGGTCCTCAATTTAGATCTGGGGAGCAGTACGTGAAGTTCTCAGTCCAGCCGCCCTCTCTCCGTGTTTTGATTTTTTTTTTTTTTTGAGTCATGGAAAACATTGGGCACTGAATGCAGTTTTGAACACATAATAAATGATTCCATGTGCTTATAGCATACGTCTCAATTTCATATATGATGGAGCATATTACAATTATATTGTAACACACTACTTCAGAACCAAGTTTCTAGACAAGGATGGCTCGGGTTCTCTTCTACTTCTAGCTCAGTCATTAAATACCTAGACCTACAGAGAGAATCACCTGACCTCTCTGCCTAGTCTCTCACTTGCTAAGTGGCTGTGATACTGTCGACATGGTATCCATCTCACAGGATTGTGTGAGATGTTAACTCACGCACGTCTGTGCACAAACACACACAGCTGCAGAGTTGATTTTGTCTATTGTTGCTTTCTTTAACCAGTATAGTGATTACATTAATGTATGCTTTCACAGCAAAACATAAACTTTACTATGCTCTAATTCATATTACAAATAATATTCTTAAAATTGAGCAAATCAGAACCTAATGTTCATAGCACATGACATTTGGAAGAAAACCAGATTATTAAAAGATATCTATCTTGTGAACACACACACACACCACAGGCATTTCTGCACAATTACATGTAATTAGTGATTTCTTTCTTCTAATTCTATCACAGTCAAATGACATGTTTCAGAAAATTTTTCATTCATGGGAACTATACCTCCCATATCCTTTGTCATACCCATCTGTTATTTGTAGATAAGTTAGTAAAACAATTAAGTTTGTTACTTGTACATAATCTCCTAAAACAATTAAGACATTACCTACAAAAAGAAAGAAAGAAACGCTTGATTATTTGTAAGTTCAAAATATCCTTGTTATATTAAATACAATAATTATACTTTTAAAAAGAAAAGAATTTACCCATACTTCTCAAACCTTATTTCCATAGTAAAATATTGCTTTTGATATTACAATTTGAAAATTGAAATAGTCCAGCTTTATTAATAATAATGTGTTAATATGGTGCTTTGTGTGTTTTCTATTTCCCCTCAACACATATGCACATGTCTCATTTGTTCTCTGTGCTGCTTCGTCCTAGGGAGCCTCTTCCATTTTTACTATATGAATATGCTGCAATAGTTAAACTTTATAAGTGGAAAGAATTTTCAGGAGATTGAAGGGTGTGAATTAGTAAAATTGAGACATTTATTAATTTTCTCCCTTTCTGACTGGTGGATCCCCGGAGTCTGCTAAGTGTTTCTTTCCTCTCCAGTATCTATAAAGGAAATATTATCTTTTCTACTTTATGCTCTCTGTTGTTCTAGGAAAAGATCTGTGATTCTATTTACTTGCCTCCTAAACAATATAAAAAGAAGCAAATGGTACAGGCTAATCATTTCCAAATTTTACTGCATATAAATGAGTATCAATTTATAATAAACATAAGAGCTGCTCAGTTGATTTACAGAAATAACTATATAACCAATCTATGAGTAATTAAAGTCTGAGTGATTCAATGTGCCAGGAAATGTACTAATTATTGGATGATATATGGTTGAAAAACATAAATAATGTAGTAAACAAGTATATCAGACGCATATATTTCTTAGGCTTTTATGTTGAACATATATAAGTAAAACATAATATATTTTAAAATAAAGTAAACTCCGAATCATATATTAAAACCTAAATTTAAAGATTAAACAATAAATATCAAATATGTTGTTATTAGCTACCATCTAGTAAATTCCAACACACAGTTCCTCTTTGCACAACAGAATGAAGCATTGCCCAGACCTAAGTCTTTCTCCAATTGTTCTTAAGTTTAGGCCCCTGGATGCAACCATCATGTCAATCCATTTCCTCTAGAGTCTTTCATTTCCAATGCCCCATCCACTTTGCCAAATATGGTGTTCTTTTGAAGGACAGGTCTTTCTTGCTACCATCCCAAAGTATGTGAGAACAAGTCTCCCATCCCTTGTTTCTATGGAGCCTTCGGACTCTACTTCCAAGACAGATTTGCCTTGTCATTGTGAGGTCCATATTACCTTCAACATTCTTTGGCCATGCTATCATTCCTATGCATCATTCTTTTTTCCAATTTCTTACTCACTTTCCAATTTTCACATGCATATTAGGTAACTGAAAATATCTTGGCTAGGGTCAGGCACACATTAGTCATTCAAAGTAACATACTTGCTTTTTAGTATTTTAAAGAGGCCATCTGCAGCTGATTTACCCATACACTGTGACAT
>NW_022111324.1:38393287-38401457 GCF_000313985.2 Echinops telfairi | reverse complement strand
TGATCTCTTGACTGCTCCTTTTTGGGTACAAATATGGACCTTCCCCAGTTAGTTGGCTAAATGTCTTCTAAATGTCTTCGCATAAATGAGTAAGTGCTTCCAGGGCTTCATCGGCTGGTTGACACATTTCTATTGTTATTCCACGAATGCCTGTAGTCTTTAGCTCTTTTTTTTTTAACTATTGCCTTCAGTGCACCTTAGATGTTTACTTTCAGTCAGTACCATTGGTTATTAATTATGCTACATCTTGAAATGGTTGAATGTCAATTAATTATTTTGCAGTACTGTAATTCTGTATTCTTTCCATTTTCTTTTAATGCTTTCTGCATTGTTCAATATTTTCCTATGGAATCTTTCAATATTGCAACTCAAGGCTTGAAATATATTTCTTGGGTTTTTTTTCAGTTTAAGGTATGCTGAATGTGTTCTTCCTTTTCCAGTTTCTAACTCTAGGCCTCTTCATATTTTAGTACAATATTTTTTCTTCTTTAGCTACCCTTTGAAAATGCATTTAGCTTTGACTTGATCATTTCTTAGATTTGATTTAGCTAATCTCCAATTAAGAGCACGTTTCAGAGTCTCCTCTGATATCCATTTTGATCTCCTTTATTTCCTGATTTTTAATGAACTTTTGCCTTTTTTATATATAATATTCTTGATGTCGTCCCACAGCTTATTAGATCACTGTCCTTAATGTACAATGTGTCAAATTTCTCTTTGAGATGCTTTCAAAATTCCAGTAGGGTATACTCAAGTTTTTTTTTTCTCTCTCATGAAACTACTCCATGCTACTTTAGCTTCAGTCTGAATGTATGTATTAAAAAATTGTATCCGTTGTACACTTGGCCCCAACACTCATTTTAGCTGCTGATATGAAGCTCTCCATCATCTCTATCCACAGACATAGTCAAGTTGACTTTTTTTCTTCCATTTGAAGAAGTGTACTTGAATAGTCACTTTTTGTGTTTTTGAAAAAACGTATTTGAAATAAGGAAGTGGTGGGCCTTAAAAAATTCTATCATTTGATCATTAGCTTCACTCTTATCACCATGGCCAACTTTCCCATCTACTGTTCCCTCCTCTTTCTTTGTTTCCATATTTGGCATTTCAATCACCATTAATTATCAATATATCTTGATTGCATATTTGATCAATTTCAGACTGAAGACATGGGTAAGATTCAATTTCTTCATCCCCAGTTTAAGGGATTGGTGCATACTTTTGCATAATAATTTTATTGTCTGGATTTCCTTGAACACAGAAAAATATTATCCTAACACATCATTGCACTTCAAGATAGATCTTGAAATGTCATTTTTTGATGAGGAGAGAAAAATCATTCTTCTTAATATTTTTATTCCTGGCATAGTAAATTATATGACTCTCTGAATCAAAATGGGCAATGAAAGTTCATTTCAGCTCATTAATGCCTAGGATATCAATTTTTATGTATTATACGTCTTTTTGAAACCAATTTTCTTAGTCATACTCTGTACATTCCAAGTTCAAATTATTAAAAGAGTTTTGCAGTTATTTTTTTCTTATTTTAATAATGCATGTGATAGGTAGGCTAGTTGTGCCAACCTGGCCAATAGGAACATGTGGGATTAATAAGGTTGCAGTTCGATTGAAGGGAAAAGAGATAAATGGCTGGACAAGGCCTGCCCCTCTCTTGCTATCAGGTGATCAGCGTGCAGCTGATCTCGGATTCAACTTGTGAGCTACATTATCTGTGGGACAGCCAACGCATAGATCATGTCACTAGAGTTTGAGGTTCCTTTGAGACCTGCTTCACCACGCTACTGGTGCATACATCACTTGAGCTTGAGGCTGGCGGATCCTGTCATATTGCATTGCTTTCCTAAGCTCCTGAGGTGCTGACTGTTGGTGACCCGCCCTGCTGTTTGCTGCCTGCGGCCAAACTGCCTGCATTGCTCTTCGGAAGACTCTGCTGTCTGCTTCCTTGACCTTGGACCCAGCAGTCATAGTGAGTTGAGGGACTTCCAGTATATTAACTGTTCCATGGAAGTGAGTTGAACTGAGCCCTCTGTACTACTGTGTGGACTAATTAGCTGTTACATTCCGTTGTGCTGTATCTATCTATCTATCATCTATCTATCTGTCTATCTATCATCTATCTGGTTTTGTTTCTTTAGAGAACCCTCCCTAACACAATGCATCATGATCAGCAAGTGAACATCCTGAAAGTTTTACTCTGTTTACACCATTATGGTCAATTCTACTTTAAGAAGGCAGTTAGTTCTTCCTTAGTCATATTTTGAGTGGCTCCCTATCCAAGAGCCTCATCTTTGTCACTAGATCAGATAGAGTTCACCTGTTCTTTATGTGGTTTTCATTGTCAGATTTGATGATTTGAAAATGTTCCCCTGATATTCATTTTCACTGGCTAATTTCTCAGAAGTAGACAGTATATTACTTATTCACAGTCTGTTCTTATTCTGGAAGCTCGGCTGAAACTTGTTCATTTGAGAGGCCCTGCTGGTATTTGAAATTCCAGTGACAGGTTCCAGCATCACAGAAACACACAAACCACCAAAATACAACAAGCTGAAAGATGAGGGTTGAAAATTAAAAAAAACAACAACATAGATATCCCCGAAATATAAAATGCAGACATCCCCTAAGTTAAACACAACTGAATATGGCAGTTTTAAAATATATATTTGACTACATTTTTTTTCTGGAACAATCTTGGTAATCTCTGAATCTATAGATTTCTACATCTTTATTTGCATTTTTATTATTGCGTAGTCATCCTATCAAAGGATCCCCAGTGGTATAGGTGTTACATGTTGAGCTGCAATCCACAGGGTCAGCAGTTAGAAACTACCAGAGCTCCTTGGAAAAAGATTTCCATAAACAGTTACAGTCTCCGAAACCCACAGGAGTAGCTGTGAGTCAGCACTGACTTAATAACAGTGAGTTCGGGATTATTTTGTTTGGTTTTAATCTTTCCAAACAGCGCTCAAAATAACACCATAAAAGCTTTAAATATAACTAAAAGAGGTAGCATGTTCATTTAAACATGATTACAGACAGCCTTTTCTATGAGAAAATAAAATATAACCTTATCATGAAGATCAGTGCTTTTTGTGGCAGGAAATAAAAGTACTTTGGACATGTTATCAGGAGACACTGCTTCTAAAAAGGAGTCATCAATCAATCTTGATGAAGTAGAAGAGCAATAAAAAGGGAAAGATTCTCTCAAAGATGCATTGACCAGTGGCTGCAATAATGGGCTCAAATATTGTAGCTATTGTGATGCTTTCACAGGACCGGGCAGTGTTTTGTTCTGTTGTAAATAGGGTGGCTGTGAATTGGAACCAACCCCACAGAACCTAATAACAACAACAATAACAAAGGATCATTTTCTAGCACGTTACATAAGATAACTTTTCTTTTGTTTTTTTGGGGGGGTTGAGTTGTTGGTTATGATTTTATTTCCCAAAGTTTTTTAAACAGGTTCTTGGGCAGAGGCTCATGAAAGAGGCAACATATCCTGTGTAGTGGCTGGTGAGTTCAAACTGCTGACCTTGTGACTGGTAGCCAAATGTGTAACTCACCATGTTACCAGATCTCCATTCTATTTTTCCTTCAAAATGTTTGTGGAAACTTTCTAGTATCTTTTTTGTTTTGTTTTGTTTTTGTTTGTTTTTTTAACATTTTATTAGGGGCTCATACAACTGTTATCCCAATCCATACACACATCAATTGTGTAAAGCGCATTTGTACATCGTTTCTCAAAACATTTTCTCTCCATTTAAACCCCCGACATTAGGTCCTCATTTTTCCCATCCCTCCCCGCTCCCCCCTCATCGGACAAGATAACTTTTCAAATGAAACTTCAGTGAGGTTATTTTTGTCATATATTTGACAAGTATGCATCAAATTATACATATAAACTGTTCTTTATTAAGTTGATTGAAAAATAAGGATTAAATTGATTTAACAAATGCACTTGCTAAACTGTGATTTATATTTATAATTGTCTATTAGCTTGCACAGGATGTATATATATAGTCATTATTGATTTTTTATACCATAATACTTTTAAAAAGTCAAAATCTATATACGGTAGAAAACTGTCAAAGAAGGAATATGCAAATATTTTCCATTAATAGGAGCTAGAGAAAAGTGGTGAGATTGCACTCTATCAAAGGCAGAAAACTTGTGAGACAGTGGAAAACAAAGCAGTCACGTTTTGTCTCTCACAGGTTTCACTGTCAGTTTTCTGATTTTTTTGCTGGCAGAAACTACAAATAAGCAATGGTGGAAACAGATTTGTAAACAAGAAAACATTCCATGTTATCTTTCAGTTTGCCGTTCTCTTCATTTTTTGTGCTAAATTAGTTTATTAATCAACTTTTGAGTATCTACTCTCACTTACTCCATTATAATAATATGTGTCATTTTTGTTGGAACATTGGGATTATTATCATTACTGTATTTTCATCATTAAAATTGAACATGTGCTATAATTAAGCACTCCATACTTGATTTATGCGGACATTTTTTAAACTAAAAGATGTCTGCACAGACTAACCACAAGAATCATTACTGAAGTCCTAAATAGCTTTACTTTCTTTTCATATATGGGATGCTTTTTGCTTATATCCTAATTTCCTCTGGAAAATAGCCATCTTCTCACCTGCCTAACTCTCTGTTCATGAAGCCCACGTGGTTTAGTGGAATATATGTTGGTCCACATAAGGAACCACAAGATCAGCAGTTTGAACCCATGAGCTGCTGCACATGGCCTATGAGTCTATCTGCTCCCATATAGATATATGGTCTCCGACCACAAAGTGGATGTTCTGCTCTACCTATAGGGTTGACAGGAGTGAGAATTTATTCGATGACAGTGAATTGCTGTTGTAAATCTAATTTTCACATTAGGTTAAGAAAAATGGATGCATATAGTTTTTGTAGGAAAAAGAAATTGCTAGTTCATATTTAAAGTAAAAAATCAATCTTTCCATGTGCTAAGTAATAAAATATTCTAGAAAAGCCCTTTGTGCCCCAGTGATTCTAGCTAATGGGATATTATTGTTTATCCATTTCAAATAACAGTGCATTCAAATCAAAGTGCCATAAGTACTGACAATTGCCAGATCTGAGCACTGAGCACAAATGACAAGAGTAAAAGACAGAGAGAAAAAATGAGTGGACAAATGATCTATAAATTACATGCATAAAAATACTCTACATGTAAGAGTTTGCTGTTGTTCTTAAGAATCATTCAATTCACAAAGATTTGAAGCACTATCAAAAGACTGCCTGACCCTACACTATGTCAATCCATCTCATTAAAGGTCTGTATCTTTTCTGATGAACATCTACTAAGCGTGATTTCTTCTTGCAGGACGCTGCCTCATAATACGTGGACCAAAATTAACCACCGTCCTCTAAGGAGCATTTTAGTTGTACTTTTCCCAAGGCAGAACTACTCACCCTTCTGGAAATCTATGAGATAGTCAATATTCTTTGCTCACACCATGATTTAAATATATCAATTTTTCTTGACACTACCTTATTCATTATGCAGCTTTCACATTCATAGGAAGCAATTGAAAATGCCAAGGCATGGGGCAGACACACGTTAGACTTAGATGTGACATAGTTGCTTTTTAGTAAGAGGTTAAGTCCTTCAAATGAAGTCAATCAGACTTTTATTTTAATTAAGTTTAGTACTTCACAATATAGAAGGTAGCCTTTATCACCAAAACCCCAAGCCCACTCCCATCAAATTTGTTCTGAGTAGAAGCAGAATAGCAGCATGCATAAGGGAATGTCTCCAGGGCTGAGGATGGTTCTCACACAGAGTATACTGTGGCACTACCACAAAGGATCTAATCTTATTTCAGAATATGGACAAGGCTATTTTGACCAGTAAGTAATCTGTAATCCATGCCCCTTTGATAAAGCTAATAACACTATTAGCCATAAAACATTCTTCTTGTGGGAGAATTGGCTCTGAGAAAAACTGCTAGGTTCATATAACCTCCAAATGCCAGTCTGTCCAAGTGCATACTGATTTTCTTGAGTTACTTTTTGATTATTATGCATATCTTTTGTAAAGTATCTCCTTAGTCAAACTATAGTCATTTCCAGAAAGTTTATTGCCTTTTTTCTCTAATTTGTCATGAGCTGAAATGGCCTCGATTGCAATTAGCCTTTTGCTGGTTTCTTGGTCTCAGTTTTCACTGAACCGGCCGTTTTGTTGTTTGGCACTTAAAGAAGGAAGATTCTTAGTTGGGGAAGTTGTATCCATAAGAAAATGTAGACATGGAGTCAGGAATAAACTCTGTGCAGTGATATGATAACAATAGTTTAAATTCAGGTCCTATCAGCTCACATGGTATAAAAACCAACTTAGGGCAAATGATACTTCTTTTGAAATTGAAAAAAATAAAGTTTGCTCTTTAGTGTTAAATTATTATCTTTTACATACCAGTATAACTCACTTTCCAAGAATAAATATTGTACAAAATGGTGCTGCAGAGCACTATTTAGTTAAATTATGTTATTTAAAAATAAAACATGGCACTTTTCTGATTATATCTTTAATTGATTCATTTATATATTATATACATATCATAAAATGGTTTTACTTTTAACATCCTATGTCTTTGCTATATCTGATATGAGGTTAGAATATGCTACATAGTTATGAGAAGAACAGGGAAGGCATATTCTAACCTCATATAAAGAATAAGAACAAAGCAAAAATTTCCCAATTGGTTTGAAATAGCCTTCTATGGTAATGCAGTAAGCCAACACATATATATATTTCCTATTATATATAACAGGAAAACATGCATAAGATTTGAATGATACATATATATATTTAATTTTCACTATATTTAGGAAAGAATACTTTGTTTTAAATTATAGATAGTATAATATCTTTAAATTTTTAATGATTCCATATAAAAACATTCTGTAGTTACTAGCTACCATCAATCAGTTCAATAATGACCTAGGCAAAGAAAAGAAGTTTATATCCAAACAGTATTTTTAATATAAGTTGGTTAGAAAAAGAGAAAAGAATGGTTATTTGTGATCTGGAAACAATTACAATTTTCTTTCACTCTTAAGTCATATACCCAAGTGTGGTTTCTCAGTTGCTTTTGGCTTAGCTTATTTATGACTCACTGCGTTCCTTCAGAAATACAGTACAGCTATCATCCAGGAAAGCGCCATTATTCCTTCCCTGCTCACGGTGGCTGTCAGAGGCTAGTGACCAGAGGGTCCATTCATATTATTGAAGCAGACTCAGTGTGTGCACACATTTGTAAAAGAGTAAATTCTCAATCAGCCTCTTATGAACTTTGAACTCCCGAAACAACCGACTTTGATTTTTGCCTCCTTACTGTTAAAACAGTCCTTATAGTATAAAAATGCTCTTAAAAATAAATAAATAAGGGCAGTCACAAAGCCTGCTGGCACTTTTATCGGGTGTCCTGAAGAAGTTGTAAGACTCCAGTGACAGAGCCTGCTCTTGCCGTGCCTGAGCAGTTGAAAGGAAGAATGCTTTTCTTCTCTCAGTCGGCTTAGCACTGACTTCAGTTTCCGAAGATCTAGCAAAGTTGCTTCAGAATCTTTTCATTTTTTTATTTTCATTTTCATGGCTTTTTAGTCAACAGACACAAAACTCTGGACAGTTGCTCTCGCTTAATAATTATACAAACATGTAAAATGGATAGACATTACCTATTAAAAGTAATCTTTTCAAAATCTGACATGTCATTTTCTTTTTTTTTTTTAGCTCTTTTTTTTATTGATCCTTTTGGGTCTAATGTGTCTGGCTTTCATTTGATGGGTTTAACTTCGTCTTACGACAAAGTGGAAAGAAGTGTGGAAGTGAGAAGCTGATATGCCAAGTTGAAGGAACTGGACACCTTAAAATAGAAGAAACGATGAATCGTTAGATTCCTGCAGGATTAATTAAAGGAAAATGTTGAAAGACATCCGACTACATGAATTCAAAAGATGATTCAAAACAAATGATTCAGCGGGAAGATGAAAAGCCACTGAGAAGGATCAAGGCCATCAAAGAGCTCAGGTCGAGAGCTGAGAGACCGGCCGAGCCGCTGGTTTTGATCTTCGCCGTAACCTGCGAGGTAAGAGCTGCCTGTGTGTGTGTGTG
>NW_022111324.1:38391693-38393166 GCF_000313985.2 Echinops telfairi | reverse complement strand
CCAGTACCCCTCTCTCCCTAGAGAGAAGCTGTAAGGCTCTCTCCCAGGGACGGGGTGTTCATTTTCCCCTAGCCAGGAGGGAAAGCTGGAGTCAGACTCCAGGAAGGTGATGCTAAAACAAGGCTCAGAAGCTGTACCTCCATACAATTTTGTTTTACTTCTGTCACTACTGCTTACTGAATTTTAACTTGCTTTTTCTTCTGCTTCCTGTATTTGGCCCGCTCTGAATAATACAAAAGAGGCCTGGCCAGAGAAGACAGTGTGGTGCATAGGTCCTTTGAGCATCCTTCGCCCAGCCCCTGCAGGCTGCGCTAGCCTGATAAACAGTACATCGTCACATGATTCCAATCGGACATTGTAGTGTTCTTCTTTTACCCATAGCATAACAATTACCGTCAAGTCAATTCTGATTCGTGGCAATGTTAGGGCTCTCTCTCTTGTGGGAGAGAAGTATACCTCGGCCCTTGGCTTTGCCCGAGAAAACATTGAAGCCGAAGCCCGGTTTGTGACCCACGTGAGTTTTAAAAAGGGTAGAAGAAGCACAAATGCCACGCAGGTCGCAGTCCAGCCACGTTGCCCTGTGTCGGGCCGCGGGGAGAGAGCTCACCAGAGACAACTGACTTTTCAGGGTCCCCATTAGGAGGCGTGGTCGATGATACTAGTCGACCCCATTGGCGGAATTAAATTCACCTGGCCTAGATGGGCCGATCCAGGTGTACCGCCCACCTAGGTGTGCCCCCACTTCCTGGCTGGGAGCCTGAATGTAAGCCTGCACTCCAGCCCCTATAGCTAGCTAGGCTCACCGGATTCTCTGCAGCAACCTCCTGTAGGGTCGCCTCAGCATAGAGAGGGGTAATTTCCTATCTGGCTACCTATCAGCAACGTCTTTTGTTACGATAAAAACTGCTTCATGGGGTTTCCTTGGCTGAAGCAGATCACCAAGCCTTTCTTCTGCAGCACATTAGTGGGCACAAGCTGCTCACTTTAAAGTTACTAGTTGGGAACAAACTTTTCGTGCTACATAGTAACTTGTTGCGATGAGGGGATGCCCAATACTCCAACAGGTCTTCAGAAGCAACTTTTTGAGTGTGGAAAATATTAAAAATAGACAAGTCCCATCTAAGGTGACCGCTTTTGGCGGGACAGTCCAATTTTTAACAATCTGTCCCGTGTCCCGCGGCGTTTTAAAAAAGTCCCGATTTTTGGAAAGAAAGCACAAGTTAGGGAACGGCATGAGAACGGGGAGGGAATATAGGGTTTTCGGCTGCCATATGGCTATTTTGCCAGAATATGAGTTTTATTATATCATTTTCGATAATTTTATAATGTTAAACTTTAATAATAATAAATAATTGTTGATAAATTATTATCTAGAACTGCTTATCAAAGTTCGCATTGTTGATCAGTTGTTAGAATTCGAGCACCGTTGTTTGGACTTAATAAACAATGGCATTTTTTGGCATTGGCAAAGAC
>NW_022111324.1:38382056-38391593 GCF_000313985.2 Echinops telfairi | reverse complement strand
ATCATATTACTCAAAATTTCCCATATAGTAATATTTCCAAAAATGATCTTTTTAATGAGGTATCATTATTTAAAAAGTATATCGATAAGGAAAAGGTTAAATCTTGGGCATCAGCAAAAATCACAATAGAGAACAAATGGTTAGAAATATGTCATCATTTTGAAACAAACCATGCTCCATACAATAATGCACTAAAAATTGTGGAATACATGCTGTCCTTACCAGGAACTAGTGCTGCAACTGAACACATTTTTTCTACGGTAAATAAAGTCTGAACATCAGAAAATTCACAATGAAGTGTTGAGACTTTGAAAGCCATTTTATGTGTGAAATAAAATTTAACAAATTCTTGTGAAAATTTTCATGACCTTTTAAACAACGACAGCAATCTACTAAAAAAAAATTCACTCAAATGAGAAACACGCCAAAGAATAAAATAACACTATACATAATTTTTAATGTATTATATTTGTAAATTATACTTATGTTGAAATTTAAAAAAATATATTACAATCCTATTTTTGCGTTCAATGAAAATTTTTGTTGCTACATATAAACCAAATTTTTAACCAAGAACCCCCCCATTGCACCCCATGTCAATGGTGTCCTGCTTTACCAGAGTTAAAATCTGGTCACCTTACCCATGTCAGAACTGCAAGAGTGAATGTATTTTCAAATGGGTATATATAATGTAGCTTCAGCTCTTTCATAAGGTATGCATGTCATACAGCTAACATATTGCAACGTCAAGGGGTGATAACATAAGCAAATAACAGACAAGCAATGAGGTGAGTCATCATCTTGACCTAGTGCTAGTTAACCCCAAACACCCCTGAGCCCTCCCCAGCGGTAATCTCTGATCAGTATCAGCAAGAGGTGTGGCAACAGAGTTTGCTACATTTTATGGTGGTTTTGTTAGGTTTCTCAGGTGGGAAATACTTCAGTTCTTGGATTCGCACCAGAAAGAATTCATGCTGAAGCCTGGTTTGTGATTCAAGTGGGTTTTTTATAAAGGATAGAAGAAGGTTCAGGTTTCACGTCACTGAACATAGGCAACCTCCTAGGACTGCATACTCATATGGTAGCCTGAGGCCAGAGAGAGAGAGAGAGAGAGACCACAGCACAGTCAAGCGGAAGGCTGAGAAGCAGCCAATAAGGGCCATGGTCCCAGGGTTCCGGCCTTTTGGGCCTTCAGCTGGAAGGTGTGGTTGAAGGTACTGGTTGATCCCATTGGGTGAGTTAAGCTCACCTAGCCTAGTTTGGGCCCACCCAGGTGTACCACCAACCTGGCTCAGGGGCCTGACTTTGGAGCATGCCCAGTAGACACCCCTGGTCCCTGTTCTGCTACCTAACAGTTTGGATGTAGAACATGATTGCTCTTATCTATAGATAATCTTCAGAAAATGTGATATAGCCAGATGCAGAAATGACTCATTTTACATGGTAGCTCCTTTAAGACAGATCTTTTATGGGGATTATTGGAGGGACTATGTTCATTCATGAGAATAGATATTGACGTTTATTTATTTCTCATAACCTCTGAGGGTTTTCCCTTACTGGAGTCAGCTTTTCAGACCTGTAATTATGAGCATAAAGGATTTATGTAATGCAGTAGCATTACATTCTCATCAAGCCTCTCAGTTTACCACAGAAACTTAGACTAGAATTTAATAGCTACATTTTTTTTAAAGTGCACCCTGTATGTCAGAATTTCATTTTATTTGGATTTACAATTGTGGTAGTTACATACTCTGGTGTCAATTTGGGACTTGAGAGGGTTAAGAGTGAAGGGGTGGAGTGTAGTCTGTCAATCGGATCATAGCCAAGGAGGCCTCTGTGTGGGCATGGCCTTCTCCTGAGAAAACTGGTAACTCCTCTATTTTTCCTACCTGGAGGCACGAGACACTCTCTCACTTGGCTCACGTCCTTGGAGAGTCTCTACTAACATGGCTGACTCCCTGCAAGACATTCCCGAGGAGAAGCCACATGGACCTACCCTAATGCAGTCAGAACCCTGGACTTGGAGAAACCACGTGGAGACCCCTGCCAGTGCTCACATGCTTACAATGCCACTGGATCTAAAGACTCTCTACCCACTGGCCTGTTATCGTCCTGCATTTGGCATCATTGCATGTGTTTTGTGAGTCTGAAGAGGAATTTATAGATTGGTATTGGACATAGGGACTAATATCAGACTTATGGACTTGATCTGGACTGGCTGGCGTGTTTTCTCAATAGTCAATTGCTCTTGTATATAAACCTCTTTCTTATTCACACGAGTCTCTATGAATTTGTTTCTCTAGTCTACCCAGACTAGCAAAATAATCAATGTCTATGGGAATAACAGTCCAGAAATCAAACAATGTATTGCACTGGGAAATATTTTGCAATTTTTTTCTTTAAAGTGTTAAAATACAAAAATGTCATTTTAAAAAGTAAGGTGAGTCTCATTTCAGCCCTGGAATTTAAAATATTCATTTGAAAGCAAGAAAATGATTAAGAATATCTAGAGAAGAATGAATACATTTGAATTAGTCCTGGCTAATAACACTGAATATACCATGAACTATCTAAAGAATGAACAAATCTGTCTTGGAAGAAATATAGCCAAAATGCTCATTCCAAAAGTGTATGGGGAGACTTCTTAGGTTCTTCAATTATGTTACCAGGAAGGACAGTCCCTCATTAAGCACATTATGCTAGGTAAAGTGGGGGGGTCATTGAAAACAAAGAAAACCCTCAACTACACATTGGCTGCAGCAAGGGACTCAAACATCACTGTTATGAGGAAGTCACAGGGCAAATACAAACTTCTGTTGGACCCAGGGTCACTAAGAGTAGGAACCTACTCAATGTATCCTAGCAACAAGAACATATGTTAGGCTTGCATGCTACATTTGACAACAATTCTTTGTATTTCAAGAAGCATGTGGTATCTGTGCTATCCTTCTTAGAAGTGACCACAATAAGCATTGAAAGGCTAGTTAACATTTTGGTGGGACACGGTCACCACATGACAATGCAGGATTCAAACTGTTTAAAAGTACGCGCTGTGATCTGACCATTCTGGTTGTCTGCACTCCTTGCAACAACGGGTTCAAACATGAGAATAGGCTGAGGGTAGCTCAGAACCTGGCAGTGATTCCTTCTGTAGCACATATGGTCCCTATGAATGGGAACCTATTGAATGACACTTAACAATAACAACCCATTCCTCGAGTCTTTATAAAGTGTACAATGTCAAGGGTTGGCTTTAAAAATAGTGCCATGCAATGAAATGTGTGACTTCCCCTTATACAAAAACAAAGAACGTTTAAACTCACTACCATAGAGTTGATTCTGACTAATAATGACCCTATAGGACAGAATAGGATAGCCACTGTAGGTTTCTGAGACAGTAAATCTTTATAGGAGCACAAAGTTTCATATTTCTCCTGCAAAGGCTGGTTGCTTTAAACCTCTAAGCTTGTGCTCAGTAGCACAATTCAAAACCCACTACATCTCCAAGGCTCCTACCTCTTATCAAGGTTAGCTTAATTTTTGAAAATTTATCTGGTTATATAATTCTAGAATACAGATTTGCCTGAGTTTATTTTTTAAATTATTTTATCCTTCAATAAAATGTTTATACAAGAGTGAAAATTTCAGGATGGCCAAATCTACTTAAGAGGTTCTAAAGAAATCAATAGGTTCTGGAATAAATCAACATCTTTAGTGGTAAAAGTAATAAACTTTTGTTACATTATCAAAGTCCTCAACATTCTATTTACTGGACATATTATTTTAGTCAAGATATCTCACCACTGTGTTTTCAGATTAATTCCTCTCTAAAATGAGATTTATAAAGAGATTGCGTTCTAGGGAATCTTTGAGTCATACAATGTATCTTTTAACTTTTCTATCCTCAATTTTGATTTTTACTTTGTAAGAATGCTTGAATCAAAGAATACTGACCCCTTGTGAAATGTTGAAGCATGACTTAAGTTTTGTAATATGCCCAAGTTCTGGTAATTTATAATAATTCTATACCATCCATTTAGCAAATAATTACATAAACATTTTGAAATAGAGTTAACCTAACTCACACTTTGATGTTAAACTGAAGTAATGAATGAACTAAGCTTTGGGAAAAATAATGAAACTGCACAGGAAAACATTTAAAGTATATTTTATTACTAAATCCATGATGCATACATAAATTCCTGTAGAGGAATCAGCATAAGACTGGGCCCTATAAAGTGGAGGTTAAAGCTGCTCCAATTTTCAAATGTTCCCAGTGTTCTCAACCATTGCATTATCTCTAATAGCAATTGATGTTCCATCTCTCAGTATGCCTCTCATGCCTTAAATTTCTGCAGTTCATTACGGGGTCTCACAGAACTTTCACATCACCGAGAAAATGGCTCAGGAAGTTGTGGAGCTTGGAAAGTCCCGTATCTGCATCTCAGATGTCAGTCTGGGGGATTCTCCTCACTTACCAACTCACAGCAGCAGACTAGACAAGGGACTGCTGAATCATGAGACTGCTGACGTGGAGCATTAGGTCAAGCAATAGACCAAGCCGTCTCTCGGGTCCCTCTCAGTGGGACTGGTAGAAGCAAAATGGCAAAAGGCAAAAGTAGAAGCTCTTGTTTGGTTGGCAAAGGAAAGGAACACACTTAGGAATGGGACTCATATCACTCATATGACTCTCCAAGTTCTGGAACAGGGGTCTTTGATTAGAATCTTCGAATAAGTCGTTGACTCCATGCATATTGAAACTAAGAATGAATAATAAGAATAACACAATTATTAGACAGTATGAAGTAGCACTTCTGCCTCTATTTTGAAGTAGTACAGTGAAAGTAATCCAGTGGGTTTGTTTCATAAATAGTGTTTTTAAAGAACAATTTACATTTTTATTTATGTAGCTGAACTGCAAAATGGTTACCTACTTAGCAACTATTTCTCAAATGAGGCAAATAACTTATTCGACAGATATAATCTTTATTATCACTGCCAAACGAAATCAAGAGAAGGATGTAAAAGGTTGATGAAATGCTTACGCATCATCACATTTTATAGGCTTAATGCCACACACTCAGTTTTTATTTTGCTTTTGCTTTAGGACCCCTGGTGGAGTAGTGATTACACAGTGGACTTCGATCCGCATAGTCAGCAGTTTGAAACCACCAACAGCTCCTCAGGGAAAACAGACTGGGTTTTCTGCTCTCATCCACATTTGAGATCTCAGAAATCCACAGGCGTTCACTGTAAGTCAACATTGACTTGTTGGCAGGCAGGTATTTTTGTTTTTGTTTTTGGGCAGGGGGGTTTGGTTTTTTTTAATGAAGGTTCTTTAGTTAGCATTTCCTTGAATTTATTAAATAATCTTTGGTTCAGCTCATTCTGTAACTTGTAGTAGGTACAGAGAAGGAAAATTCAGCACAGCAATTTGCAATTTCAAGTCTCTGTTTTCTTTCCCTAGGTTTAGAGCACTGGTGGCATGGTAGGTCAGCACAAGAGATGCTAAACACAAGGTTAGCAGTTCCAAACCACCAGCAGCTTGGCTGGAGAGGATCAGGCTTTCTACTCCTGTGAGGATTCACAGCCATGGAAATCCACAAGGACGGGTTTACTCTTGTGGTAATTACATAACCTGTTGTCCGTTGAGCCTTATGAGTGAAGGGGTAGAATTTTGCCTATCAATAAGGTCGCAGCTTGATGACCTCATTTGGAGGCAGTAAAGAGATACATAGCTCGCTGGAGAAGTGGCACATGCTTAGTCCCTATAAAGTGTTACTGACAAGGAGCCTGATGGAATGACCCTGATGCAGCCAGAGCCCGGCGCTGCAGGAGCCACGTGGAGACCCCTGCCAGTGCTGAGATGCTTACAATGCCACTGGATTCATCAGACTTCCTACCCACTGGCCTGTGATCTTCCTGCATTCAGCATCATTGTATGTGTTTCTTGAGGCTGAAAAGGAATTTATAGACTGGTACTGAACATATGGGCTAATATCAGACTTATGGACTTGGGCTGGGATGCTTTCTTAGTGTACAATTGCTCTTGTATATAAAAATATCCTTTTGCACATGAGTGTCTATGAATTTGTTTCTCTGTTCAACCCAGACTAACACAACTCTGTCATCTACTGTGCATCAGAATAGATTCCATGACACATCCTCAGAATCTTTAAGACCTCAGAAAAATGGGATTAACAAAACTATCTTCTTTTTATAAAAATGCTTGTTTCATTAGGGACAAGCAACCTATATCCTCTCATATTTTCTCCTTGAATCTGGAGGTTCTATGATTCATTCTATGATAAGAAGAGTTAGCGACAACCAGTGCTCACAGAGAAGAATATCAGACTGAAATAAGTACATACAGTGGTATTTATTAATCATCTACCATGACTTTAAAACTGAATCAAAAGGAAATTGTCAAATTTAAATGTTTTTCTAGCTAGAATGGTATATTTGACTTTGAGAAATACATATCATAAACCTATGAGGATACCGAAGGAATCCTAGTGGCACGCTGGGTTACATGTTGGGCTGCAAACCACAAGGTCAGCAGTTTGAACCCACCAGCAGCGCCAAAGAAGAAGGTCCAATTTTCTACTCCAACGTTCAAGATTCACAGCCTCAGAAACCCACATCGGAATCAGCTAGATGGCAGTGAGCTATGAGTTATGTTATAAGAATAGAATTATTAATCATATTTAAATCAATCCAAGAAAACAAACTCCTGGCCATTGAGTGCATTCTAACTTATTAACAACCCTATAGCATAGAGTAGAACTGTCCTATGAATTTCTGGCAGGTGTGAACCCCTGACTTTGTGGTTTGCAGCCCCATTAGCCTGGAAACATTGAAGAAACAAGAGCATAGAGGTTAAGCACCTTAGATAGCTTAATGAACTTCAATAATCAACTTCAATGCCTCTGGGATTTGGAGCGGGAACCTAAATCTAGAGTCCTTTCACTACATGGCCCCATATTCTGTGTGTCTGTCTGCCTATCTATCTATCTATCTATCTATCTATCTATCTATCTATCTATTCATCTATTCACTACTTGTCTGTCAGTTTGTTGCACTCTGGTGACGTGTGTCGCTGTGATGCTGAAGACTGTATCATTGGTATTTCTGTTATAAGCAGGATCACTAAGTGGACAGATTTTAGTAGAGCTTCTAGACTAAGAGTAGAGTAAGACGAAGGACAAGCTGTCTACTTGAGAGGAACTAGCCATTGAAAAGCCTATGGCTAGAATCAAAACATTTTCCAGTTACTGAAAACCCAATGAAGAGCAGCTGCATGTTGTAGGCAATAGTGCCAGAATAGGAGGCCCTCAGGTCTAAAGCCACTCAGATGTGATTCAGGAAGAGCTGCCTTCTCAGAGAAGAGGGGACCATAATGACCTGGATGGAGTAAAGCCTGTGGGAATAAAGCCTTGGAACCTTCATTTGCAGATGGAGTATGACTCAAAATAAGAAGAAACAGCTGAAAATATCAATGACACACTCAAGAAAAATGATATTTTATTCAATGCTGAAAAGAACATTTCAAGATCTATCTTTGAGTACAATGCTGTCTTTGATAGGATTATATTCATTCACACTCAAGAAATATAATCAGTACAACTATTATTCAAGTTTATGCACCAACCATTAAAGATAGTGATGAAGAGATTGAAGAATTCTACCAATGTACCAACACAAACATTTTTTCATAACAAATACCATATTAACCCAAACAACTAATGTGCACTTGGACTTCTCTAGATGGAGCCCACACAAATCAGATTAACTTAAGTTCAGGTTGAAGCTGAAGAAACTGAGAATAAGTCCATGAGAGTCAAAATACACACTTGAGTATATCCAATCCGAATTTTGAGGGGCAATGAAAAACAGGGAGGCCTTTAAGGAAATGGGTTAAAACACTGGGTTTAGCATAAAAAACAATTTTGAGAATTGTATAGGAATGGGTAGTGTTTTATTCTGTTGTTCATAGGGTTGCTGTGAGTCAATCAGCTCCACGGCACCTAACAACAATATATAAACATTATACATTATATTATATATAATATATTGTCTATAATAAGTTGAGGCTGATCACTGAAGTTAATTAAGCTCTCTCTCACCCTTAATATTTGAACATTTTTGGACATTTCAAATATGTTTATGTCCTATTTGCCAATAAAGGTCATAATAACCAAAATAATCATACATATGATAGTGAAAAGTTAGCATGAACATCAGTGTTTTCCACACAAAGCAATCATCATTTAACCAATCTTCACAATTGTTGTATGTTTCTTTCACTGTTAACCTATCTCACTCCCATGTTTTAAGATGAAGACACAAGAGCATAGAGGTTAAGTACCTTAGATGAATTATCACAGTTGGTGTACACCGCAAATAACTAATAATCAAACTCAAAATCTTTGATTTCATCACTCACACCAAATCACAATGCATATTTCAATTAGAAATATTTCATGCTAAGTAATTAGCACAGACATTTTTACTTTGCTGTTGGTTGCAGCGAGTCGACTCTGCCTCCTGAAGAGCCACGCCCCGTGCGCACAGTGTACCTGTGCTCTGGAAGGCTGTCGTGGCTGGGACCTGGGAAACATATTGCCTTGCTCATCTGTGCAACCCAGGACTCCCAGGTGAGAGCGCTTTTATCAAACGTGCACTGCGGTCAGCAAATTATACCTGAATAAATAAATAAGGATAGCGACAGAGGACTTTGTTTAGGCTTAACTGAAGATTTATCCTTCTATTTTATCCAACCTTTGATAAATCTATGCACTTTCAGTCGCTCTTTCCTCACACAGCTGGGCTGCATTTTTATACTAATGAGACCTCATCCAAATAGCTATTAAAACTTTCTCCACAAAAGAACATGTTTTTGTGGAAACTGTTGGCAAGAGAACAGTTAGTTTTTAATAATGCAAAACAGGTGTAGAAAATCATTGAATACTTGATTTAAATTGTAAGATCATCGAAGTTAGATAGAGCTGGCCACTATAAATTTTAGGATTATTATAAATATCATTGTTCTGACAATTTTTCTTAAGCACATTTTATATATCCAACATTCTGCCAGGTACAAAAATATAACTAAGTGTCTGTTCTCCAGGAGCTTGAAGTTCAGTGGAGCAGACAGATATTTGTATTAAACACCATTCTGTATTCATTTAGACAATTATATTCAGACATTAAAGGAATGCTGAGTACTTTTGGAACACATGCAGGCACAAAGGCACTTCTGGAAAGGTGAGAAGGAGAGGAGGGATAACTAGCCTGGGAGAAGAATCTAGTGGGAACATTCAGTTTCGTATTACCATAAAGTTTCTCTTTAACCTTGAAGGGTAGCCTGAAAGGGACTTTTAAATATAAACTAATGAGATTATTTGTAGTGAAATAAAGAAAACTGTAACATACTCCATCATACAATACATTACTTGTACCTCTGTCTTTACTTTTGGAGCAAAAATAGAAATAAGAATAAATCATCAAGCTACTATTTCTCCATTCATCAAATCT
>NW_022111324.1:38378484-38381498 GCF_000313985.2 Echinops telfairi | reverse complement strand
TGGCAGGGGTCTCCACGTGGTTCCTCCAGCTCAGGGCACTAGTGTAGTTCCATGTGTCTTGTCAGTTCCAATGTCTCGCAGGGCGTGAGCAGAGAGTCTCCCACCTTCAAGGAGGAATACCAGAGTTCCAAGAATCCTCAGGAGAAGGCCATGTCCACACAGAGGCCTCATTGGCTATGACCTGATTGACAGGCTGGACTCCACCCCTTCACTCTCAATCCTCTCAAACAACGAGTTTTGTTATTTTAATGTTTTAAATTAAAAACACAAAATCTAGTGCTTCTCATTTTCAAGCAGCTGGCAAAGTACTAGGGAGGCCTGGTCGCTTCATGGGCTCCCTGTTGGGAAGTTATCCATAAGGGCAGCCATTGGAATCACCAGAGGCTCCATTGGAGAAAGATGGAGTGTTCTGTTCCTGTGAAGATTCACAGCCATGGAAACTCACAGAGGGACTTTACTCTGTCCTTAGTCTGTGTAAGTCAAAGTTAACCAAGTGGTATTAAGTATGCTATGTGCTGTAGAGTCAGAAATGAAAAACATAATGATAATTTCCTAGTGGCTCTGTAAGTTAGGCACTAAACTGCTAAACAAACCATCTACAGTTAAAAACCTACCAGCCACCCACAGGAGAATATGAAGCTGCCTGCCTGCTTCCAAAAAGATTTATAATCTTGGCAACTTTATAGATGGCATCTGTTAAGTCAGAATTGACTCAATGACAGTGAGTGGGTAAGACACAATGATCAATGCTAGCAAAATACAGAAAATAAGGTTAGGAAGTTTGACGCATATGTATAGGTCGGCATTATTGAATGCCTTAATAAATTTTAAATGAACATTGTATTGATTAGTGTAACATATATAGAATATTTTGCAAGCCATATTTCTATAACTAAATTAATATTCACATAATGGACATAGCCATATCGCCATAATGTAGAACAGATGAAACAGTAACCCTAGGAACTCCCTCAAATCTGTTAATAATCACCATCCTCTACACGTAGGTACATATTTCATACACATGTCATCTTTTCTTTTTCATATATGGTTTTGAGTGAAATTGCTGAGAAGTAGATATGCATATTTAGTGTATGTGGAATGATGCTACAACATCATAAATCACTTAGCAGATGAGTTTGTTAATGTTCTACTCCTATTTTTTAATTTAAAATAGCAGGTCTGTTTCATAGCTAATTGGAAACAAAGAAATCATATTCATGAGCTACAAGATCTCATGATTCTCACAGTTAAGGTGCCAGTGCCTGATAAAGAAAACAAACTTACAACATAATCTTGGATGAATTCAAAGGCGTACTTAATGATTTATCCAATTATATGCCTGCCTGGTATTTTATAGATTATATAAATATAAATGTGACCATTATATGGAAACTCTGTGCAACATTATGTCTAGCATTAATTTTTTTTATTTTTAACATAGTTAGTGCTTCAGGTCGAAAAATGATCACAGAAAAATGATATTATATATGCTATAAAAGAGATGCATGTGTGTATATATGTATATACAAGTGTGTGTGTATATATATGCAGTTTTCAAACACATAGCATTTCAAAGAAAGCAAGCAAAATTGCCCTCCTCCCTGCCCCACTTCTCTAGGGAGGCTACAACAATTTGCTGCTTTGAGTCATGCACACAAACAGTCCACTGTCGTTTAGCACAGGGCTCGGGAAGGATAACAGCTGCAGCAGAAGCTGCAAAGAAAATGTAAGAAGGCAAAAATGCAATTACCTAATTTGGAATCTGACCAGGAGAATAGAAGTAATCCTTTTTTATCACTTAAGTTTTAGACACTTTTAATGAGCAAACGCTATTTGTAGCTTAGTTTCTTCTTGTAAAAGACAAAACAAACAAAACCAATACTTCAATACATTTAATTCTCCAAAGCAGTCTTCCTTTGATTTAAAATGGGGACACCGTATGTATAAAATGCTCGAATTGCTCTGGCAGCATTTGTAAAGCAGTATATTGAAAAATTGCATGTCTGCTAAAAAAAAGGAAAAGCAAAACCTTTGAAATTGAAATGAACCAGAGCATTTTTTTTTAGCATAAAATGCCATAAAGACAAGGAATTTGAATTAAAGATCTCAAAAATGTCCTTAGGGAACTTATTCTTAGATAAAGATATTTTCTAATATTTTGCTGTTGTTTTTTATCTAGTAAAAAATTTATAAATTAAAAGCTTCTATGTTACATGAATCAATTCAAAAATATATGGAAAAAATATATATGGAAGAGTCTCCAAAGAGTAACAGACTGGTTGGTAATCCTAAATCACAAAATATTGCTACTTTAGTTCCAGTTGATATATGTAATGTGCTTTTACAATCTCTGAAATCAAAGGAAGGCCAAAGACAAGTTCTCTAAGTAATATGCTACTCTTGGTATCCTTGTTGCCTTCTTTGATCTCGTCAAGTGGCTTCAGATGCACAGAGAAGTGATGTTCAACGAAGGAAACTGCTCAGTCCTAAACCATCCTGGTCATTTTAATATATTTCAGCTCATTGTAACAGATGCTACGTCGATCCATCTCCTTGAAGGCGGTTTTCCTTTTCACATAAATTATATTTGACAAGTATGATGTCCTTTTAAATGAACTAGTCCCACATGACAATATGGCCAATGTCTATGAGACAATCTCGCCGCCTTCCTCCCATGGACATTCTAGCAATATTTCCTTCAAGATAGATGTGTTAGTCCTGCTGGCAGTCCAAGTTATTTTCAATATTCTTAGGCAACACAGTAATTCAAACACTTCAATTGTTCTCCTGTCTTCCTTATTCACTGCCCAGCTTTCACATGCATATGAAGCTGAAACTAATTGAATCAGGTATCTATCAATCCTCAAAGGACACCTTTGCTTCTTATCACTTTGCTGCTTCCAGGAGCATTGATTGTAGGACCAAGTAAAACAAAATCCTTGGAACTCCGATTTTCTCTCTGTGTGTGAATGTGGGTTGACTTTCCGTGGAGCTGTAATCCATATTGAAGA
>NW_022111324.1:38372313-38378384 GCF_000313985.2 Echinops telfairi | reverse complement strand
AAAAAAAAAACCTGCCCATTCCAACTGGAGTCCGTAAGTCTGATACTAGTCCATACATGTCTCTTCAGACACACATGGTCACATGCAATGATACAGAATAGAGGAAGATCACAGGCTGGTGGGTACAGAGTTTTGTGGATCCATGGTTGGTGAGAACATGGCAGGGCACCAGCACCTCAAAGGGTGGCCATCAGAGCCCTGGGCACCAGGAAGACAAGGTAACAGAGTGAGAGGAGGCTCCTAGGGTTCTCTGATTGACAGGTTGATTTTCACCCCTACACTTTTATACATCTTCATGTTGGCATAAAATCATCTAACTGCCACAATCACCTCAAATTCACTTTAATTTCAGCAAGCAAGGGTATGTCATCTTCATATTCATGGTTAGTAATCAAATTTCCTCAAATCCCGATACTGTGATCATCTTCATATAGCCAGACACTTAGCAACTTTGCTCATTATATAAACTGCATGGTACAGTGAAAGGATACATCCTTGAGGAACATCTTTCCTGATTTTACACCATACAGTATTCCCTAGCTCTGTTTGAGCAACAACGTCTTGGTCTATGAACAGAATCAGCGTAAACACAATTACTTGTTCTTGAATTTATAGTATTTCCTATTTTATTTATCATATTTTAAGATCAACACAGTCAAATGTTTTTCTAATAGTCAAATAACACAAGTAAACCTTTTTCTTGTATTCTTTGCTTTCAGCCAAGATCCACTTGACATCAGTAATGATATTCCCTTTTCCATGTCATCTGAATCCAGCTCACATTTCCAGCAGCTCCTTATCCATGTCCTTTGACATTTTCAATTATGTTCAGCAAATTTCTACTTGCATGTAACTTTAATGATATTTTTCAGTAATCTATGCACTCTGTAATAATCCATCTTTAGAATGGGCATAAATATGGATTCCTTCCAATCATTTGGCCGGGGAGCTCTTTTCCAAATTTCTTGGCACAGATTTGAGAATGCTTCCAGTATTACATCTGTTTACTGAAATATTTCCATTGGTAGTATGTCAGTTCTTAGAGACTTATTTTTCCATAATCCCTTTAGTGGACCATGGATTTCTACCTTGAATGCCATTGGTTCTTGGTCATGTACTCTCCTTTAAACATCAGTCAGTTCTTTTTTGGCATAATCTCTGTGTTTCATTTCATTTTCTTTTGATGCCTACATCATTCAAGGTTTTCAGTGAATAATTCCTCAGAAGTGGACAGACTATTCCTCCTACATAGTTTGCTTTTAGTCTGGAAGCTCTACTGAAACTGATAGCTCTACTGTCAAGGATTTTTGTCTTACTTGAATCCAGAATCAATTCCCATTCAAGTAGCAGTCAAGTGATCAAATGACACATTGCATTAGGTAAATCTGAGGCATAAGACCTCTTTAAAGTACTGAAAAGCAAGATTGTTCCCTTGAAGATAAGGTGTGTCTGACCCAAGCCATAGTATTTCCAATCACCTCATATGCATGTGAATGTTGGGCATTGACTAAGGAAAACCAAAGAAGAATAGATGGATTTGAAATCTAGGGCTGACCACAAATATTGAACATACTATGAACTGCCAAAAGAACAAACAGATCTATCTTGGAAGAAGTACAGTCAGAATGTACTTTAAACCTCTTCATATAGCAATGCTTTATCTCCTGTACTTTGGAAATGATGTCAGGAGACACCAGTCCCTGGAGAATGGCATGGCACTTGGTAAAGCAACAGCATAGCAGAAAAGAAGATCTTCAACAAGATGAATTGAAACAGTGACTGCACTGATGGGCTCAACTATTAGAACAACTGTGAGGATGACATGGACCAGGCAGTGTTTTGTTTGTTGTTTTGTTCCAACCAATTGCTATGGGTTAGAACTGATGGTGGCACCTAACAACAGCATTCAATATATTGCACATAGACTCTCTCAAGATTTGATTTTTTTTCTGAAGTTATTACAACTTGAGGTATGTTAACTATGTCATTTCTGTTTGGTTTTCTAACTCCAGGTGTTTGCACGTTGCACTATCACTCTTTATTTTGTCTTCTTATATTGCCCTTCGAAATGTTCTCTTCAGTTCTTTTGCTTCATCGTTTCTTCCAAATCCTTTAGCTACTCTACATTCAAGATCAAGTTTCAGGGTCTCTTTTGACTGTCACTTTCATACTTGCAATTTTTATGCTCTGTTAGTAAAATTTCGTTTGCTCAGTTGTATGATGCTCCTTGTATAACCCCACAACTAATCTAGCCTTCAGTTATTAATTTTCAATGTCTCAAATATACTCTTGATATGGTCTCCAAATTCAGGTGGAATATACTACCGGGTACTCTTTATTTCTCATGAACTCATTTAATTTTCTTTATCTTCAACCTGAACTTGCCTGTGACCAACTGATGATCAGTGAGCCTTGTTCTTCTGACTTTTGATATTGACCTTCTCCATCGCCTCTCTTCACAGATGTAGTTGACTTGGTTCCTGGATCGCCTACTCATTGAGGTACACACTTATAGTGTATTTTTTAAAAGAAAAGTATTTGCAATGAAGAATTATTGGTTTGAGAAATTTCTGTCACATGATGTTCAGGTTCATTTCTATTACCAGGGTCACATTTTCCAACTACAATCTTTTTATTTGTTTCTTACTTTCTCATTCCAACTGCCAATAATTATCAATATATATTGATTGAGTATTTGGTCAATTTCAGTTTGAAGAATTTGGTAGAGTTCTTATGTTTTTAATCATGGGCTTTAGTGTTTGGTGCATAAGTTTGAATAATAATTGTATCAGTTGATTTTCTTTGTAGGAGTATGAATATTTTTTTATATCAGACAGCATTGTGCTTCACAACATGTTAAGATGTTCTTTTTGATGATGAGTGAGATGCCATTCCTCTTGAAATTTTATTCCTGGCATATTAAATCATGAGAATTTGATTCAAAATGGACATTAGTCCACTTTAGCTCACTAATGCCTAGGGTAAAAAGGAGCTCTGTGGCATCCTGGTTAGGAGTATTGATTACCTCGAGGCCAGAAGTTTGAAACCACTAAGGATTCTGCGGGAGAAAGGCAGGGCTTTCTACGCCCATAAAGAGTTGGTCTCCAAAACCCACAGGGGCAGTTCTACCTCATCCTTTAGGATGAGTCAGAAAGCACAGGATGGCAGGGAGGGTGTTTTGTTGGTTTGTTTTTTGAGTGAGAAAGCCTAAGATATCAATCTTTATGCATTCCATTTTATTTTTAGTGATTTGCAATTTTTCTCAAATCATACTTTCTTACTTTCCATATTCTGATTATTAATGGATGTTTGCTGTTGGATTTCATCTCATTTTAGGTCATGGCACATCGGCAAAGGTCCTGTAAGTTTTGTTGCTTCCATGTCCTTATGGACAACTTTAATACAAGGAGGCAGCTCTTTACTAGTTATGTGTTTAGTGTCTTACAACGGGAGGGGCTCATCTCTGGCACTCTATCAGAGAATGCTGCTCTGCTGGCCACAGTTTCCAGTGACTTCTCTCAGAGCTGGACAGCCTATTCCTTCTTTGTAGATAATGTCTAGGCTGGAATCTCCGTTAAACCTGTCAACAATGAAAGAGGTTCCCCAGAGTTGAAACAATGGTGACATAGCTTCCAGCATCACAGAAATACACAGTTCATCACAGTGTGGCAGAATAACAAGCCAGTAGTGCTCTTAGGTTGTCTTCCAAAACAAAAGACCAAGTAAACATTGGCTTCTGAGGAGAACTACGATTTCAATAAAGCCCAAGACAACTAGGTTGCCTTAAATGACTATGTTTCAAAGGGGTCAATCTGGTAATCTTCACGGAAGATATAAAATGATCATGGGAGTTTATTTTTTCCTTTTTATTATTAATTTTGTGAATGTTTATAGATCAGATCATTTTCTGTCCAATAATCCATAGACATGTTGTTTCATCCCATTGATCACTATGAAATTTTCTTATCCACCTCTTCCCTGTATTTTCTGTTTCCATTATTTCTTCTTTCATAATGCTCCTGAATTTTTTCATTTAGCTAATGTTGCTCTTTTTATCGCAAATGGGTGTTTAAGGTTAAACATTCATTGACAGAGAAAGGCCAGAAACTTTGAGCCTCTGATTTTGTCTTCTAGCATGACAATGGATCTGATCCTTCTTTGAAGATGATAGGGTTTTCTATGAGAAATTTTTACTTACCTTACCCACTCTAAAGCTCTGATCTTTCACTTATTTCCCCCCCCCAAAGCAACACTACTTGAGTCGCTTAAGGATACTCAAATTACAGTTTTTACATAGTATAAATCACAAAGTGCAGAATTCTTTGTGGAACAGTTGCAAAAAAACCACAAAGTTCCTGCAATCAAGTAAATTTTAACTCATAGCATCCCTATAAGGCAGAGCAGAACTGCCCCTGTGAGTTTCCAAGACCGGAACTCCTCACTGGAGTAGAATGCCTCATCTCTCTCCATAGAGTGGCTGGTGTTAACCTACTGCTGCCCTGATGTTAGAAGCCCAAACCGTGACTCATTTTACAACTAGGGATCCTATGGAAGGACTAGGGAGATGGAAACATAGGCTTCAGAAGTTTATAGACCTACATGGAAGATTTTTCTTTTCCTTTAAGTCAGTTTAATTGATATATAATTCATATAGCATATAATTTAATAGTTTGATCATATCAAGAAGAGTTGTACAATCATGACCACAATCAATTTTAGAACATATTCTTCTTTCTTGTACTCATTGTTATTAGCTCCCCATTTCCCGCTCTTTCCCTAGCATGCTTCCAAGAAAGCATTTATCCACTGCCTCTATAGATTTACCACACCTGGATTTCATATGTGGAAAACTGCAAAAAATAAAAGCAAAATGAAGAAAATTAATAATAACAAAAAATGCAGAGGAAAATCTCAATCAAAAGGAAGTAGAAAATATTATAAAACTAGAACTAATTTAAAATGCATTAAAATGGATATAATATGATAATGTGTTCAGTGTGCATCTAAGTACATCTTTAATCATCCATATTCCAAGGTACTGTGCCTGGTTATTTACATCCCCAGTCTATGGTCAGAGAGGATTCTACAGAGGCTTAATCTATGTGTACTTCCCCCTTTGCTTTAAACAAACAAACAAACGAACAAAAAACTGAAACAGCTTTAAAATTGGTCAAAAGAGAGATCAAATTATAAGATATCATATATTAACCTAACTACATCTGTCATAATTGACATTACCATGCTCTCTGTCTGATAATAAGGCTATTCACATCCCTGGTTCGATTGGGTTCATCGGAGGCTTAAGCGAAGTGTGAACCCTTCAAATAAATTTTGGGCTTCCACTGTTGAACATAGCCTTTTTCAAACCAGGTATATGTGAGGCAAAATTCTCTAGAAAAACAAATCCAGGACACTTATGATTAGCTAGATGATGATAATGATGATAGATAGATAGATAGATAGATAGATAGATAGATATGATAGATCGATAGATTTGCACAGTGAGAAGTAGTATAACAGCTAATTAGTCCACACAGCAGTATAGAAGGCTCAGTTCAACTCACTTTCATGGATCAGTTAACAAACTGGAAGTCCTTCAACTAATGTGGGCTGCCAGGTCCAAGGTTAAGGAAGCAGACAGTGGAATCTTCCCTTTGCCAAGACAGGCAGAATCAGCCTGCAGGCAACAGCAGGGTGGGTCAGCAACAGTCAGTAGCATGGGAGCTTAGCAAAGCAGGCCCCAGTGAGATCTGGAACTCAAGCAATGCATGGCGACAGGAGCCACCAGCCTCAAGCGCAAGTGATGTATGCACCAGCAGCACAGGGAAGCAGGCCTCAAAGGAGTCTCAAGCTCTAGCAACATGATCCACTTGGCTCATAAGTAGTGTAGCACAGAGGTTGAGGCAAAGAACTAGCTAAAGGAGCAGCATGCTAGTCCAATCACCAGGGAGCAAGAAAGATGGGGCATGCTGGTTGTCTTCATTTATCTCGGTCACCATGAGGGGTTGTTCCTCTCCATTTCCAAAAGAAATTTCTTTACCTGCTCTGTAACATACACACTCCTCTCCCCC
>NW_022111324.1:38367771-38371423 GCF_000313985.2 Echinops telfairi | reverse complement strand
CAGAGGTGTGTTCTATCATTATATATATTCAATCTCATTGCTGAGAAAATCATCCAGGAAAGTGAATTATATGAAGATGAACACACTAGAATTGGACAAAACCTCTTTAACAACCTGCAATGTGCAGCTAAAACAACTTTGTTTATTAAAGGAAAAGAGGACTTGAAGTACTACTGGTAAAGATGAAAGGTTTTAATATGGATGCTACCTTTAATACTGATTACAACTCAATGTAAAAAACAAAACAAAACTACAATTCTTCACAATTGTACCAAAAAAGCAACACACAGAGATTATGATAAAACAGTGACATCATCAAGGGTTTCATTTTACTTGGGTCCATAATTAAGATTTCAAATAATGAATTTACTAAGGATATCCAATACTTTATTTATTAGAATGTGACTCTGATACACATCTTTCTTGATTTTAAATGATGCAGTTTTCCCTTGTTCTGTTTGACATTGTATTGAGCATATACTAGCACTGTCTATCAGTTTGACACACTGTCATGGCCTGTAGATTGCTGTGATCCTAGAAGCTATGTCACTGTATTAACAACTACAAGTAGGGTCACCCAAGTGAAAAGGTTTCAGTGGAGCTCCCTGAACAGACCATCAAGAGGAAATTGGCTGCCCAGTTCAGAAGAAGTAACCTCTGAAAATCTTATGAATATAGCATGGACACATTGTCAGATACTGAAGGCCAAGTGAATGGAAGCAAAATATTGTCAGTGATAATGCCAGAGATTGTGTTCCTGGGGTCAAAAGGCACTCACAGCTTCACCCACTTTTCTGTTGTCCATCTCCCAGGGAGGAGGTTATATGTAGATCCCTGTAATTGGCTCCCCCTTTCAACCACATCCTTTGTGTGTTCTTACAGAGAGGGTTTGCTAGTGCTAAAATTTCTTACAAAAATTTACAAGTCACTAGGAGAAAGAAGCTGGTTTTTTTTTAACATGATTGTTCTGTAGGGAGAAATCGCTTGTGCATAACTTGTGAAACTTCAGGATGTTCACTGGCTTGCTCATTGACCTCAACTGTCGTCAACCAAGAAAAGGAACACTTGGGTTCTTCTTTTTGTAACACAAACTCTCCATTCCTTTCCAAATCTTCTACTGAGGTTCTAGTCATACCAAATTACTAATCGTATCAACTGTAATATTGCTTCCTCAGCATGACATTATTATTATAAGTCACTGGCACCAGGCCAGTGGCAGCTTGAGTGGCACATGCTCAGTAAATCTATTCCATCAAAACTACAACTGCACTTTTTTTCTGTATTCTACTCCTATCGTGGATCCAAGAATGTCAGTCAAACTAGAGCTGTATTCAGGCTAGCTTTGCTTCCTAGTTTGAATTGTCTCTTGTTATTTTGCTTTTGCTGTGTTTAAGAATACTAATTTTTTTTCTGAATGTGAGTTAACTGGAATGCATTGCTCATAAATTGAATCTTTTCTTTATTCCACCTCTGATAATTATGGTCCAGTATGTAGATTGGTGTTGAAAGGAAAAGAATATATTTGTTTAAGCCAGGTTTCTTAGCCAGGATAGAAAGTAGTACGTAGTCATCTACTAGAGAGTCACCCCTTTTTTGTCATAAGATTTCTGATAACTAGAAATATCCATTCAATTTCTTAAATTACAATATGGCATCTGTCCTTGTCTTTGGCTATTCTCTGACCTTCATGTTCCAATAGCAATCAGTCAACAAGTCCTGTGTCAACTTCCTAAATACTTCTCAAAAGTGTATAATTTAGTATTTTCTAAACTGTCAACCTCATGATTTAAAATCAAACTAAATTTCAGCATAGATGCTGTATTAGACAACTAGTAGGTCTTCACACATCTACTGGTATGGTGTACACTATTAGGAGCATTCTAAAAGCACATGCTGTTCACGTCTGCTGTTCAAACACACAGCTCAGCTCATTTCAAACTACCAAAGTGTGGAGAAAAACGGGAAGACTTTTGCACTATCTATAAATTGGCCCTATGCCTAGTCAACTCCAGCACGTAATGCATATCTAATGTTAGGCACCTACTTAGAACCCTTCCATGAATTTTGTTTACCCTTAGGATGATGACTTTATGTATGGCTCTGAGTCAACTGGGCCCTGTCATTCTCCCAATTTCTTCCTATCCACTCTCCTCTCCAGTGCAGTGGATTTATTTTCATTTTTATGTTGCACTGACCTTTATTAGCCCTAGTAGTGTAGTGGTTATGCGTTGGGCTGTGATGCACATGGTCGGCAGTTAGAAATCATCTGCTGCTCCGTGGAAGAAGACCAGGCTTCCTGTGCCTGGAAACAGTTCAAACGTGGAAACTCCCAGGGGGAGTAGCTCTGAGTCAGCATCGACTTGATGGCGGTGAGTTTGTCTTCTGGGAGTCCTTTGTAAGTTCCAGATTTCCCCATAAGTGTATTCTATTGCTTCAAAAAAATTATTTCATCTTCTATTCTAGTATTCTCTAATAATTTCAGATCACAAATAAATTTATTTCCCTGGGAAGTATTATTTTACCATTAAGATTAGGTCGGATATTTTTATTAATGTTCCTAAACTACCCTGTGGTGCATTGCAACATAAACTACAATTGTGATTTTTTTAATCTACTTTGTGAATATATATATTTTACTGCATGATCACAATGGTCCTCTTTCGACGTTCATTGCTGTTACTTATTTTATGAAGTATTATGATTCCTACTTAGTTAAATACAAGAAACATATATTGTTGACCAAATGAATTAATGGGTTTATATGACTGTTAAGTGGATTACAAAGCTCAAGAAAATTTTAAATAACTAATCAATAATGCCGTGATTTAGAGAAAACAGTTAAAATTATAATTGTTTGAATTCTAGCCTCACACTTCTTACTTTTTATTTGTAATGTTATGGGACAGTTTTCTAAATTTTTATCTCAATGATAGAGGCATAAACAGTACTGAAGGAGGTGGGATATTACAAGCCACAGGAATTGATAGAGAAAACAGTTGGAATGTTTCAACACAGAGATGCAAACCTGGAGAGACACATCGTTGTTTGCAAAGAACTTTAGAAGACTAAGTGGATGGATGTGCTATTTGTGCTTGTTGCAAAGGAAGATGATTCAGCAGAATGCAGAAAATATAGAACAGTAAAATTAAGCTAGAGGTGATTTTTAAAAAATAATTCCAGCTTTACATCGACAGGAAAATTTAAAAATTTAAGAACTCAAGCCAGATTTAAAAGATGAGTCTTGCCTCTAAGCAGAGAACACAGAAAAATGCTTATCTGTGTTTTATTAGCTATGATGCCATTAAACTGTGTTCATCATTGCAAATTATGAGTAACATTGCAAAGAATGGAAATTCCAGACCACTCAACCAGAGAGCCTGCGCGGAGACCAGAGGACAGTCACTGGAAGAGAACAAAGGAATACTGCTAGCTTTAGAATCAGGAAAGATGTGGGCAGAGGTGTGTTCTATCATTATATATATTCAATCTCATTGCTGAGAAAATCATCCAGGAAAGTGAATTATATGAAGATGAACACACTAGAATTGGACAAAACCTCTTTAACAACCTGCAATGTGCAGCTAAAACAACTTTGTTTATTAAAGGAAAAGAGGACTTGAAGTACTACTGGTAAAGATGAAAGGTTTTAATA
>NW_022111324.1:38365283-38367021 GCF_000313985.2 Echinops telfairi | reverse complement strand
GCAACACTAAATGAGAAGAAATAGCTGCAAAAATCTGCTAATCAGAAATTGGGATGTACAAAATTTTAAACTAGGAAATATGAAAAACAAAAAAATGAGATGAAACACTTGAAGATTGATATCCAAGGTTGGGCTTGACCATTTCGAATCAGATAATGCACTAGTCCTGGCAACTTTTGATCAGAAATTCATGTTTTACTATAGCGGGAATGACACAGTCAAGATGAATTGCTTTGTATTTATTGTCAAAATAGACAATTAAAGATCTATCTTGAAGTGCAATTCTGTCTGTGATCAGATGATATCTATCTGTCTTCAAGGAAATAAAATCAATCCAGTTCTTCTTCAAATCAATACAGCATACACAAAAGATAGTAAAGACGAAATTGAAGAAGTATATCAATGCCTGCAGTCCAAAATTGATCTAACAGACAATCAAGATGCATTGATCATTATTGGCAATTGGAATGCAAAATTTGGAAACAAAGAGGAAGGAGCAGTAGTTGGATAATATGGTCTTGGCAATAGAAACTAAGCTGGAGATCACAAGAGAGAATTTTGTAATACCAACACCTTGTTCATAGGAAGCACTTTTTTTCAATAACACAAACGATGATGATACACATGGATGTCTCTAGATGGAATGCACATAAATCACATTGATGAAATCTGTGAGAGGAAACACTGGAGAATCAGACCAGGGGCTGACCATGGAACAGACCATCAACTGCTCATTTGAAAGCTAAGGTTAAAGATGAAGAAAATTAAAATAAGACTGCTAGAACTTAGTATATCCCACCTGAAGGTATACAACGTTTCAAAACAGATTAGCTCCACTGAACACTAATAATAAGATATCTGATGAACTTCAGGGGACATCAAGAACATTATTTATGAAGAAAGCAAAAGGTTATTAATAAGACAGGAAAGAAAGAAAAAATAAAAGTGGATGTCAGAAGAGACTCTGAAACTTGATCTTAATCATACGGTAGCTAAGGAAAATGGGAAAAATAATAAAGTCAAAGAGCTGAACCGAACATTTCAAAGGGCAACCCAAGAAGAGAAACTAAAATATGATAATGACATGTACAAAGACTAGAGTTAGAAATGTACTACAGTTAGAAAAACCAAAACGGAAGAGCATGTTCAGACTCTCTTAAACTTAAAGAATTCAAGAAAAAATTCAAGCCTCTGGTTGCAATATTGAAAGATTCTTTGGGAAAAATATTGAATAATGCAGGAAGCATCCAAATAAGATGGAAAAAATACACAGTCACAAGAGCAAAAAGAATTAGTCAACACAGCATGATTTCAGGAGGTAGTGTCTAAGCAAGATCCAATGATACTGAAAGAAGTTCAAGCTTCACTGAAAGTATTAGTCAAAAGCAAGTCTCAAAAATTAATGGGATACGAATTGAAATGTTCCAACAAGCTAATGAAGCAGTCACAGGTCAATGTAAGGAAATATGGATATCTTCCAGTCAACTGGCCAACTGACTGGCAGAGATTACATATTTGTACACATTCCAAAGAAAGGTGACCCCCCAAAATGGTCATATTACTAAACAATATCATTCATATCACATGCAGCAAAATTTTACTGAAGATCACTGTGTTAGTCTGGGTACATTAGAGAAACAAATCTACAGAAACTCATATGTATAAGAGAGAGGTGGGGGGAAAGGTAGTGGTGTTAACAAATGCAGGGACAAGGGAACAACAAGTGATCCAAATCGGT
>NW_022111324.1:38361459-38363505 GCF_000313985.2 Echinops telfairi | reverse complement strand
AAATGGATCTTGGATAAAAACAGACAATACCAGAAATATGTTGACTTGTTTTATTGACCAAGCTACGGCATTAGACTGAGTGGATCATAAAAACTATGGAAAACCTTGATAAGAATAAGAATTTCAGAATACTTCGTTGTTCATCTGTAGAACTTGTACACTGACCAAGAGGCAGTTGTGAGATCAGAACAAGGGACTGCTACATGCTTTAAAATCAAGAAAGGTGTTTGTTAGGGTTGAATCCCCTCACCATACCTATTCAATCTGTATGCAGAGGGAATAATCAGAGAAACTGAATTATGTGAAAAGAATGCAAAATTAGAATTGAAGATTCTCTGTGGCATGGATTGATAGAGTGGCTGCAACAATTGCTCAAACTTGTCAATGACTCAGGGTGGCACAGGACAGAACAGTGTTTTATTCTGCTGTGAATGTGGTCACTATGCAAATGGCACACACTTGCTGAAAATGAGGACTTGAAGCACTTGCGGATGTAGATCAAGGATTGTGGCCTTCAGTATGGATTGTAGCTCAATGAAAAGAAGACTAAACTCTTCACTATTGGGCGAATAGGTAACATGGTGATAAATGGAGAAGAGATTGAAGTTGACAAGGATTTTGTCTTGCTTGAATCCACAACCAATGTTCTTGGAAGCACTATCAAGAGATCAAAGAAAGAGTTGTATTTGTCAAATCTAATACAAAACCTCTTTTTAAGTGTTGGAAAGCAGGAAGTTTACTTCAACAACAGGATTAAGGTATACCTGACTCAACCCTTAATGTTTTCAATCTCCTCATATGCATGTGAAATTTGGACATTGAAAAAGGAAGATGGAAGAAGAATCTATGCATTTTAATTTTGGTGCTCCTGAGAAATAATGAAAGTACCTTGGAGTGCCAAAAAGACAATTAAATATGCCTTGAAAGAATTATAGCCAGAATGTTCCATAGATGCAAAGATGGTGACAATTTTGGACATGTTGTCAGGAGAGACCAGCTCTTGGAGAAGGACATCACGCTTTGTAAAGTAGCCAAACCACAAAAAGAGGCAAGCCTTTTCAAAGAGATAGATTGACCCAGTGGCTGCACAGCAATGGGCTCAGGCATAGGAACAATGGGGAGGATTGGAAAAGTCCAGGTCACGTTCAGTTTGTAGTGCACAGGGTGCATAGGGTCCCTATCATTCGGGACCAACTCACGGCACCCAACAACAACAAAAATGTTGAACTCATCTGTTGCAAAAGATCTCTTTAAAATGTTATAGAGTATGAATTTCTCTCTGAGAACTGAGATGCAATTGACCCAAACCATGCTATATTCAAGCAATTTATAAAAGGCAGAGGCTGAACAATGAGTAAGGAAGCCTGAAGAATTGGTTAATTAACTCTTAATTAATTAATTGAAGAATTAATTAAGGCTTGGTGAAGAATATTAAATATACTATGGACTGCCAGACGCATGACTGACAGAAATAAATTGGTCTTAGAAGAAGTAAAGCCGATGTGCTCTGTGGAACTGAGGGTGGTAAAACCCTGCAGTTTGGCCATGTTACCAGGAGTGACTGGTTCCTGCAGAGGTCATCGCTTTGATTATGTAAAAGGCCAGGGTAGAATAAAAAGACTCCTAGTGTTATGGATTGATACAGTGGCTGCAACTATTAGCTCAATTTTATCAATGACTCTGAGGATGGCACAGGGCAGGACAGTGATTTATTCTACTGTGAATGTAATCATGATAAATTAGATTTGACACCCAAGGGCAACAACATGTGTATATTTTCCTATACCTTTCAGGTGATATAGGAGTACATCCGTCTTAGAATTATGGTCTCATTTTCAAACCTAGGATACAAAAAACTGAATTGACAACTGTGCCTTATGCTAATACATACTGCAATAAAGAGAAATATAAAATTAAATCAATTGTATATAATGGTATAATATTACATATTTCCATCATATTCACTTTTCATATTTAATGAAATTTAAATAATAACAGGGTATTTACTTTATGAATAATACTTCGCATGATTATTTGTCGCCAAGT
>NW_022111324.1:38358266-38360436 GCF_000313985.2 Echinops telfairi | reverse complement strand
TGAAATTTCCTCAGTGTTATCTCATCAGTTTTCTTATTTTTTTTTATCCTTTATTTTATTGCTGTGTGTATCCATTGGTGACTTTTGGTGTCAGATTTTTTTATATGTTTCCCAATATATTGTGGAAAGAGGCATACAAGGAAATTTATATGCAAGTAGATTACTTATAATAATATGTCAATTTTGTTAACAGACTATAGATTGGGGGACCAGTAAATTCATGCTCACTGATTGTGTTTTCTTCTTTTCGATCCTCCACATTTTCTCTCATATCTGAATTTATTTCCAAATTCTGTCATTTATTGACATCTAGCACTAATCTTTCAAAATATAAATTTACAAATGTTGAAAACATTTTGTATGTTACCTGTTTGATTTCTTATTTCTTCAACAAAGTATAGAATCATTGCTAAATTAGAATGACCAAGTGATCACAAATAAATGTAACCTAAGTAATTAACACATTTTTTGGTCCTCCAGCTAATTAAAGCTGAGTAAGAGAAGGTCACAGCAACTGCACCTTTCTCCTGGTTCTTTCTGACATCTCTTATTACTGTTCTCAGCACCTTCACACCATGGCCCTCAGTATCCAGAGTTGCTAAGGGTAAAATTATAATCACATTGTCATGGTGGTTCTTAGGTGCCACCATTTGGCTCCGACCCATAGTGACCATATGCATAATGGAATGAAACAAAAAGCTTCCTATGCCAGAACTACTGATGCAACCATTGTGTCAGTCCATCTGGTTGAGAGCCTTCCACTTTAACAAACATGATGTCCTTCTCCAGGGACTGGTCTCTCCTGACATTATTTCCAAAGTATGTGATATGAAGACTTGCCATCTTGCTTTAAGGAGCACTCTGGCCTTACTTCTTGCAATACAGATTGGATTGTCTGTTTAGTGGTCCTTTATATTTTCAATATTCTTCTCCAGCACCACAATTCAAATATATCAATTCTTCTGTAGTCTTCCTTATGCAATGTCCAACTTTCACATGCAGATGAAACAATAGGGAATATCATGACTTGAGCAAGATGCACCTTAGTCCTCAAAGTAATAGCCTTGATATTAAGTTCTCTAAAAAGATCTTGTGCCACAGATTTGCCTAATTCAATACATATTTTGATCTTGACTGCTGCTTCCATAAGCATTGATTGTGGATCCAAGTAAGACAAAATCTTTGACAACTTCAAGCTTTGTTCCAGTTAATATGATGAAACCTATTGTTCCAGTTGTGAGGAACTACATTACATTGAGTTTTAATCCATGCTGAAGGCTGCAATTCTTGATCTTCATTAGCAAGTGCTTCAATTCCCCCTCGATTTCAGCAAGGAGAGTTGTATCACCTGCATACCACCTTTCCCTAATCCTGATGTCACTTTCTTCTTCATATTAAATTTTTCTCTGATAATTTGCTCAGCATACAGATTGAATAAATATGGTGAAAGGATACAACCCTGACACACAACTTTCCAGATATTAAACCAGGCAGTATTCCCTTGTTCTGTAAGCACATCTGACTCTTGCTCCATGGAAAGGTTCTGAATAAGCACAGGAAGTGTTCCAAATTCCCGTTCCTCTCTAGGATATCCACCGTTTACTATGGTCCACACAGTTGAATGCCTTTGCATAGTCAATGACACAAGTACACATATTTTGGGTGTACTCTCCTTTGAGCCATCGGACATCAGCAATGCTATCCTTTATTTCTTGTCCTCTTCTGAACCCAGCCTGAACTTCTGGCAGTTCCCTGTCAGTGTGTTGCTGCAACCCTTTTTGAATGATCTTAAGCACAATTTTACTTGTGTCCCTTATCAATGATATTGTTTTATAGTTTGAGCATTCTGTTGGGTCACCTTTCTTTGGAATGAGTACAAATACAGATCTCTTCCAGTCGGTTGGCCTGGTTGCTGTCTTCCAAATTTCCTGGCACAGATGAGTGAGGGCTTCTTCAGGTTCTTCAGATTACTTACCGAAATTAAAGTTCAATGTCAGTGTTCCTGAGGTAGATAAAACAATGCTTGAGCACCAGCACTCAGGAGAAAGCATCATTCATACTCTAGCAGGTGAGGCGTTACCACAAAGCACGGCGAGATTTAAGAAGTCATCACAACTTCTTCTTCTTCTTCTTCTTCTTCTTCTTCTTCTTCTTCTTCTTCTTCTTCTTC
>NW_022111324.1:38356130-38357954 GCF_000313985.2 Echinops telfairi | reverse complement strand
TTTTATAACATATTTGTAATTTCTCTGTTTCAAAATTCTCTGTTTCTCTCTTCCATTTATACCAAAATTTAACAACTGGCAGCGGGTATCATTTTCCATTTTAAAATGCCACATTGAATAATAGCAAAGAAAACTAACAAAATATACATTTAAAAGCTCCTTAGTTCCAGTGAACTCATTGCCTTCCTCCATCATTACGAATGCCAGGATTCTCTTACCTTCTTTTCCAAAATTTGCAGCTGTTTAAGTTCTATTTCCTAGAGGTGAAAAGATAGAACCTTATCAATCTGTCATTTATGTGGTTGAAATACTTTCCTATAATAGTAGCACAAGGAAGGATTCCTATGAACTTGTGAGGCTATACCATAAATCCAATGAACTCAAAGTATACTATCAGTCAGTTTTCTTCCTATTCATCAAATTTTATGAGAGCCCTGAAATATTCAGTTAAGAGTTCTAGCTTCTGTTTGGTGTGCTTTTGTCATATCCATAATTCAGCATATGAAACCTTAAAAACCAAAACCATTGCTATTTTTTTGACTCATGGAAACCTCATACATTTCATAGTAGAACTGCTCTGTAAAGTTTCATTAGTTTTAATCTTTATAAAAATAGTTTTCCAGACCTGTCTTTGAACTGAAAACATTTAGTTGGCAGCTAATGGCAAAATGTTCATGCCACTCAAGCTCTTTTTGGCATGACAGCATTCTTAAAACATCTGAGATAGTGTGCTTCACGATTATGGATAGTAAGTAACCCAATTTAAAATCAGGTCACTGTGTGTGATTGTGTGGCAATGGCCTCACACTTTCATTTCTGACATGCATTTGGAATATAACAGAATAAAAAATTGCTCATTTGAAGGGGTACACACAGATCTCTTAATAGAATGTTCTTGATTTTTAAAATGAGCAAAAGAAAACTTCAAATTCATCATTACACCCACAGCATGAACAGCATGAATAACTATAATCTGGAACAGGACACATCACTTCAAGATGTTATCAGTACACTAGTATAATTTTTCTTCCCATTCCATTTTAGCATAATCATCAAGTGATAGCAGTTATATCCCAATTGGCACCATTACATCATATAAAATTGCACAAAAAATAAGAGAAATTATTTTTGTCTATTCCATTTATTTATTTTTCAACAATTTTATTGGTAAATTATTTGCATATGATATAATTTAAGAGTTCAATCATTCAAGTATATGAAGGAGAATTAATTTAAGCGAACCCCCCCCATGGTTAAATCCCCTTTAAAATGAGTTATGTAATCACAATGTGTTCTATTGCTCCCTGCCCCTTCCTGTCTTCATTATTTACTCCTGAAATCCTCTTCCACTCCCTGTCACCAACCCCAGACTCCTGAATCCCCTATATTCTCTTGTATCAGTTATTATCATTATGCATCCACCCCTCCTGTGTTTCACAGCTGAGAGACCCAACAGAAAAGAATAGAAAGTAAAATCTCACTAAGGTGGTAAGTTTCAAAACAAAATAATATAAAGACCAAAATGCAAATAATGCGTAAAAAGGTAGAGACCTCCAACAACATTCAAAAAACAGGGTATAAATTTTTGTCATGGAATCAGTAAGAGATACTTGAACCCAAGACAGATTTAGATCATGTCTCTGAGGTGGTCAACTGGCCAAGAATAGTATTCTATGCACGTAATCAAGATGACAATGGTCTCTGCCTGTTAGTACAGTGAACCCTCGTTTATCGCGGTTAATCGGTTCTAGACCCTACCGTGATAAATGAAATTCCGCAAAGTAGGATTCCTTATTTGTAAATCAAATATATTCGTAGTTAGAG
>NW_022111324.1:38353114-38355494 GCF_000313985.2 Echinops telfairi | reverse complement strand
CCGAATTAGCAGGAAACTCTTCAAGAAGAAGGACAGAGTGGGAAGATTTGCTTTACCTGACTTTAACAACTACTATACAGCCACAGTGGTCAAAACCGCATAGAATTGGAAAAGAACTGAAAACCAGAAATAAAATCATCAGCATACAGACAACTGATCCTTGATAAAGGCCCCCAAAATATCAAATGGGATGAGATGCCCTCTTCAACAAGTGGTGCTGGAAAAATTGAATATCTACCTGTAGAAAAATGAAGCAAGACTCTATCTCACTCCATCCACAAGAATAAACTCAAGGTAGTTCACAGACCTCGAGGTAAAACCCCAAACTATTAGGGCCATCAATGAGGGAATTGGGACAAACCTGAGAACATTGGCGCAGGGAACACATAGGCTATCAGAAAGAAACGAATACAGATGAGTCACAAATTGACAAGTGGGATATACTGAAGATAAAACACCTGTCTTCATTGAAGTAATTCAAGAGAACACTAAGAGAGTCTATGGACTGGGAAACATCTTTAGCATCAGACAAAGGCCTTATTACTAAAATCTACAATATTCTGCTAGTTTCCAAAAAGAAAAAAAAAAATCTAATTCCCCAATGAGAAGGCGGGCAAAGGACCTGAACAGTAGTTTCACAAGGGCATAAATCCAAATGGCTAATAAACATATGAGAAAATGTTCCCAATCATTAGCCATAAGACAAATACAAATTAAAACAAATATGAGATACCACCTAACACCCTCAAAGATAACCCAATTAAAAAAATCAGAAAGCAACAAGTACTGGTGGGGCTGTGGTAAGATAGAAACTCTCATGCACTGCTGGTGGACCTGTGGAAATTGATTTGGCAATATCTAATACAGATGGTTATTGAACTACCATAGGACCCAGCAATCCCCCTACTGGGCATATACCAAGAAGAGGCAAGAAACAGACCATGGACAGACATCTGTGCTGCAGTGTTCATCGCAGCACAGTTCACAATTTCAAGGAGTTAGAAACAACCCAAATTTCCATCAACAGACAAATGGATTAAAAAACTGTGGTACATACATACATTGGAGTACTACACATTGCTAAAGAGCAGTGATGAGCACATGAAGCACATCACCTCATGGGAAGAATTGGAGGAAATAATGCTAAGCGAAGTAAGCCAAGCAAAAAAGGACAAGTACAACATGAGTCTGCTGAGATAAGCTTAAAAATGCAAAACGGGCATAGGGAAAAAGCTACTATATACATATAGTATATATATGGGGTGAGGTCCAAGTTGTATGGCAGGGGTCAGACCCAATCCAGAGATACATATGGTAGCCAAATAAAAAAGCAGAGGATAGGGCAGAAAAGACATGGGTAGCAGTAGACAGGGCACTAACCCACCCAAGGGAGGGTGTTGTTTATATCTTCACAGTGAAAGCGGGACCACACTTCAACCCTGTGTTCCAAGACATGAACGTCAGCATGAAGCAGAGAACTAATAGAAAGGTCTGATGGGCTGGCCCCAATCCCAACTACATGTACAGCCCCCAACCTTCAGAAGAATTCACTTCAGAGGACAGCACTAAAACTACAGCTCAAGGAGAGGGACATGTTTGATCAAAGCACACAGGAGCAAATTAAAGGGGGAAAAACAGAGAGTGGAGCACATCCTGGTCCATCAAGCCCTGAGGATGAAATTCCTGCCAAAGCACAGAGAGGACCATAGGGCCGGTCCCACTATGAGACACGAGGTTGCTCACTGACCCATAGCGCTATGGGGGACAAAACTGGAGACACAATGTGGGAATTGTGCCCGATTTGAATCCCACCACACCCAGGTGAAACACTAAGTGCATGCAACAGAACAGCAAGGGGAGCAGAGCAATGAAGTCCCCAGGGAATACCAAAAATAGACTTTGGGGCCAGGGTGTGGCACACAATCAGACTCGACCTGAAAACTCACCTAAAGGTCAACAACAGACCTTGAACTATTTTTAAGCTTTTCTTTTCTTTTTGTTGGTTTTTGTTGCTTTGTTTTGTTTTCTCTTGCTGCTTTGTTTTGTTTTGTCTTCTTTTTGTGTGCATATTATTATCTCTACAGGTCTATCTAGATAAGATAGGCAGGATAAACATTCTGGAGGAGAAAACAATGGGCCTGACGGTTCCGGGGTGGGGTGGGGTGGGGGAATAGGAGAGGGGGAGGTAGAGTGTGGGGGGAGGTCAGATGCCCAGGCATTCCCTCCCCTGAAGGCAATCAGTTACCAGACTGCTGTCTCATCCCACCAAGGGTGGGCCTGCTCCCTGCCTCTGGGGACAATGGACAGGCTCCTGTAGGAGGAGTTTTCACCCTACTGATAATGGTTCCTATGGAGACCCAGAGACCAACCCCTAGACCAC
>NW_022111324.1:38349703-38351523 GCF_000313985.2 Echinops telfairi | reverse complement strand
AGAGCTTTCTTTAGAATGCAATTTTCCTACTAGGTGAGCATCCAGCAACTTGCTCTGAATTAGTTCACCCAATGGCGTTGTCTAGGAAAGTCACACTGAATTTTTTCGTAAAAGCAATTTCACTCAAAACTTGATTTTTGTGATGGCCAATTTAAGAGAACAGCGCATAACCATGAAATTTTGTTTCCTACTGTGGAAAAATGGCACAGAAACTGTTGTGATTTTTAACACAGCTTATAAGACAGCACTGTGGGGAAAACTCAAGTGTATGAGTGGTTCTCTCATTTCAAAAAAGGTGAAATGTTGATTGATGACAAACCTCATTCTGGATGTCTATCAACTTCTCGAATGTCAACTCATAGTGCATTTGGTGCTTGTTCCACCAGGTCAGACTTTCAATCAAGCTTTCTATTTAGAGGTTCTGAAAAGATTGTATTGCAGTGTGTGATTAAAAAGGCTGATTTGTGTCAGACAGGGGACTGGTTTTCAACACCATGATAAGGCACCCGCTCATGTAGCCATCTCAGTGTGCCAGTGTTTGCCTAAAAAGAGCAAGCCTCTCTTGCCCCACACACCTGACTCACCTGACACCACTCTGTGTGACTCCTTTTTGTTTCTGTGAATGCAGAGGGACATGAAAGGACAGCTATCTGATGACATAGAAGAGGTGAAGAAAAAAACGATGGAGGTGCTTGAAACAGAAAAATTTGGAAAATGTTTTCAAGAATGGAATCGCAGTTTTCACAAATGTGTTAAGTATAATGGAGAGGAGTACTCTGAAGGTGATAAGGTTATTTTGTAAAAAAAAAAAACAAAACTTAAATACATAGCCTGGAAAAAAAATCTGTTTTTTGGTGGACTCTCTTGGATATCTATAATTTTTGAGAACCAAGTATAACTTTAATTTTATAACAATATTTTACTTAAATACCTTTAATAAATCCACTTTTCTCTTGCTATTCTAAACCTATAGTGACTATTTTGGTTCTTGCCAAATTTTCCTGCCACTCAATATTCTACTTATGTATAATATAGTTAAAATGCTTTTAATTTAATGCTTTTGCAAAAACTCCCTCTTCCATTTTTATTTCTATTTCCCTCCATTTATTAGTGCACTCAACACTATTATCAATTAAAACTTGTGTTACTTTCTTTTGCACAGTAGAGTCTTGCAAGTTATTTTCAATTGAGCACTATTTTGCAATGTCTCATATGTAAACATCATCACACTTGATTATCAGGAAACTCTGTGTTTTAATGTGACACACATTTACATCATGTTTGATTTGGATGACACATAGATGACTAGAGAATCTTAAATTGACAGCCACTTTCCATCAGTTCCTTAAAGACATAGTTGCATTATGTTCTGTCTTTATTAGTGCAGCTGTGAAATCTACTGTCAGTCAAATGATTGCTCATTTATGTGATATTGTGTCTTAGCTCTGATTTTTTTTAACGGGGTCCTTTACTTTACATAAGAGCTGTCTGAATGAAATAAGGAACTTGGTGCATCCATCAGTTAGCTTAAAATATGGTAATTTCCTAATAAGTCTGTTTCATCTTTGTCTTTTTTCCTCCACAATGTCATCACCTAAGACCGTATTACAAATGTCAACACTGTGTTTTATTTTACAAGTAAATAGTTCAATTTGCATTACAAATTGGTTTTACTTTTAATAACTTCAATGTCATTATCATCCCTATTTTAGAAATAAAAATAATAATATTTAACACATTACAAAGGCTAGATCAAATTCGTTTCCTCTTTTGAATAATATCTTTTTACATCATATTTGCTCAAACAGAAACCAAAACAA
>NW_022111324.1:38345077-38348484 GCF_000313985.2 Echinops telfairi | reverse complement strand
ATTGAGGAAAAGGTTTTACAGCTGATTATGGTGATGGTTGTACAACTCTTCTTGGTGCGATTGAACAATTGAATGATAAAAATGAATTATAAGCCAATAAAATTGTTCAAAAATTAAAGTAGGGTAGTCTCAAGGTAATATTTTGGCTCTGATGGACTTGATTTTATTTTCTTCAGTTTTAGCCTGAACTTACATATGAGCAATTGATGATCTGTTCCACAGTCAGCCCCTGGCCTGGTTTTAGTTGCTGGCATTGAACTTCTCCAGCATTTCTTCCTACAGATGCATTCAATTTGATTTCTGTGTATTATTTCTGGAGATGTCCATGTGTATAGCTTCCTTTTTATATTGTTGAAAAAAAAGGTATTTGTTATGAAAAAATCGTTGGTTTTGCAATATTTTATCCTGCAATCTTTAGCTTCGTTTCTCTCACCTAAATCCATATTTTCCAATACTCTTTCTTCTTTGTTTCCAACTTTTGCATTCCAATCTCCAGTAATCATTAATGCACGTGATCAAATGTTTGATCAATTTCAGAATGATTCATTGGTAGAATTCTTCAATTTCTTCATCACTAGCTTTTGTGGTTGTTGCATAATTTGAATAATAGTATTGATTGGATGTCCTTGAGGAGGATAGATATAATCCTATCAGAGAGCATTGTACTTCATGAGGGGTTTTGCAATGTCCTTTTTGGCAGTGAAGGATATGGCATTCCTCTTGATTGTGTTATTTCAGACAGAACAAATTATATGCTTTTTCTAATTCAAAATGACCAATGCAACTCGATTTAGGCTCATTAATCGATATCGATATTTATGCATTCCATTTAATTTTTCACAGCTTCCAGTTTTCCTAAATTCACACTTAGCCCTCCAAGAACCCATCAGCAGACTTTTACAGCTGTTTCTCTTTACTTTGAGTCAAGCTCACTCAGCAAATGAATCTTCCGTCACCACTGAGGTGGACTCTACTCTGAGAACACAGTTCTCCGCAGTCACAGTTCTAGTGCCCTTCAATCCGAGGGGTAAGTCATGGGAACTATCTCTTACAATGCTTCCGTTCAGGATGCCTTCACTGTGACACTGTTTGGAAGTTCTGCATACGGTTTTCTGTGACTTCTTCCTCGGAAGTTGGGAGCTGGGTTCTTCCTTGTTGTCTGTTCTTAGTCTGGAAGTTCCACTGGAAGTTCAATTTGGGTGACACAATGTGGGTGTTCCAGTTGAAATATCAGTGGCATAGCTTCTAGCATCACAGCAACACACTTGGAAGAGAAAGGCAATGGACATTTTAGAGGAGACAACAATATGAAAATGAATCAGAGAGAAAGTTAAAATATGACCTTGATGATTGGAAAAATACAACCATGATTCAAGCAATGTCATCAGCTACCAGAAGCTGGACCAGATAAGAAACCAATTATCCTGTCACCACAAACTGACAGAGAAGTGGTGGCTCATGGAAGCAGCAGTCAAGAAATCAAGGAATGTATTGTATTGGCCAAATCTGCTGTACAAGACCTCTTCTTTAAAATGCTGAAAAACAAAAATATTGAAGCCATAGTATTTTCAATAACTTCATATGCATGTGAAAGTTGGACAATGAATAAGGAAAACTGAAGGAGGATTGATATATTTAAATTATTGTGTTGGAAAAGAATATTAAAAGCACAAGAACTGCCAGAAGAACAAAGCATCTGTTTTGGAAGAAATAGAGCCAGACAGATCCTTGGAAGTGAGGCTAGTGAGATAAAGTGGATGGCTAGCGGAAAAGAGCAAGAACTGTATGAATGAAATGTATTGACACCATGGTTGCAAGAATGAGCTCACTCATGGTAATGATTTTTAGGGTGCCACTAGACTGAGCAGGGTTTATGAGCCCAAACAGATGCAACAGCACCTACAATATATGTACATATTTTGTAAATTTATCTTTGACAGATCTATTAGAAGTATGGTTTATTTGTCAAGTAACTGTGTTTTTGTAGTTAATTTTAAATATTTTTATTTTTATGCTTCTGATATACTCTGATATTAAGCATTGACTATATTTGCCAAATTATCCCTTGTTGGAGCAGCTTTAAATAATCATGGCAACTTTCATTTTTATTTAAATGAATAAGTTTTTTCTCTTTTTTAAGATATTAGTTTTCTTAGCTTAATTTTTGTTTATACATTTTTGTATATTTTTAAAATATGCCCTTTCTTTGTAAAACAATTCACTGTGTCAATTAGATGATTTCTAATATTGCACTTATTTCTTAACATTTTATACACATATTTTATTTCAACAGCTTCTCAAATTTGGAATGGAAGTAAAATTCTTGCATGAAACTAATACTTCTCCTACAAGAGGGGATGGACCCAAAATTAATGAGGCCTGAAAATCATGCCCAAATTTCGATAAAGATATGCAAACATTTTTCTATATGCACAAAGGATAAGAACATTCTATGTGCTAGCTCCTTGCAGTGAGTTGCCCTGAAGTTTATGCTTCAGAAGTTTTGTAACAAATCTGCCTCTAATTCCATCTCAATCCCTGTTTCAGAGACACATTCTATAACACTCTTTCAATGGAGAAAATTCCAAGTACCTTCTTCAACTACATCTCTAGTTCTTTATGCACACTTAAGAATAAGTGTGTAGTTTCTACTTATTATTAAATATTTTCTCATATCTTGATGTAGGCTACAAAACAGTCCACCAAAGATACCCTGATCTTAATCACTGGACACTGCAAAGATTACTGAATTTGCTGCGTTTTTCATATAAAAGTGTTTGCAGATTTGGTTAGCATAAGGATCTTAATGGAAAGTGTTCTACATCACATGGTGTATCTTAAAAAGAATCACATGTATTCTTGCAAGAGAAAGGCAGTGGTAAGTTTTAGAGGATACAACAATATGAAGATGAATCAGAGAGAGAGTTACAGAAGATGGCCTTGATGCAACCGTAAGCCAAGTGCTGTCCTCAGCTACCAGAAGCTGGGCCAGATAAGGAGCCATTTATCTTTTAAAGCCTGCAGATGTCCAGAATCTCTGCTGGCCCCTCACTTTTGGAGATATCAGATATCTGACCTTCATAAATTTAAGAGTTATTGTTTTAAGGCACTAAATTTGTGATAATGTGTTACAGCAGCCAAAGGTAATAAAATCATATAACAGAAATATTATTCATTCTGTTTCATACGTCTTACCTGTACCTTTATCTATCCAGGTCTCAGGAACGATTAGTAGTTTGATTTTGTGGTGGTGTTCTTGCAAACACTCTAAGCTCCCTTTTATGTACCACCAAAGTTTTCAGCTCTGAAAATATACCTGGAAATGAAGGGTCACATTTGCCTCCTAACAGGCACATATATTCTATTCAGAGGGACTCCTTGAATCTTGTCTTTTCAAGATGGATGAA
>NW_022111324.1:38343319-38344793 GCF_000313985.2 Echinops telfairi | reverse complement strand
GAATATTTAAAAATAACTTTCTAGATCCAGAATGAGACTATTTACTTTATTTTAATGCTGCTAGTTTATCTGTTAATTTTTGGGGTTTGATTTTTCTATCTTATTGTAGATGAGGTAATTTATTATTCTTTGTAAAAGTGACTATAATTTATAACTCTATCTTCAGTTGCCATGTTTTATTCTCAACACAAATGTGTGTACCGCAGTGCATAGCTTAAGTATATTTACCATTACAGATAGGCATCCACATATTTGGTAAAACTACATTCATTTTTCAAAACTGTTTTTGTCTTATAAGGTATGCATTTAAAAATTGTTCACTGTCAGAGGAACTTTTCCAAAGTAATGCAATCTTTTAAGTATTTACCAGGTGCTGCTTAGTAGGCTCCAGTGTCAAGAGCTGGGATGAGGAACCAATATTGAGCTTCAAAAAAAGCTTGGAAACATATTTTCAAAAACATTCCACTAAGTTCTCCAGCCTCATCTCTATCAACAGGAAATATTTTATTTCATGAAAGGCAATACTACAACACTTTAACATAAAGCAATAAATATAATGTGAAGAAGTTCCCCCAAATCATAAGTATCTGAAAGTGGAAAGGGGTAAGATTCATTTTTGTTCCTTAACTCATAAGAACAATCTGAGAACAGAATTCAAAATATAATAATTGATGCTTCTTTGGCTAGGAGCTAATTACCTTTTATCTGAGATGTCATAAGTCATTGTCTGTACAGTTGGAGGAGAACCGTAATTCAACATGATTACACTCCCTTGCCCCCCAGTATAAGTTTAGCACTGAGTGTAGTGCAGAGTGAGAGACTTGTGATTTAAAATCAGGATGTGTGCTTCTAAAAAACAATTTAAAAACTTGCATGTGAAAATACTGTAAAATAATAATTCAAAATCAAACTAAAATCATCACTAAAAATGATAATCTCCAAAAATATGTTACACAATATTAACTTTAAATCAGATACTCTTGAAACGATTAGGACTAAGTTTGCACACTGTACCAATGTGCATAAGAGGAAGTCTGTCTTTATTTACCTCTCTTTCTAATATCTGGTAGAGAAACTGGGAAATACATATAAATGCATAATATTGCTGCTGAAAACAGGGAAAGGAACTGTCATAAACTGCTTTAAAGATAATAATTTTGTACTTGGAAGTATGATCCAGGGGAGATGTTATCAATTGAAATTTAGACAAATAGGTAAATTTCAGTAAAAAACAAAAATAATTCATAAGTACCAGGGACTTCCAGAGAGAGTCCATCTTTGAAGAACAGCCAGAACAAATCCATCTTTGAAGAACAGCCAGAACATTCCTTATTAGGAAGGATCCTAAGACTCTGTTTCATGAGTTTTCGACGTATTTCCAGGAGAGACTAGTTCCTGAGGAAGGAAATCATGGTTGGTGAAGTAGAGGGTCAGTAGAAAGCAGACAGGCTGTCAACAAGATGGGCTGACCCAG
>NW_022111324.1:38336083-38341564 GCF_000313985.2 Echinops telfairi | reverse complement strand
ATTCTAAAAAGGAAGTGATTACAGAAGCAGAAGTTCCAAAATTTGCCACATAGAGGTTTAAGAGTCCAGCCCCAAATAGAAATTAGTAGAGTTCATCAACTAAATCATGAATTAAAAGAAATTAGATTTATAGATAAAGGTGTAAACATAACAAGAAGTATCATCTACCTAAACCCAAGGACAAAATATCATAATTCCAAGAATATAAAGAACTATTAAAATGTTCAGTGGGAACAAAACAATAAATAGACCAAACAAACTATTCAATGTAGTATTACCTTAATTAATAGTCTCTACTTGATTTCTAGATTCTAATATTTATTACAATGGCTACACAGAACTCACAGACAAAATTCATAATTAAAGGTTTTATTAAGAAAGTTAACAAGTGTAATATCAGTGAGAAATAGTGTCAAATTTATTTTTATTCTTTTAATCAACACACATAAAGTTCTTTTGGCTCTGTGAATAAGACCACTACAAGGCTCAACCTGAAGTTATGCAGCTCCAGCTCTGTGGGTCAGTAAACTCAGCTCTCTGAATTAAGAGCCCAGAGGCACCCCACTCTGCAAGCCAGCTTCCTGCACCAAAGCACTCAATGTTCCTAGCTCTGTCGGTGAGGAGTCCTTTACTCTGGTCCACACTCTGGCACCTTGTTCTAGTGCTGTCCCTCTGATCGTTCAGCTGTATTCTGGATCAAGGAGATTCCCTGTGCAGGGATCACTGGTCCAGATAATTTGCTTTACTCCCAGATTTTGCTGGTTATGAGATCTCTCATCCTGCTTCTCAGAGGGATCATTTTATACTCAGGAGGATGGCACTGAAGGGAATCCTGCTCGGGTTGCTCACAGGGAAATCCTATCAGTTATCTCCCCCCACTTTCTTACCAGACACATGCAGGGAAAAAGGCAGTGGGTGGGAGATAGAGATTTGGGTTAGAAAAACCACATTAACTGATCCACTGTCCTTGCACAATGGACACGTGTTATAAAGGTCTTCCCTTTTTCCTTGGAATAACTGATAGTAAGAGACAATAGAACAACATTTTCATTGCTGTGTAGGCAAAAATTTTGGAATTAAGGAATCAACACATGATAAACATAATTTCAAAATATTTACATCAGAAGGCAAAGTAAAGAGATTTCAAAAGTACAAGAAATTAAAATACTCAACGGAAATAAAGCAAACATGTGAAAGCATATTGGCAAAGAAAATAATATAACTTATAAGAACAAATTGATGGTCCCTTATAATTGTTTAAGGTAATTTTTATAATGCATACATACACTATTTTTAAATGTCCCAAGTAATTTCACAGTGTATAGGCAATCTTACGGGAAAATGAAGGCATTGAGAGAGGTTCTTTTGTGTTGGAGGTAGTACCACTAAATATTTTATCACAAATTAACAGTTTTATTTGACTCTAAAAGCATATGGCTTTATCTTTGTCTCTAGTTTGTCTTTAAAGACTTCTAATGAAAAGTCAAAAATGTTGATATTAACTAAGTTTATTAATCTGTGAAGAGGACATCTGTGGCTTTGTATTATACATCAGCAGTCTTTTGTGTTCATTAGTAAGTGCTTCAAGTCCTCTTGGCTTTCAGCAAGCAAAGTTTCATCGTCAAAATACCACAGATTATTATTATTATTTTAAATCATTTTATTAGGGCCTCATAAAACTCTTATCACAATCCATACATACATCAATTGTGTAAAACACATTTGTACATTAATTTTCCTCATCATTCTCAAAATATTTCCTCTCCACTTAAGCCCCCAGCATTAGGTTCTCATTTTTCCCCTCCCTCTCCGCTCCCCCCCTCCCTCATGAGCCCTTGATAATTTATAAATTATAATGAGACCTCTTCCTATCCAGATGCCACATTCTATTTCGCATCGTCCAGAATTTTTATTTGCTATGCATATAGATTTAATAAGTCGAGTTAATGAACACAGTCTGGAACAAACATCTCGACATTAAACCATGCAGGATCCCCTTGTTTTGCTTGAATCGCTGCCTTTAGTCACTGCACAGGTTTCCTACGAGTGCATGCAAGGGCTCTTGAATTTATAGTCTTCCCAATGTTATCCATAGTTTCTCATGATGCACACAACTCCCTTTTTATAAGCAACAAAATACATATAAATAGCAATCCAGCTATCTCTGTTTTCAGCCAAGAGACATCTGATGCCAGCATTAATTTCTCTTGACACAGGGAATCCAGTTTGAATTCCTCAAATTTCCCTTTGAATTATCTTCAGCCAAAATTTATTTGCATGTGATATTAATTGTATTTTTGGATGAGTTCTACCTTTTGGAGAGTACAAAAACAACTTTCTTTAGATAGTACACAAACAATTACATTTCCAGTCAGTTGGTCAGTTATATGGAGCTTGGTCAATTCCTGAAGCCTTGCTTTTAAAGTAAGGACTTCAGTGAAGCTTGGACTTTATTCTTCATTAATGTTGGATCTTGATCACATGCTGCCTTTTGAAATGGCAAATTATAGATCAAATATTTTTGTTACAATAACTATACGTTGCGTCCCTCTCTTGTCCTTCTTTAATTATATAGTATTTTGCCCATAGAATCCTTCAATGTTGCAACTTGAAGATTGTTTCTTCAGTATTTTCAGCTTCATACATGCAGAGCAAGTTTTTCCTAACACACACACACACACAGATACACACGTGGGCTTTAAACGGTTTATGGAAAATTGAATGAAATGATAATAGATATTTTTCATGACATGTTTGACTCCATAAGTATTTTATGTTTTGCTTAATTAGTACTACAGTCCAGATAGCATATATATAAATGAGTTCAAATGAATAGTTGGCAAAGGAGACAGTTATTAAGGTAAAAAAGATCATTCTACAATCTAATATATACTCCTGTATAATTACTTGATTCTGGCCAGAAACTGTAAATGTTTTATTTATTGTCATTGCGATTAAGTCATTTTGTTTGTTCCTATGGTTTCACTAGTGTTTCTAATATAATTTTGATCCATTCATCTGTAAATTATAGGCACTACCTTTAAAAAATGTGATCACTCTCTCACACACAATCACACACATATACATTGATCCAAAAGTAATGCTACAAAATCATGTTGTGGTTGCTATTGTTGTTGTTGGGTGCTATTTGGTTAGTTCTACTCATAGTGCCCTACGTCCAACAGAAGGATACAGCACTCAGTCCTCTGCTACCCTCACAATTGTTCCTATGTTTGAGTCCATTGTTTCAGCCATTGTATCAATTCATCTTTTTCTATTCTTTTAAAAATAATTAAATGATTTTATTGGGGGCTTGTACAACTCTCATCACAATCTATACATCCATCCATTGTGTCAAACACTTTTGTATAATTGTTTCCCTCATATTATCAAGGGTTTTGTTCTTTCTGTTACCTCTTTACCAAGCATGGAGACTTTTCAGGGTATGCTCCCTCCTAATAGCATGTCCAAAGCATGTAAAAGCCGTCTCACCGTCCTTGCCTGCAAGGCGCATCCTGGCTATAGCTACCAAGACAGAGCCCTTTGTTCTTGCGGCAGTCCATGGCACTTTCGTTATTCTTCGTCAGCACCATAATTCAAATGCTTCAATTCTTTGTCAATCTTCCTTACTTAGTGTCCAACTATCAGATGCTTAGGAGGCAATTAAAAGTGCTGTGGCTGGGCCAAGTGCATCTTTGTCTTCAAATTTTCAGTTGTCAGGAGATCTGATGTAGTCGATTTACCTAAGGCAATGCTTCATTTGATCTCTTGACTGATGCTTCTGTGAGCATTGACTGTGGATTCAAGTAAGAAGCAATCTTTGACAACTTCAGTCTTTTCTCCATTTATTAAAATGTTCCCTATTGGTTCAGTTGCGAGCATTTTGGTCTTCTTTACCTTGAATTGTAATTAATACTGAAGCTTGCAATCCTTGATCTTCATCAGCACGTGCTCCCAGCCCTCTTTACATTCAGCATGCATGATTGCGTCATCTGCACATCACAGGTTGGGAATAAGCCTTCCTCCGATCCTGATGGTGCACTTTTCTTCAAAAAATTAAGCTTCTCTGATTATTGGCTCAACATATAGGTTGAATAAATATGGTGAGAGGATAAAACCCTGATCTATACTTTCTTGATTTTAAACCATGTAACATTCTCTTGTTCTGTTTGCAGAACTGCTCCTTGATCCATTTAGCAGGTTCTGCTACTGCACAATGAAGTGTTCTAGAAACCCCATTCTTCTTAAGGCTATCCGTAGTTTGTTTTGAGTTGGCATTGTTTTGATGGCAGTGAGCCTGAAACTTTGCGCTTCCAGCATTAGAGCAACATGTAAGTCAGTAGAGTACTGACAAATAGATGGTGAACTTCATACATGGATACCATAAAATACTCTTTACCTTCATCTCCTATACTTATTCATTCTGGATACGTCCCCTGAAACAATCCACAAGACAGTAAAGAAGCCCATATTAATTACAAATAGAAATTGACTTTCAGAATATAAATAGACAGGGAAGAGTAGTATGATAATGGCAAGCAGCATAGCAATTCATTTCATATAGGAATTTAGGATAGAATTTGGGAATAATTGCACAATTAAATAGAGAGTTCCAGTGGTGTGAGTGGCGATACCTGGAGGTAAGGGGGGTAGAAAGGGGGAATCAATTACAAGGATCTACAGTACATATAACCTCCTCTCTGGAGGATGGGCAGCAGAAGGGTGGGTGAAGGGAGATGCCGGGCAGTGCAAGATAAGATAAAATAATAATTTATAAATTATTAAAGGTTCATGAGGGAGGAAGGAGCGGGGAGGGAGAGGAAGGGGAAAAAGGAAAATGAGGAGCTGATTCCAGGAACCCAAGCGGAAAGCAAATTTTGAGAATGATGAGGGCAACAAATGTATAAGTGTGCTTTACACAATTGATGTATGTATGGATTGTGATAAGAGTTGTATGAGCTCCAATAAAATGATTTAAAAAAATAAATAGAGAGTTCCAAGACAGCAATATGGTCATAAACTAAATATACTTTATTAAAGAGAAAATATCATTAAAATTAAAAACAGCACTGATGAAATAAAATCTATGAAACATATTTTATAAGAAATAAAATTTAAGATGTGAAATATCACTTGTTAATCTTAATGCTAAACAATATAGAGGACAGACACAGAGGTCACAAGCCATCTAGATGCTAGTGTAAAAGAAGCAAATATTCAGCTTTGTATTAAAAAGAGTATGTCTAAATAAAAGAATGAATTACTACAAATACCGTATATAGTCATGTAAAGGTGAGGTTTTTCAGCACATTTAAAAAAAATGCAGTTTCTTTGGTAAAATTAGGTGCCTAGGTTATCAAAAGATATAGCGTCTGGGGTCTTAAAGGCTTGTAGGCAAACAAGCAGCCATCTAGCTCAGAAACAACAAAGTCCACAGAGAAGAAGCACATGAGCCTGTGCGAACACAACGTGCTGAAGGGA
>NW_022111324.1:38316185-38335165 GCF_000313985.2 Echinops telfairi | reverse complement strand
GGTCGGCTTATACTCGAATATATATGGTAAGTGAGATGTGTTAAAATGTCTAAGATTTTAAAGAGGTATAATAAATTGTATTTTGTTCAGCAACAATATAAGAATGAAGACAATTATAATTTTTAGGAGAAATATATATTTATATATAATTAATATAATGCAAAAATATGATACCATTCTGACCAAGTGAATAAATGAAAAAAGGAAGATCTATTTTTAATTTAATGATTAGAATATTCTCTTTAACTATTGATATTTTGTAAAATAGACTCAAATCTTTTATATTAGTAAAGAAAGCTACTATAAATACTAATTTTCAGTTTTTTTGTTATAGACAAAAATAAAAATAAGCTATATTATTATCATTTGAAAAGGGTATGTCATTATAATAAACCTGTTTAAAGTGAAAATAATGATAAATTTCGAAGAATGCATACATTGAGAAAGTGAAATAGAAGACTGACATGAAATATTAATGATGGAAGAAGTCATACATAGTAGTCAAATTTTAAAATTATCTATCATAATTAAAAAATGAGACACTAGAACAATAGTAAAAACGATGCAAGGGTAGACTATCAATTAAGAAAGGTTAACTTAGATTTACTTTTGTTTACTAATCTGTAGTGACCTATTTCAAGTCAGAATAGTAAATTAACATAAGCAAGTCTTTGCCTACCTTGCATAGTGCAAGGATCACTGCGAGGAACACATATTTTAAAAAGTCTCTTTGATTTTTCAGCCATACCTGAAAGCAGCATCTGATGTAGTGAAAAAATGTTTTTGGCATACTAGTAAGTTTAGTAACTAAGCACACATAAAAACATGCTTACCTCACTCATCCAATAATTTGACCCTTAACAAAACAAATAAACTCAAAGAAAGAATTAATAACTTTTAGAAAATCTTCAGGTTCTGGGTAGATAATATAAAACAAGACACCCAAGAATAACTCCATTATAAATAATATAATTAGATATTATTCTTATTTTGTGGAAGAGGTGGAATAAATAAATAAATAAGCCTACAGAGACCACTTCTAAATTGTTTATCTAAATACTCATGATGGTCTACTCTATCTTTTAACTAACTTACATATCCTTTTTTTCTTTACCATGAATTCAATAAAAAGACATTTTCTAAGAGTTTATTTCTAGTGCCTACATTCAAAATGCTCTTCAGGGGAAATCTGTGCTATAGCGGAATATTCTACTTTTAGGCTGTGTGGTTAGAATCTCAGAAACCCTTAGGGGCCGTGGGTCAGCATTGACTCAGTGGTAGTGAGCTTGATTTTGGAGTTACTTTTGTCTGTTGAGAATTTGGAGTGTGGATCCACTATCGAGAAGAAGAACATTAAATTTTTACAATCTAATTTAATTTCAATTTTAATCTAAATAACCATATTTGACTATTGGTTATAATATAACAACATAAATTTGTATAGTGAATTTTAAGGAAAAGTAAGCAGATATTGTCCAACACACTGACTAATAACAGACTTTCTATGAGTTAATTTTCATAAAAATTAGTTTTTATGTATCATCTTGAGTAGAAATAAAAGTAATGGTATTTGAACCTTTTGAAAATATGCATGTCATTGTTTTTTCCTGAATTTCATCATTTAAACCAAAATGAACAATTCAAGCAAGATGAATGCATTTTTAAAAATTTACAGGAAAAAATTCACAGCAGCTATCAGGGAAGGTAAAAGAATAGCATAAGTATATATTTAATGGCAATTCCAGAACATAGAAACTACTAATAGCTTTTATTACTCATTTAGACTTTTCAAAAGCTTTTCTCTGGCTTTAGGGTCCTTTGTGAACACTATACATTATCTTTAGACATATTCTATTTAGACAGGAGATTAAGGAACAGAAATAGCCCGTGTTTTTGCTAAAGCAATAGAAGTATGTTTCAGTGATAAAATAAAATTACTACCATAAAAGTATCTTTTCCTCAAAAATGAAAATCCACGTGTGATTGAGTGTTCATCATTTGAACAGATGGGACCTCTTCCACAGGATGTCTGGAAGTGACCTACCATGTCAATGACAACATGTTCTGTCTTGAGAACACAAAATGCACTGCGAACAGGAGGAGTAAATGCTAATGAAGAATATTAAAGTGAATCCTGAGTAAATAATTTTGCATTTGAAAAAGCAGCACGGTTTGAAAACAGAATCTGGTCAATGTTTTCCACTTATTATGCGAATCCTAGAGCGTTTCCTTCTGAATGTCTCCCCCATCTGGACACACAATCAGAAGGATTGTGATTACAGATGGTGTTGTTCGGACTCACAGGGACTCAATGTACAACAACAAAACACTGACAGCCCCGGGCCAGCCTCAAAATTGCTAAGTGTTTGAGCCCCTTGTTGCAGCCACCGCGTCACCTGATCTTCTGGAGGATGGTCTTCTTTTCCCCAGACCTTCTACTTCATCAAATGCGATGCCTACTTCCAAGGGTCGGTCCCTCCGGAGACCAGACCCAACATGCTGAGGAGCATTCGGGGTGTGCTTCCTCCAGGAAATGTTTATTCATTCTGGCAATTCAGCATACTTTCCATAATCTTCACCAATACTGGAATCCAAATGCACCAATTCCTTTTGTATTATCCTTAATGTCCAACTTCAGCTTGCATATGATATGATTAAAACCATAAATGTTTGCATGAAATGGAGTTTTGATAAAGTGCACCTTAGTCCTCCAAGTGACTTCTTTCTCATTAGCATTTTATAAAGGTCTTTTGCTCCAGATTTGCCTAATGCAGGTCATTTGATTCCTTGACTGCTGCTTCTATGGATGTTGATTATGGAGCCAAGTACTATAAAAACAGTGTAAAATATTGAATAAATATTTTGGGAAATATATGTTACTTTGTATATACTAATTAATTATCATCAAATATACACTGTAAAAATTTGTCAAAGTATGTCAATGGCTCCATTATATTGACCTAAATGTGGATTAAATAAATAAGCTATTTTTTATGATCAGTTTATAACCTAACAGTAAAATAAACACAAGCTTACTATCAGTTGATTGAAATTTCCAGTGAAGATGTACACATAAATATCAAGAGGAATATAACAGATTTACATAATTTGTGTTCAAAAACTCGAGACATGAAAACTACTTTCATAGAATTAATTCCATAAAATTGATTCAAGCTGCTATGGATGCAAAATTTATAACCCCTCAGTCTCCTAAAGTAAAAAAAGAGAATGTTGGTGGTGCAGTAATTAAGTGCTCAGCTGCTAGCTTGAAGGTCAGTGTTTTGAGCCCACCACGATCTCCAGAGGGAAAACGCTGCAGTCTGCGGCCATAAAGCTGACACCGATATGCACTGCACCAGAGAAGTTTGACTCTGGAAATCAGATCTCTATGACTTAAATAATTAAAAAACAGAGAAAGACACAAGAATATATATATTATCTTCATAATCAGTGAAAAGAAAGTGTGCCATAGAAAGTTAACGGAGAGAGAAAAAGGAAAATGAGAAAATATGTAGAAATATTAAAGTAATTTTAAAGTCCAAAAAATAAGGCATCATTACATAGTAGATAATTTCACAGGCATATATCAGATGAATGTTATAATGGCAATATAGAAATAATTTTGATAGTAAGTAAACAACCTTAAATGGAAATGATTTTGTCACCCAAGTTGGAGATTCACAACTTTCATCTTCTAAAATAAGTCTACATGTCACCATTATTGTTTTAAGCAACTACACAGCCCACATACGCGCACCTATGATTTTCTTATTGTTGTTATCTCCTGATCTTGAGCAAGCCTAATCTAACAAATGTTTGAGTACAATTTTGTACCACTCCATCTAAAATTCGTTGCATTACTTTACCAAACATCTTTTGCATTTATAAGTACTCTGAAATTACTATTTCTTTTTTCAATCTTATAATCCTATGCTCCTATGATTATCCTATGTCTACCGAGGAAAGACACTACTTTAATTTAAAGAATCAATTTGAAATTCTGATTATGTCAATGGTAAATCTATATTTTCTAAATATTCTCAAATGAAGGTTTATCACTCATTAAATTTATAGAAGAAATGGAAATTCAAACTTAGAAGACACATTAGAATCCACATAATTGACACCATTTTTTTTATAAACAGCACTGGGAAAACTGGAGTTGAACCCAAATTACTGATAGATTTATTTGCCCATCCAATACTTATCAAACATTATCTATACCATAAATTCTGCTAGACTCTGGGAGGATCAAAAAGGAAAATTCATGAGTCTGTACAGTAATGAAGCAAAAATGGTGAAATTAATATATAACCAATAACATACCTTCATTAATGACACTGATAGAACTATGAACAGGGACTTTTCAATATACAAAGGATATTGGAAGAAGTAATTAAAAACTATATTATGATGCCTGTGGTAAATTATAGAGTTAGTAGACTTGATAGAGGTTTCAATGATATATACTAAGAAAGAATGTAGAGAAGCACACCATAAAATAGCAGGTATTTGTAATTTATTGATGCCAGTGTATAAGCTATGATGTAGGAAAGGTGATGATGTGGTCATCAAAATGAATGACTTAGTCACAGGACAATTCAGACATGCCATGCACCAATTTCATCTTCAACAATGACATTTCCCAATGTGTGCTCCATTGAACTTCTGCATCAGAATTCTATGAGTTACTTGTTAAAAATGGGGCTAATTCATTAGCCCTATTTGAGTTTGGAAATCTGCATATATAAAACTTGGACATGTGATAATCATGCATGCTAGAGGGGTACGCATCTATTAAAGAAGTGTTGCCAGAGAACAAGATCCCTGGTGGTATGGTGATTGTGTTGGGTTGTGTTTCACAAGATCAGTATTTCAAAGTATAAATAATTCTGCAGATAATCTCATTCTCAGAAACCCATGCAGACAGTTCTACATTGTAAATCAATGTAGGATCATTATGAGTCAGCATTGACTCAATGGCAGTGAGTTTGTTTCTCAGAGAAGAGGCGAAGAAATTCTGGAGAAATTATTACACCATCTAGGTAACAATGACGCTGGGGAAAGAGCAGTGGAAATGAAAATTGAGACTTAGTAACAGAAAGAATATGGACTGAACATGGACAGAGTCAAAGGAAATTCTATTTTTTATCCCACATTTCTGAGGACCATACTCTATTTTAGGTTCATGTGAAGAAAGAGGGCTATTAGACACAATCATTTAGTTGTTTCCAAAGACACTTGTTCAGAGCCATAGCTACTAGATAAGATAAACATTGAGTAAAAATTGTCAAAAAATGTAAAAATCTGAAGATAATTCAAAGGATTTTGTGTTTCTTTAAAGACTCATTATTTTAGAAAATGATATGATGATACCAAGATATAAGTGTTCAGAATCCAATAGAAATATCCTCTGTGGAACAAGGGAGTTTGTTCCATGGAAAAATAAAATGAAATATGAAAAATCAGTAGACTTGCTTACTAGTTCCAACTCCACCACTAAGAATCCATGTGTCCACACACATCACCACAGATCAATCCTATCTCATCTGAAAAATGGGGTCTGTGGTTCAACTAAAAACCATTTAGTTACACTCTCCAGAAAGGACTTTTTGTTTAAAGAAGATAGAAGTCTAGTGTGCATTCATTTGAACCCTACAAAATCATGTAATAAATTAAAAAAAAAAACAACATTTAAAAAGAGGATGCCTGAACTTTACTATCTGCACTTTGGCAAATGTTTTAGACAGAGCCATTTAGAGACCCCGGAGTGCTAACTGTGAACTCTTGAAGAGAATGTAGAGTACCCAGTGTTAAACCACACTCATATAAAAGAATTTCGACCAACCTGAAGGGTGATCTATTTTCTCAAAATGGAGTCATAATCACAAAGAAGCCAATAATATGAATATATCATAAAGCTTATTAAAGGAATGAAAATGGTGAAATAGAAGAAATTAAGAAGCAGTGGATATAAACCTCTGCAGAGTTTGTGCTAAAGTAACATAAAAAAAGTTCATCAAAAACTGAAAATCCAAATTAGAATTATAAGAGTATAAAGAAAATGATAAAGAAACAAAAACAGTTGTCTCATGTCTGTTGAAGTAAATGTAAGACAACTTTTAAATATAGAAAGACTAGAAGCCATATTCTAACTATCAAACGCCAAGGACTGAGACAGTGCCGTGGTGCTGACTTGAGGGGATAACACAAAATGAGCACGGAAGCAGTTATGTCAGAATAATTATGGTGAAGATAATTAATTAAATCAGACAAATGAATTTTTGCAGTTTTTAACTGGTAGAAGGAAACACAAAAATAGAAGAGAAAGCAATATTTTATCCTTGAAGAAAGGACAATGCTGCTACAATGAGTACTTCACTCTATCAAAGACGTATGGAAGACACGGTCCACGTGAGGTCCCTGAACGTAATCAGAAAGAAGGTAGGCAATGTTGATCCCAACAAATAAAAACAACAACAGCATTATTAATGACACATATCTGCAGGAAATGAGTCAGGTCTAAAATCTATATAAGAGCACTCCTTACAAGTAACACTAGAAAAATCTCAACAAAAATCCAAGGAAAAGAATGAAGACACAATGCTACATTCAGTCTAATATTTTATTAGTTATGTCAGTAGCTTATCTTTTCAGTATGTCAGTAACAGATATGAGTCCAGTAAGTGAAACACATGGAAATTATTGAAATTTTATTAGATGGATTTAAGGAGATACAATGGCATAGAAAATTAAATAGACCAAAGAACGTTTGGTAGAGCATTGCTGGTAGGCGTTGTGATGGTAAGGTGCCACATGTCGGTTTGGATGCATGGTGCCCCAGTGTCACAGAACAAAACACTGCTCGGTCCTGCACCATCCTCACAGTTGTTCCTATGCTTGAGCTCATTGTAACCACCGTGTCAGTTCAAATCATCTCGGGCACTCCTCTTTTGTGCTGTCCCTCTATTTACCAAGCATGATGTCCTTCTCTAAGCTCTGCTCTCTCTAAGATGTATTCACTCCATCCAGGTCTCTAAAGGGCCCTCTAGCCATACTTCTTCCCAGACAGGCTTTTAGGGTCCATGGTAGTCCCCATATTTTTTGGCAGCACCACAATTCCAGTGCATCGATTCTTTGTCGGCCTAATTGTGTCCAACGTTCACATGCACGAGTCAATCGAAAGTATCATGGCTTGGGTCAGGTGTATCTTAGTTCTAAAGTAGCAGTCTTGCTTTTCAATACTCTAAAGAGGTCTTGTGCAGCACATTATCCAAAAGGAGGTGTCTTTTGATCTCTTGACTTCTGCTTCCAGGAGGATTGATTGTGTATCAAAGCAAGACAAACATTCTTCTTGACTTCAGTCTTTTCTCCATTTATCATGATGTTACCTGTTGATACAGGATGAGGATTTTGCTCTTCTTTACATTGAGTCATAATCCAACCAGAAGGCTGAAATCCTTGATCTTCATCAGCAAATGTTTTAAGTCCTCCTGACTTTCATCAAGCAAATTTGTGCCATCTGATGCTGGATTCTTCTTATTAAAATACAAGTTCTCTGATTATTTGCATTAGCTATATTTTAAAATATCCTAAGGGCTAATAAAAAAATATTTTATTGGGGGCTTATACAACTTTTATCACAATCCATACATATATCAATTGTGTAAAGCACATTTGTACATTCATTGCCCTCATCATTCTCAAAACATTTGCTCTCCACCTAAGCCCCTGGCATCAGCTCATTTTTTCCTCTCCCTTCCCACTCCCCCCTCCTTCATGAACACTTGATAATTTATAAATTATTATTTTGTCATATCTTACACTGCCCGGCATCTCCCTTCACCCACTTTTCTGTTGTCCGTCCCCCAGGGAGGAGGTTATATGTTTCCAGTTCCTATCTGTACCAGTGTACATCATCTGATCTAGCCAGATTTGTAAGGTAGAAGTGGGATCATGACAGTGGGGGGGAAGGTGGGCCAGGGAGGAAGCATTTAGGAACTAGAGTAAAGTTGTATGTTTCATCATTGATATACTGCACCCTGACTGGCTCATCTCCTGCCAGAGACCATTCCATAAGGGGATGTCCAATTGACTACAGCTGGGCTTTGGGTCTCCACTCCACACTCCCCCTTATCACAACACATGATTTTTTGTTTTGATGATGCCTGATACCTGATCCCTTCAACACCTCGTGATCGCACAAGCTGGTGTGCTTCTTCCATGTGGGCTTTGTTGCTTCTGAGCTAGATGGTTGTTTGTTTACCTTCAAGCCTTTAAGACCACAGACACTATATCTTTTGAAAGCTGGGCACTATCAGTTTTCTTCACCACATTTACTTATGCATTCACTTTGTCTTCAGCGATTGTGTCGGGAAGGTGAGCATCATGGAATAAAGGCTAAAAGTTCTGAGGATGTAAAATACAAATACTATGGGTGTTTATATTTTACTATTAACACTACAACTTATAGTCATAAAATTGAGGACTATAAGTTTGAGTTAAGATATACACTGGTCTCATTTTTCATAGCAAGAAGTTTATTTATAGAGTCAAATTAAAGCACAACTCACAAATAAAATGTTACCAACATCTTATTTTTGTTTAATTATTTTTCATTTGTGTAGAATAGTTGTCAATTAAATTTATTATGATCATGATAAAGAATAATTCATTACAAATCCCTTAAGATTCACTCCAGATTCTTTTATTTTGGTCAAATTCAACTTAAATATAATTCCACTATTGCATAAGGTATAGTAGCTTCTATTTATTATTATCTTTATTTATATGATGGTGTGTTGTTAAGTGCTGGCGACCAGTCCCAATACTATATCTATATATCAGGAAGAAATATTTCTGAGTCCTGCACCATCCTCACAAGTATTGCTAATTGTCAGTCTTTCTCATGGAAGTATTTCCTCCTGTGCACTGACACTCTATCAAGCATGGAGTCCTTTTTCCAGGGACTTGTCTCTACTGTTCATATGTCCAAAGTAATGTGAGCTGAAGGCTGCTCCTCTTTCAAGTTAAGTTGTTTTGTTCTTCTAGCTTTGCATGATAAAATCAATATTCTTCACCAACACCATAATTCCAATGTAACAATTCTTCTCCTCACCTCCTTTTTCATTGCTCAATTTTTATATGCATATTAAGCATTTGAGAATAGCATGGTTTAGGTCAAGCACACCTTAGTCTTCAAAATGTTATTTTTACTCTTTAACAATCTAAAGAGCTCTCTGGCAGTAGATTTTCCCAAATACAATGCATATCTTTGCTTTTTGGCCTGTTGCTTCCATGGAAACATACTGTGGGTCCAAGTAAAATGAAATCCTCAACAATTTCAAATGTTTCTCCACTTGTCATGATGCTATTTGTTGGCCCAGTTCTGAATAAAAGGGGTTTTCTTTATGTGGAGTTGTGTTCCATGCTGAGACTTTGATCTTTATAATCTGTGCTTCAAGGTTTCCTCTCTTTCATTAAGCAAGGTGATGTCACTTGTATCTCACAGATTGCTAATGAGACTTCCTCAAATTCTGATATCATATTCACCTTCATATCATTTAGTTTCTGGGACCATTTCTTAGCATATACATTAAATAAAGCTTATAATATAGATGAATCCTGGAAGAAATTAGGCTGTGTGAAATGAGCTAATTGTAAAATAACAAATATTTTACAATAAAATGTCATGAAAAGGATTCACACTTAAAGAAGCATACACTGATGGTTATCTGTGGTGAGAGTAGATAGGAGCATTAGCTACTAACTAGAAGGTAGACACATGCAAATTAACTTGGCTGAAGGTAAAAGCAATCTACATTAAGAAGGAGGGCAAGAACAAAGTGATAAAAGTAAATGAAGTTACAAGTAGGAGTGCAAGAGTTAAAATACAGGGGCAAATACTATCATATTCATAATTCTGCACTAGTAATTATCTATGAGTGGATGTATAGGTAAAGATGCAAGCTGAATACACATGGGAAGAAGAATGGAACTATAGCCATATATATATATGAGAATATTTTTACATATTTATTTACCTATGTTGCTGAAATATCTCCATGTATCTAGTAAAACATGCTGGTTGCAGTATACCAGCATTTTAGACAATAATACCAAAGGAATGAGTTTTAGAGCTGAAGTCTCAGAATCATAGTTTTCATGGACACCAATGTCAACTGGCATAGCACAGTCCTCTGAAATAATGGTCTACATCCTACATTGGTGAAGATCTACTGGTTACCTTGTGGAATTTATGTGTGGCTTGACACTACCTGAATGAATATTATATGGCACATCAAAACGTTTAGAAATCCCAGTAAAGAGAAGGATGTAGTAGATGTAACAGCTTCCATCATGAAATATGTGAATCTCATATCCCTAATATATAACACCATTGTACTACCAGATATATAACGGTATAATATATATTTAACTTAATATATATATGCTTTGATAGATATAATAAATGCCTATATTAATGTTTTCTATTTTGAAAGTTTATCACACAATAGTCCATGCTTCAACTCATAGCCAGTAGCAGAGAATCTCACATATAAAAAGTCATTTGAGTGCTGTAGTGCCATCTCCTTGTTTAGTTTTCATTGGACAGGATTGTCATGAAGTGCATTATGACACCTTAATGTGTTGAAACCAGTGGAGCTAATGACAAACAAATATCATTTTGGAAGTGAAACAAAAGTTTATTAACACAAAATAAAAAATTACTGATTTTATTGCCCACAATTTAGGCATACCACACTTGGCAATTATGAAGATCATTTTTTAAAAAGGAAAGAGCAATTCTCCAGGATATTAAATAATTGGTCCCACTGAAAGTTGCAAAGTTAACAAAAATGTGAGAATATCTTAACTAGAGAAATCGCTGGTGGCTGATTAAGTGGATTGCGGACTAAGCACAAAAGTGAAGCTCTCTTAGCATGATGACCATTGGAACTCATTTGAGATGCTTAAAAAGCAAGCCCAGTCTAAGACATGCAGTTCACGCAATGTCCAAATTATAACATTAAATTTCCCAGAATGCATTATGAACATTAAGAGACACATGGCTGTCTTCTTAGAGTCAAACTTTCTTCTTTATATTCCCCCTTTTTAAAAAAATTCTGACCATCCTTCCATTTTCACTGTATCTGAATCATGTGATCCAAATCTACATTACCAAAGCATGCTGGGCCTTCCCACACTGTATTCTGCCTGACCCGTGAAGCACGAGAGTAAACACAATGACTAACATAGTATATTTCACTGGGTAAGTGCACAATAAAACATAGTCCATCGTATTTTTGAAGTTATGGAGATATAATATGGGACTATAACATCTTACAGTACTTAACACATATATTTTTATTCTATATGTGATGTTTTCCCATTGCCACTAACCATAGTGGATGTAGCTTGTTAACTTTTTGCCCATATTTACCATAGTGTGGACTGAGTTACTAGATAATTATTATTTTAGTTAATAGCATTAAAGATGATCCATACTGTCCTTGTGGTAACATTAAGAAGATCCAAATAACACTTGTGCTATACAGATTTCTTCCTTAAGAGAATTATAATACTTTTATGAAGATTAATAAACATAATTAGAACAAATGATACATCTTCAGATATACGGGAGCATTGAATAGTTCATGAAAATAGAATGAAAGGTAATAAAGTTATTTCTTGAAATTTTGGCACTTCCCAGTATAAATGAAAGATTCACTACCTAATGCAATGGCACACTAATTTATATAGATGAAGGTTCTAAACAAGATTTGATAAAGTGATGTGAAATATATATAATAGTTACCTCAAGTTTGAAGAACAGAGGTGTTTTCTTTATACATATATTTCATGATATACATATAGAGTTGTGAGGGTAAAAAAAATGTGAATGGTTATTTTTCCACTCTTTCAGAATGGAAATACTGGAAAGTTTGTATTAGGGTCACAAAAGAGGAGTTAACTAGGTAGTGAATACTTAAGCCTTTCACTTGTGAACTCTGAACAGATATATTCTAAAAGTAATGGCAGTCAAGAAATACATTTCTAGAAACAAATTTTTAAAAATCTCAAAGAGTCTCCAATTCATTGACAATCTGTTACAAGACTACTTCTATTATGAACTATCAAGACTAGAAAACTAAAGAACACGATTGATAATTGTCTTAAACTGAAGAAGCAATGACACAGTCCAGGGCTTACTAAGGTTAAACTTTTAAAATATATTTATTTATTTAATGAATACATTACACTCTGGCACTGGCATTAAACGAAAATGAGATTTAGATCACCTCTTACACAATGATGTGCAATTTCACAGACGCTTAACTTTATATAGAATTAAATTAAAACAACCTAATTTAATCACCAGTGAAAGATTAAAGAAAAAGTTATGACAGAAGTATCTAAATTATTTAATTATTTCTACACTTTTTTACAAATGTCTATAATTCATTAAAATATTACGTTATATTAAGTAAATATAAAGAAATAATAATAAAAAATATAGAATTAGGAATAAAAATTATTGCAGAAGAGATACTGATTTTATAATACAGAATCATATGCTTTAAAATAAAGAGGATTATCTTGTTCAAAAATTGAAATAAGCTGGAAATTTCCATCAGGAAACTCTTTTATAAAATAGAAAGCTATATTTATAAAATGTATTATAAGAACAATGAAATAATAAAATATATTATATATATTTTATATAAGGTATATGTAAAATTAAATATTATAGAGCTAGATTGGTGAACAAATAAAACACCAAAAGATTGATTGGATATTTGAATGAGCAGAAAAAAAAATGTAAATATTCAGCAAGAACACAGAAAAAAATTGAATACAGTGAAAAGATCTAAAATATATGAAATTGGAGTACCAAAAGAGTACAATGATGCCAAAAAAGTATTTGAAAAAAAACCCAACCCTAATATTTCCAAAAATGGTTTTGTGGTCTCAGCACAGATTTAAGGAATTTTCAAATATCAAGTTGAGTATATATAAAGAAAACATAAATATCTCAAATTTCAAGCAAAATTTGAAAATATTAAAACCATTCAGCATTAAACATATACATATTAACTGGATTATCAATATAAATGGTGATTTTATAAAAACATGGAGTATTTTTCAAGTGTTGAAAACAACAGCAACAATAAAACTTACAAAGAATTCTATGCAAAAAATGTATATAAATTAGTTACCTCATCTCATGCATAGTCATTTTATTTATTTTATTTTATTTTTTTATTTTTTAACATTTTATTAGGGGCTCACACAACTGTTTTCCCAATCCATACACACATCAATTGTGTAAAGCGCATTTGTACATCGTTTCTCAAAACATTTTCTCTCCATTTAAACCCCCGACATTAGGTCCTCATTTTTCCCCTCCCTCCCCGCTCCCCCCTCCCGCATGAGCCCTTGATAGTTTATAAATGGGTATTTTGTCATATCTTGCCCTGTCCGACGTCTCCCTTCATCCACTTTTCGGTTGTCTGTCCCCCAAATAATACTTATATTTATCCATTCAATCATTTATTCATTTAGTGAGATAAATGTTCATTGATATCTATAATCTAGACAGAAAAACACAATAAATGCAAAATAAATGGTAGAATGAAATGTGAAAAAGTATATTGTGTCTTTTAAATATTTCATTATTTTTATTCAAGAAAATGGTTGATACACTCTAACTGTGAGTAATCAGCAAGGGATCCAATGAAAAGCCATCAAGAACTGAAAGCCTGAGAGTGGAAGGGAGTGTCCAGGTTGGAGAGCTATAGTTAGCAGAGTGAGGGAAGCTCAGTGACTTAGCTGTAACACAAATACCTTTGAACCAGGGCATTCTATTAACTCACCAGGAATGGACAAAAGGGGATGGACAGAACATCAGAACGTCTGAGTAACTTCTTACATTTAGGGTGAGAATGCTAACATTTACGTTGACTGAGAAATCATAGCATAGACAGGTAAGCTGTGACAGTACGTTGCCAGAGGAAATACATGGTTTTCATTGACAGATGTGCAAACAGAAGTACCAAATAATATAACCTGAAGTTCTTCCTGCTTTTAGTTGTCAACCTCTACCACTGAAAAATGGGGGTTCAGAAAGTGACATAAAAGCATTTATGGAAGCTTTAGAAAATATCTGCCAATGTTAATTTTTTCTTACTCTGTTTTCTAAATGTAAATACTCATTATTCACTAGTTTCTTTTTTTATTGTCTGACATTTTGACTTCTATAACTCTACAGCATCAATAGTTTGGTTCTTTCAGATAACTACTAGAATGAAAACTGTCAGCTATTTAGAATTCTTTTAATGACTTAGTACACTTTATTGCCAATCAATTATAATAAAGAAACAATAAGTTGCTACTCTTTTCAGGCTAGGACAAGAATTTTATTCTAAAATTTGATATTTATATTAGAGAAACTAAGAATACTCAAATTGTTCTGAGATTATTTATAACCTTGATAAAGTGCACTTTAATAGGCTCATAGACATAAAATGTCAACTTTTTATTTTTATCTCAGTATCTCAGAGACAGATTTCAATACATAGAAATACAAGCTACTTATGAAAGGATGCTAAAATGGTCAAATTTACAGACTTAAGAGCTTTCCACTCACATGTGAGAAAAATGACAATAATTAAGCAAAGTCAAATGATATCCAAACATTTCTTCCCATTTTAGAGTTGGCCTAACACTAATAAGAGCGGCCCGAGAGAAGAAGGTGATCTTTAAGACACGTGCCAACAACTTGTACTGTCAGAAAGACTCAACTTGATTGCAAATTGGAAAACAAAATATATACTAGGAAACAAGGGTGGTGAGATCCTATTATGTGATACAGAGGCAAAAGGGTTCTAAATTAAAGAAGAAAATATAAATACTTTAAAAATAAGATTAATTGTTATTGATATTGCTGATATTTTCCCCCAAAGTCAATTCCAACTCATAGCATCTTACCTAAAACAGAATGGAGCGCTTCCTAGCCTTGTGCCATTCCAGTACTTTTTAAAAATCATTTTATTGGGGCTCATACCATCACAGTGCATTTTATGACATTGCCAAAGTCTTTTGCCAATACATCTATGTCCATTGAGTTTATTATTGTATCTGGCACCTAATGCTCTGTGTTACATATTTTCATTTTAATGTCTTTTACTATATTACATTGTGAGCTCCATGAGAGAATGGACTAAATTTTATTTATTGTTATCTCTCCCATAGGGTTTATACTGTGTTCTTTGAAATATAGAGGTCACTTACTAAATGTTCATTGCTGTTGTATGACAATAAAATGCCAAGTCTCTTTAATATTTTATGAGAAACAATAAATAAACTGCTATTATTTAGTGTCTCTAAACAGTAAAGTGCAAGAGTAAATTAGCTTTATTTTTTCAGAAGTGCATCATATCTGATTTTAGGCTTTCACTATGAGATCTGTATTCAGCGTTTTCTCTGCGATGATTTTCTTGCAGATGCTTTCCCTGCTCCACAACATGTTTATCCTGAACAAGATACGTGAAAATTGATTTTTAAAACAAATTGAATACAGTTTTAAGTACACTGGACTATTTTCTTCCTTTTAAGACTTTTTTGTGAATTGAGTAAAGTTTACGTAAGAGAACATCAGTTTGACATTCATTGCTCCTATATTCCTTCATTTCATTGACTGCAGTCACCTCACCGTGCAGTGCTACACCGTTCAGTCCACCATCTCCTTACGTCTCCCACCTCTAACCCCACTTCTCTCTTAATTTCTTTGAACTTTGTTTAAGGGCAAATGCCTCCCCCTTGATGTCAAATGATTAATAATTTTAAGGTGTGCATACCTTAAAAATCAAAGTTCTCATTCCCCATATAGATCTGTTTGGCCCGACATTGAAAAACAGGTGTGTGTTCAATTGTATACCTGAGGATGACTAAGTGTAATCATTCAAGTGTCCAGCTTACTCTTAAGCCTCATCTCTTTTATAATTTTGAGTTTGTTTCACATTTTTCCACCACTCTATTCAAGAACTTGTAATGTAATAGCTTTCAAAGAGGTTGATGGTGGAATTGGTACTATCTAATTCTTCTTTTGTCCTGATCATTAAGACTGATGTCCACGTGGACCATTAGTTCACTGGATTCATATGTTCTATGTGTCTTCAATTTTTATCACTCCTCCAGACACAGAGAAACTAAGAGTTTTATCTTAGAGGGTTGTTCAGAAGTTGTTAAGTTGTTACTCACCAAAGGGGGATGCAGAACATTGTCTTTATGGAATATGTTGTGCCCATTGATCTGGGTGTCTCCTCCTGAATCTTTGGCCCTAAACCTCAATTCCAGCAATTCATTTTCTAAAAGTGTTTAGTTACATCAAATATGATTTTGTAACTTGGCTCCCATGTTTGCACTACCATTCATGGGTATATTTTTAATAAAGGTTAGTACTCATATACAAAAATCATTTGTCAAGGAAAAAATATATATAGAGAGAAATACTGTCATATGCACAATCAAGCAATAACAATGATCTATGATTAGATGCATAGACAAATATGCAGGCTGAACATATATACACAAACACATTTATCTTTATATATAATCTGTTCATCCTATAGATTTGTCATAGGTATGATAAAATATATGTGACACATATATATATATATCATATAATATATTATATACATGTAATGCTGGAAGCTATGCTATCAGGGTCACCACAGTGAAGGTTTTCTCATAGTGTCTAGAGTAAAAACAACAAAAAAGGGCGTGGTCTCCTACTTCAAAGGAAGGAGCCATGGAAAAATCCTAAGCATAGACTGGAAATATTGGCATATCTGGAAGGTCTAATGAATGAAAGCAGAACACTGTTGGAAATCATTCCAGAGAATGAGCTCCTTGGCTCAGAGGCTACTGGAAAGCCAGAGGTGACTGAGGAAGAGCTGGTTTCTCTGAGTGGAGTTGACCATGGTGACATGGGATTTTCGTTGGCTGATGGAGCTTGACTCAAGGCAAGGAGAAGCAGCTGAAAAAATATTTTAATTATTGGAAGTTGGAATGTGCTAAGTATGAATCTAGGAATATTGGAAGTTATCCAAAATAAATGAAACACATAAAGATCTACATCCTAGGCTTCAGTGAGCTGAAATGGACTTGTATTGGCCTTTTTGAACAACAACAAAAAAATCATATAATTTACTCTGTCAGGAATAATACAATCAAAAGCAATTTCATTCCTTAATTATCAAAAAGGACAATGCAAAACCAATCATGAAGTACAATTCTGTATGTGAAATAATTGTAACCACTTGCCTTCAGGAAATCCAATAAATGAAAATATTAATCAAATTTATGCACCAACCACAAAAATTAGTGGTGAAGAAATTGAAGAATCCTACCAACTACTTCAGTTTGAAATTAATCAAACATGAATGCAATTGTTTAATTGCTTAAAAAGCAATACTTGCTAATTATTAAGAATATAAATGCAAAAGCTGGAAATAAAGAGAAAGAACTCATAGCTGGATAGGATAGGCTTAGTTATAGAAAGGACACTAAAGATTGTATGATGGGACTTTGCAAGACCAACGACGTTCATAGAAATAATGGTGAGTGACTATCTACCTGGAATTCTCCAGATGAAATACATACAAATTAAATTTACTATATCTCTGGGAAAGTACAATGGAGAAATTCAAAGCTAGCATCCAAAGCTAGGCCAGGAGCTGTGGAATAGACAATCAATTGCTCATTTCTAAGTTCAGGTTGAAACTGAAGATACTTAAAACAAGTCTGGGAGAACCAAACTATGACTTGGACTATATCCCACCTGAATGTTGACAGACATCAAGAACATATTTGGCACATTGAAGACTAATGACAGAAAACCTTATGCGCTGTGGGAGGCCATCAAACAGCATAATACATAAAGAAAGCCAAGGTTAATTGAAAAGACAGGAAAGAAAGAAAAGACCAAAATGGATATCAACAGATATACCAAAATCTGTTCTTAAGTGTAGCCCAGCTAAAGCACATGGAAGAAATGATGAAGTCAAAGAGCTGAACATAAAATTTCAAATAGCGTCTTAAGACGACAAAGCCAAATATTATGATAAAATGGCAAAGACCTGACCTATAATTAGAAAATGAAAAGGGAATAACACGTTCAGCATATATTAAACAGAAATAACCCCAGAAAAAAAATTTAAGCTTCAAGTTGCAGTATTGATAAATTCTTCAGGTAATATTGAATGATACAGGAAGCAACAAAGAAGATGGAAAAAAATACCTGTACCAAAAAGAACTAGTCAATATTCCACCATTTCAGGAGGGAGTATATGAACAAGAACCAATGGTGCTAAGGGAAGAAGTTCAAGCTGCACTGAGCACTAGCCAAAAACGAGGCTCCAGGAATTGATGGATTATCAATGGAACTGTTTCGACAATCTGATAAAGCACTGGAAACATTACACCAGGAAATTTGGCGGAGGATATGGAGCAAGGGATATGATTGCTGATGTCAGGTAGATACTGGTTCAGAGTAGAGAATACCAGAAATGTATTTATTTCTGTTTTATTGACTAGTCAAAGGCATTCAACTGTGTAGATCATAATGGATTATAAATAAATTTGAGAAAAATGGGAATTTTCAGAACACTTTATTGTGCTCATGCAGAATGTGTGCATGGATCAAGAGGCAGTTATGCAAACAGAAAAAGGGAATACTGTATGATTTAAAATCAGGAAAGATGTACATGTTGACATGGTTGTATCCGCTCATCATACTTATTCAATCTGTATGTTGAGTAAATGACCAGAGAACCTGTATTATATGAAGAAGACTGTGACATCAACATTAGAGGAAACCTTATTAACAAGCTTTACACAGATGACGCGACCTGGCTTACTGAAATCAAGGAAGACTTGAAGCACTTGCTGATGAAGATCATAGATTTCAGCCTTCA
>NW_022111324.1:38313778-38315461 GCF_000313985.2 Echinops telfairi | reverse complement strand
TATTTGTGGTTCTATTTAATTTTCTATCCTATTGTATATCCTTAAATTCATCTTCAAATAAAATTTCAATACTTGTCTTTTTACCAGATATGATTCTATAGAATACATATTTTCTACATTAGTACTCCTGACATTTTAGTGTGTAGCCTGAGGATATGATCAATAATCTCTTAATTCCCAAAAAGATTGATCAAAAAATTCTGGAGTTCGGTAAGGCTCATATTTACAGGTTAGAATGTGGTAGAGGAGAGAATTTTGAACATATTTTGACAATTAGGCAATTATGATCACATATGAATTGCCTTTTTCTATTTTCCTGCTTAAACATTTTATAAACATTTGTTTTCATCATACCTACTATTTTGTATTACAATATTTTAGAATAACACTGTTCTGATTTTTTTTTTCAAAAATGACATAGGGGAGGGAGAGGAAAATGAGGAGCTGATACCAAGGGCTCAAGTGGAAAGCAAATGTTTTGAGAATGATGAGGGCAGCAAATGTACAAATGTGCTTGACATACAACAGGTGTATGTATGGATTGTGATAAGAGTTGTATGAGCCCCAATAAAATGATTTTAAAAATGACAATAGATAGTTATTAAGATTCTCTTTAAATGGGTATGTAAAAATATTCACTTAATAAATGCAGTCCCTCCATTTTTAGAAATTAGCTCTCCAAAACTGCATGTAGAAACAATGCAACTGATAGCTTTATATTCCATAGAATTTACAAATAATTTTTTAGAGATATTATTGAAATATATTGATGATCTCAATGCTCCGTAGAGAAACTCAATTTTTGGAGGAAACCTCCCAACTTTTCTAAGTATCTTTAAAAGTGTTTTCAATGTGTTGAATTCTCATATAATTATTCTCAGGAGGCCTTTAAATGGAGATGTGAATTGGTAATAATAAATCAAATGTTTACCCAGATGATACATTTGCTTAAATTTTTAGCTAATATAACCAACATAACAAATATCTATGATTGCATGTGGATAGTCCCTAGTGACCAACTTTTCTGCTTTGACATTTGCCATCTTTTTCATTTGTATGTGAAATCAAATAGATAATAATTATTATTTTGTTTTATAAAAATGAATAAAAAGTGAATGTTCATATTCCAAATAACTATATATATATATATATATATATATGAAAGTTTGCTGTTGAGGAGATTCTAACTCAAAGCAACAATGGAGAATAGATTCGCCTAATGGGGTTTCCTAGGCTCTAAGTCTTTATGGAAGCAAACAATTTGAACCATTGACTTTTTGATTTGCAGGTAAGCATTTAAGCATCATGACATCAATATTTTCTTAATAATAAGCATACATCTTACTACCTCAAACATTGGTAAAATATAACTGTTTCTTGGTCTGCTATTTTAATGGGAGTCCTTGCAGTGCAGTGGGTTATGTATTGGGTTACTAACTCCCAGGTCAGCACTTCAAAACCAAATCCTTGTGAGAAGAATGAGGCTTTCTACATGCACATGTAGGTACACTCTTGGAAACCCACAGAGGAAGTCCTACCCTGAGCTGTAGTGTTGCTGAAAGTCAGAATCGATTCAATGGCAATGAGTTTTGTGTATCCTTATACATAAGAATGAATATAAGATGGATAAATGGGAGCTTATAAATACGAGTATGGGTAAAAATAGGAAAAATGCTCACTTAA
>NW_022111324.1:38307068-38312877 GCF_000313985.2 Echinops telfairi | reverse complement strand
TGCAAAACTGACCAAGAGTAATTCTGGGGAAAATATTTTAAGAAATAATTGTGAGCCTTTGATTTCTTCTTTCCTTCCTTGAAGATTGCTAGAAAAAAATACCATTTCTTTCTCCACTAGCTGCTCCTGTCATTTTGAGTCGGCTTTGTTTGTTTCATCTGTGAAATATTTTCTATTTCTCTTCTTTGGAAAACACACCTCAACTAAAACAAATCAAATCAAATCAAAGCAAACAAACAAACAAAACTCAAAAGGGATAAATGAACATTATATGCTGAGTACTTCATTCTAGTTTACAATTGGCCAGAAAAATATTTAAATTAAAGCAATACTGTGCTATAAGGATGGACTTCACTTATTATTATTTTTTAAAATTCCATGGTACTAACATTCAGGTGGAATGCAGGGAATATTTCTTCTAAAAGCTTGTTAAGGACAAATGAAATCCTGACCCATGCTACAACAAAATAAACTGAAAATGGTATGCTGGAAGGTGTTTGGTTTTGTTTTCCTAATCAGTGCAATATGGTAGATTAAGCAGGTATGGTCCTCAGGCCCTCTATAACACAGAAGCAAGAGATAAAATGATACATATGCATGTCAACACTGGAATTTGGACCTTCAAAGAGTAGGATAAAGCACTATATCAACTACCAAATAGCAGAAAGAAAAATTGAAATATAATAGCAAAAAAATAGATATACGGCATGGTAAATTACCAGTTGGTTCAGTAATGTGTAGACCATTTGGGTTATTTCATACAGTGTTTTGATAAGGCCAGGAACCAGATGACTTTTTGCATTTGCACAGTACTGTACTGACATGCACATATGTGGACAGCTAGTAGAGAGTCAGAGAGCAAGACCCTGTGCAGCCATAGCTCCCAGACTTAAAGCAGCACCCACTGCATGAGTGCAACCACGCCCACCAGATCAGTGACAGCAGCCAACACTCCCCAGCCTGCATTCAGCTTCTCCAGATGTCCAGCGATCAGAGCAGGTGCTCATACATCTACCCACTGTCAAATCAGCCTGGAGACAGAGTATGAGCATCCCAGCACTGCCAAAATAGTAACCAATGCAGCACACCCTCCATTACTCAGATATATATAAAAACAGAAAATGAGGGTTATGATAGTTTGGTTTAGCATCAAGTTGGTTGCATCAGGATTCTCAGACATTTGGTAGTTGACATTATCTTCAAGAACTGACTAACAGATTGTCATAAATTCTGGGATGGAATCTGTTGTGACTAGCCACCTGGTCGTGGAAAGCTTAGGGTAGAGTGCTAACCCCTTCAGCAGGTCACAGCCCTGATGCAATTGGAAAAAAGTTCATTGTGTTGGTGGATGTGGGGGTGGGGGTGGTGTTACATACGCTTTGACCTTCAGTTCTTTGGACTTGAACCAAATGCCTCCCATATTTCTTGCCGACCTTGAAGTCAGAGTTCATTCGACCTGCTGCTCATTGGAACTCATATGCACCTGACCGGACAACCTTGTGTTCATCCGCTTCTGCCTTCAACAGGCTGGGGCTTTCCTGCTTAAGGGTTCATTTCCCTGCTTCCTCATTCCTTCACCTTGGCTCCTACACAAGTCAGGAAAAACCTCCAGCTTCATATCTGACCCACAGACTTGAAGCAGACTGGATCCTCACTTTCACAAGTGTCTGAACCACTTTCTTGATACAATGTAAGATTTCATAATTGTCTTTATGTAGAGATCATGCATGGTCTAATGTGGATAGGTGTTAAATTGATAGAGGGTGGGCTGCAACAGTTCAGGTTTTGTGGGAACTAGGCTGAGCTAGGATTCACCGTGATTTGGCAGTTAACACCAACCGTTGACCCAGGAAATGAGCTCATGTAATGTAATCATAGCCAATCAGTTGTAAGCTTCCATAATTGTATAAGATAGGGGTTCTCAACCTATGGGTCAATTACTCTGGGGAGGTTGAATGACCCTTTCACATGGGTCACCTCAGATCATAAGAAAACACATATTTCCGATGGTTTTAGGAACTGAGACACCACTCCACTATCCATCTCCAGGCAAGTCTGCCCACATGCAGATATGCTGATTTGGTGAGAAAGAAGCTATCTCAACCTTCGCACTGACATTGACTTTTTTATGCATACTGTCGCAAAATGTAGCAATGTAGTTTACTGTTGTTATATTGAGACTGTTACCCATGCTACCCCATGCTTCAAGACAAAATTTCATTTATTTGTCATTAGAAATAAATAATTCACAATATATAATTACATATTGTTTTTGTGATTAATCATTATACATTAATTATGTTCAACTTGTAACAATGAAAATTTATCCCGTATATCAGATATTTACATGAAGATTCATAACAGTAGCAAGATTACAGTTATGAAGCAGCAATGAAAATAATGTTATGGTTAGGGGCTTCGCCACAACACGAGGAACTATATGAAAGGGTCACGGCATTAGGAAGGTTGAGAACCACTGGTGTAAGATTTGGAGGGAATGCAATATCCTTACTCAAACATAACCCTGATGCAGTCCACTTCCTCAGACAAGGGGCCTACTTCCAATAAAAGTGGATGCTGTGGTATACTTGTTTGCCTTGCGCTGTGTCAACTTCTGTATTAAGTTCATGAACCAATGGTCTGCTCTATTGCACAGTGATACTGGAAGTCATCTGCCACCTGTAAGCCTACTGGTTTACCTTGCTCAATTGCTTCTGCGGCCACAAGCCTGACCCACTTACTTTGGATGGATCCTCCTGTGCAGTCACCAGTCTCTGGTCTTCCTGCAGGCCGTCAGGCCTCACCACCATGACTGCGGCACAGGGAAGCCTCAAATTGTTTTTCTTACGTTGCTGTTGTCAGGGCTATCAAGTGGGCTCAGACTCATAACGACCCTATGCACAAGAGAAAACTCTCCGAAGTTCAGCACCAACCTCACAGTTGTTCCTCTGTCTGAGCCCACTTCTCTTTGCGGGCTTTTTCATCACCCCTCCATTTTACCACTCATGATCTCCTCCAATGACTGGTCTCCCCTGAATTTTTTCCCCAAGTATGTAAGACAAAGTTTTGCCATACGTGCCTTATTTCTTCCAAAACAATGGTTTGACCTTTTAATTGTCCATGGTATTTCCAATGTTCTTCTCTAGCACCACAATTAAAATGCATTGATTCATCTATAGTCTCCTTTATTTAATCTTCAATATTCATATGCATATGATACAAAGGAGAATCCTAAGGCTTGGGTCAGGTGTACCTTAGAACTGAAAGGTACTTTTTCTTTTCTCTTCAGTACCTTCAATGGGTCTTGTGCAGCAGATTTACCTAATGTAATATTTCTTTTGATATATTGACTGCTCCTACAATAAACATTGATTGTGGATCTAAGCATCTCAAAATCATTCACAACTGCAACCTTTTCTCCATTTTCATGATGTTATCTATTGGTCCAGTTGTCAGGATTTTTGTCTTCTTTACATTGAGTTATAATCCATACTGAAGGCGGCAATATTTTATCTTCACCAGCAAGTGCTTCAAATCCTCCTCACTTTCAACAAGCAGGGTTGTGTCACGTACATAGCACAGGTTGTTAATAAGCCTTTCTACAAATCTGATGCTGCACTCTTCTTCATATAATCCAGATTCTCTGCTGATTTGCTTAACATATAGATTGAATAAGTAAGGTGAGAGGTTACAACCCTGATGCACACCTTTTCTGATTTCAACACATGCAGTGTTCTCTTTTTCTTTCTCACAACTTTCTCTTGATCCTTGTGCAAGTTCCAAATGAACACAAGGAAGCATGCCAGAACCCCACTTCTTCTCAAGGTTATCCAAAATGTATCATGGTCCATATAGTCAGACCTTGACATAGTCAATGAAACACAAGTAAACATCTTCTGGTATTTTCTGCTTTTAGCCAATATCAATTGGACATCAGCAATGATATCCCTTGTTCCACACCCTCTTCTGAATCCAACCTGGACTTCTGCTTTGTAACTATAGATGCATGACCTTAAGCAAAATTTTACTTGTGTGAGATATCAATGATTTCATTCTATGGTTTGAGCATTTTGTTGGGTTACCTTTCACTGGAATGGGCACAAATATTTTTCCTCTGGTCAGTGAGATGCTTTCCAAATTCCCTGGTCTAGACAGTGAGTGCTTCCAGGGCTTCTTCAGTTTCCCGAAACTTCTCAAGGAGTATTCCAGCTATTCCTGAAGCCTTGCATTTGGCTAATGGATTAAGTTCCGCTTGCAATTTTCACTTTGACACCTTTGGTTCTTCCTCTTGAAGTCAGGACTGTTGACTGGAGTTCTCTGTGGGACAGTGACTCTGTATTATTTCCATCTTCTCTTGATGCTTTCTGCATCATTCAATAGTTTGTCTATATAACCTTCCAAAATTACAACTCGAGGCTTGAATTTATTCTTCAGTTCTTTTAGTTTCAGTTATGCTGAGTGTGTCCTCCCTTTCAATTTTCTAATTCCAGGTCCTCACATATTTGGTTATAATATTTGGCTTTATCTTCTCAAGCTGCCCTTTGAAATATCCTATTCAGCTCCTGACTTTATTATTTCTTCCATTTGCTTTGGCTACGCTACAATTAATAGAAAGTTTAGAGAAGGACTGGAAGCATGCACCGTCTATACCAGGAAAGTTGGAAAACAGCTAACTCATCAAATGACTGAAAGGGATCCATGTTTGTGCCCATTTTCTTGATCTTTTCTTTCTTTCCCTTCTTTTTAATGACGTTTTGCTTTCTTTTTTTTGAGGTTGTTGATGTCCTCCCATAGCTCATCAGGTCACCTGTCGTTAGTGTTCAATGCATTAACTGAGTTATTAAGATGTTTTTTAAATTCAGGTGGGATCGACTCAAGGTTGTATTTTGGTCCCTGTGGACTCGTTTAATTTTCTTAAGTTTTCTTCTGAACTTACATATTTACCATTGGTGTTCTTTTCCACAGTCATCCCCTGGTCTGGTTTTAGTGGCTGATATTGAGCTACTCCATGGTGTCTTCCCACAGACGTAGTCATTTTGATTTCTGTATATGCCATCTAGAGAAATCCAATTGTGTAAATTGCCTTTTATGTTGTTGAAAACAAGAATTTGATATAAACAATTCCTTGGTTTTGCAAAATTCTATCATGCAATATCCAGCTTCATTTTTACCACCAAGACCATATTTTTCAATTTCTGTTCCTTCCTCTTTGTTTCCATCTTTTGCATACCAGTCACCAATAACTGTTAATGCATCTTGATTATATGTTTGATTAATGCATCTTGATTATATGTTTGATAAATTTCAGACTAAAATCATTAGTAGAATTCTCCAATTTCTTCATCATTAGCTTTTGTAGTTGGCGCATAAAGTTGAATAATAGTTGTATTGACTGGATTTCCTTGAAGGTGGACAGATATAATCTAATCACAGATAGCATTATATACTTGATGGATTTAGCAAATCATTTCTGATGACAAGTGCAATACTATTCCTTTGATTGTGTTATTACTAGCATAATAAATCATAATTTTCTGATTTAAAATGACCAATACCAGTCCATTCCAGCTAAATAATGACTAGGATATACATTTTCATGTACTCCATTTCATTCTTGACCAGTTCAAATTTTTCTAAAATCATACTTTGCACATTCCAAGTTCGAATTTTTCTAAAATCATACTTTGCACACTCCAAGTTCCAATCAAGAGAAGATTTTTGTACCTCTTTCTATTTAAGTTCAGTCAAGCCCCATCAGCAAATGAAGACCCCAAAAGAGCCTCTACCACTGGTTTCCCTGGGCTCATGT
>NW_022111324.1:38304679-38306075 GCF_000313985.2 Echinops telfairi | reverse complement strand
AAGAGAGAGAAAAAATGAAATTCTACAAGGCCTATATTTTACTGTGGTCTATATTTCACAATTTATATAAACCTTTGCCTCAGGTGTTATACACTGCAATTTTTGTTCATTTTCCATGAAAGGAAAATAAAAAATGATAGGCAGAAACACCACGGTATCCAAGATTCTAAAAACATTAATAATGTTATGAAGGTTATGGATTACATAAGTAATAAAAGAAGTAAAAATACTCTATATTTCAGTGCCAGTGGTTTGAACAGCAGTCATCTTTTCTAAAATGTGAAAGCCTGAAAATTAGGGTATTGAGTAAAACCAGAGCTAAGGTCTTGTCTATAATTATTTAATTGAATGGCAAAAGTGTATTAAAAATATATCTGGCTTCCACACTTAAAATGTAAATATTATATATAATAGTCATATGCAAACACCAGTATTAACCAGAACACTGAATACAAAATATAATTGCTTGCGATGTGGTCATAATGTACTCAGATTTAATCGTGACTCAGAAAGAAGTTGTCTGCCTTCAACATAATTTTGTTTTTCTAATGCAAATTATAGAACTTGCATTCATATAACCATAAATTAACTATTAATATGTATACAGCATCTAGGGAACATTCTTAATTATACTTCATCATATAAATATTTACTTTCTATCAAATTTTGAACAACACTATAACATTAAAAATATTTTCTATATCTCTGGAACTGTAAACACAGCACTTAAAGCAATTAATGGAAGAGTAATTGTTTCTCTTAGGAAGAATATTCCACAAGTCTTTATTACATAGCTAAACATATCAATCTTTAAGTGTAAGTAAAATTATATTAATTTTAAAGGTTACAATAATTTTTAAGGTAGTGGATCTTTTAATTTTATTTCATCTCCTGGTCAATATATCACTTATGTGTGTTGTTTAAATAATAATGAAAAATAGCATGATAAAAGCAATTTTATCTTATTTCTTTCCAAACCATTTTATTAGAATCTAATCCAGACATCATATCATTCCATGGTTCAATCACATCAAGCAGTATTGTAAAATTGCTACAAAAATCAATTTCAAAACATTTTCTTCATTGCTGAACCCATTGATATCAGATTACCCTTACTCCCTCCCCACCCCAACGTCTCCCACATTCCCCCCGGGGGCCTCTATGCTAGTTGTTGTCTCTATAGACTCATCTGTCCTGAGTTTCATATATCAAAACACAGAAAAACACATCAAAAGATTCAAGAAGGCTACCCACAATGAAACTATACATCAGAGATAAACTCCAATATAAAAAAATAACAAACCAGAAAATATTAAAAACCAGTTCAAGCCCAAAGTGTATCAGAGGGGAGATCAGTGATTAAAAGCATTGTCAGCCATTTCACCCCACTAGGAAG
>NW_022111324.1:38283701-38302768 GCF_000313985.2 Echinops telfairi | reverse complement strand
AACTTGTAGTATAAGTTAAACCCATAACCACAGGGCCACCAGGGCTCCTAAGTGAGGAGAGGAGGGACAACTAAATTCAATGCAAAATTTAACTCCATTACTATTGTTCTCCTCATTTTCTTAAACTTCCCGATTTGGTGATGGACAAAATGTGATCATCTTGGTGACAGTATAATCAGCTCTGAATCCACGCTGCTCATTGTGCTGTTTCCACTCTGCTGTGTGAGCTAACTAGTCTGCAAACTCCACTATTGCTGAAACTATGGCTGAAGGCTACCAACCGAGTCTTTCCATAGCACATCTTGATGGCATCTAGAGAGATAGCTAGTGTTGCTTTGGGCTATTAGCTTCACATTAGCAATGTGCCTGAGTTTTCTGTGAACCCCCAGCCCCATCCCACTGCCGCTCCACCTCCGTTTTCTTTTCTTTTCTTTTTTTTGTGTCACTAGGCCTTTGGCTAATTTGCCACAAGTACATTCAGACCTTGGTAATGACTCTCAGATTTTAAGTCTGGATAAACTTCCTTTTACCCTAGACAATCACTTTGCCTTGAGGATGGTAGCATCTCAGAAAATCTTCCCAATCAATCAAGATGATACTTTTAAATCACATTTTCAGAGCCTGACTTGTATCAAGATGATACTTTTAAATCACATTTTCAGAGCCTAACTTGTATTATGTCCACCAAGGAGCAGGTGTCAAGACAGGGATGGACATGGAAGAGCTTCATTGGCAGGACCATATAAGAAGGGCAAAAGAAAGGGTGCTGGAGAAATTGAGGCTAACTTTCTAAACACAGTGTATTTGTGTAAAGGAAAAGTACATTCACAACTACGTGTAAAGTAAGATAACATTGTACGGTGCTCACGACTCACTGTTTTTCCGGGTCACTGTTGACTATGACCAGCTCACAAAAGCTGGCACCATATGTCAATCAGTCTATCTATAACCCACGGTAAGACCTTTCTCCCTTCCTCATTTGGTGTAAAGTCCCTTCCAACATGACCATAGGTATAACTGTGGGGGCATGACATGGGAGTCTGGCGTTCATTTTTATACAACTTGTGTTCTCCTTTCGTGCTCAAGCTTAATGTTGAAAACTTTCTTACAATTTAATACATTTAGCCCTGTCCCACTATATGATTTGTTGGATCTGATTGATCCCAGCTCATTCTGGGAAATTGCAAATGTCTGGGTATTTGATGATAGCCTTGATAGTACAGTGGCTATTCTTGGGCTGTGATCAGCACAGTCCTCAGTTCAAACACTCAGCAGCTCCTTGGGAGAAAGACTGTGCTTTCTACTCCTATACAGTTACAGTGCTGCAAACCCACCTGATGGCAGTGAGTTTCGATATATATATCCATTTGATGCTGATAGTAAAAGTCATTTGATGATGACAATAAATGTATTCTACATCTTACACTGCCTGCTAACATGTCAGAATCTGGATATCAAACAAACTCACAGCCTTTCTCCAGAATCTCACAGCCTGACATGTACCAACAGTTCCACAATGCATGGTTTCTCAATGTTGGCACTCAGACTGTAAGACCAAAAAACTAAAACCACTGCTAGTGAAGGATTTCTAAGGTGTCAAATCTTTAAAGCAGCAGATAAATTTATCTTTCTTCTGGAGCAAATGGTGGAATTCAACTGCTGACCATGTAGGGCTCCCTATATCCTGGCCCATAGGGCAGGTGTGTTTACATTACAGTTGATTTCATGCTCTGACTGAGGAAAATCCAAAGATGGCTGACTTGTGTCATCTGTTTTATGAGCTAGATCAGTATTCTTCAGTACAGGAAGTAGTGATTTTAGGGTCCAAACTCATCTCCCAGGCATCATATTCTTTTAGGTGCTTTGGGATTTCGGAGGCACAGATCCGTTTGTGATTTGGAAGTGTGTAAGTACATGAGAAAAGAAAGATCATCATGCGAGTGAGACTACTGTGAAGGAGATGAAGAAGGAGGGAGAGCTCAGTAGAAGACCCTTAATTTTCAGTGAAGTTCTGAGAACACTGTAGTGGTGTTGAGAAGATCTCAAGTCAACATTGCTGTTAGAGGAGGTACCTCACAGCCAGAGCGCTGGCCTCGTGCCTCTGGCCAGGTTCAGTGATTCTCTGAGACCAGCCTGTGAAAAGTGTGGTCCAGATGCAAAGGCAGTGTTGGATACAAAGAATCAGGAAAACAGATGTATGTCCTCCACAGAGCATAGAAAACCATCTATTTATTAATGTCCTGATGGATGGATTTTTTCACTTAGTATGTGACATATCACGACTTCCGCATTTAAGTGTCACATTCTGCTGCTACTTTGACTGCCCTGTGACCAGTCTCCATGCTGGAATGAAGCTACCAGGTTCTTCTCAGGATGCAAAAGAGAAACGGGATCAAACACCAGTGGTTTGTGCGTTCACTTCAGCCTTCCAAACCCAGTCCATCTCGCTGTTTTTAATGACTTCTCCTTTCAAATAGTCTTTTAGGAATGAAAATTGTTGGATTTTTGTTCTCTTATATTTAGAGCTTTTGTTATTTCATATCCTTTTTTTTTTAGTTTGAAAAATTACTTAAAACCTTGAAATTTGTTTATTGTCCATTTAAAATTGAAAAAGATGCAGACTAAAGCCAGGTCATCATTAGTAAACTGGCCCACGCTCATCTTCTCCAAAGACAAATAGAAGGAAAATATTAGGAGTTGGATAGGAAGAGATGTATATGACCATTTGCCCTACTTCCTTTATATTTATAGAGAGTTTTTCATTTGTTTTTACTATTTAGATGGCTTTGAAAAGCACAGGCATTTCTAATGAAGATGTTTAGGAAGTAATTTCAATAATTGAAATTGGGATGGATTTGGGGGAGACAACAGATCTATAGATATGGATTTGTTATGTAATCATCTATTTAACAAATGAATTAATCTACTTGCCCTAGGGGGGAAATATAGTCAATGCTCAATAATATTTCTTTACGTGTGTTATTCTGGTAGGAAGGATGACCGCCCAAAGCCTTAATGTAAAATCACTGCATTAAGAACAATCTATTTTGTTATTTCGAGTATCTCAAATTCTTAGAATGATAGATTTCATGGGGGTTTTTGTGTGGCTATATGTGGTGTGAAAGATGGGCTTTCATAACTTGGGATTGTCTGCATTTTTTGTGTTTTAAATGAAAGTTTACACAGCAATTTGGACTCCCTTTCAAAAGTCATACACACTTGTTCTATAGCATTGGTTACACGCTCACCATTGCACCGTGCGTGCTCCATTTGTACCGCTTCAACTCCCTAGCCCTCCTGACCTTCTTATTTTGTTTTTGGTTCAATAATGGCCTTTTAGTCCCTTATAGATTGTTTTAAGGAGCATATTACTCAGAGATATTGATTATTTTATATTGGTTAAAATAACTAATAGACCATATATACTTGTGTATAAGCCAAGATTTTTAGCATTAAAAAAAATCTTTTTATTGGGGCTCATACAATTCTTATCGCAATCTATATATACATCCATTGTGTCAAGCACATTTGTACATTTGTTGTCACCATCATTCTCAAAACATTTTCTTTCTACTTTAGCCCTTGATATCAGCTCCTCATTTTTCTCCCTCCCTCCCCGTTCCCCTCTCCGTCCTGAACTCTTGATAATATATAAATTATTATTTTGTCATATCTTACACTGTCTGATGTCTCCCTTCACCCACTTTTCTGTTGTCCATCCCCCCGGGAGAAGGTTATATGTAGATCCTTGTAATCGGTTCCCCCTTTCCACCCACCCTCCCGGTTTTGCCACTCTTACCACTTGTCCTGAAGGGGTCATCTGTCCTAGAGTCCCTGTGTTTCCAGTACCTATCTGTACCAATGTCCATCATCTGGTCTAGCTAGATTTGTAAGGTAGAATTGGGATCATGATAGTGGTGGGCGAGGAAACATTTAAGAACTAGAGGAAAGTTGTATGTTTCATTGTTGACACCCTGCACCCTGACTGGCTCGTCTCCTCCCCACAACCCTTCTGTAAGGTGGTGTCCAGTTGCCTATAGATGGGCTTTGGTTCTCCACTCTGTACTCACCCTCATTTACAATGATATGATTTTTTGATCTTTGATGCCTGATACCTGATCCCTTCAACACCTTGTGGTCACACAGGCTGGTGTGCTTCTTCCATGTGGGCTTTGTTGCTTCTGAGCTACATGGCCGCTTGTTTTTCTTCAATCCTTTAAGACCCCAGACCTTTTTAAAGCTGGGCACCATCAGCTTTCTTCACCACATTTGCTTATGCACACATTTATCTTCAGTGATCATATCAGGAAGGTGGGCACCCACTGATATGATTTTTTGTTCTTTGATGCCTGATACCTTGTCCCTTCTACACCTCATGGTCACACAAGCTGGTGTAGCACATTTTTTAAATGCAGTTTTTGTGGTAAAATTAGGTGCCTCAGCTGATAGGTAGGCTTAGACTCGAGTTTATATGGGATATGGTTACTTGGTTAAAAGAGACCTCTTAGAGTGACTTCAGTGCCTGGTTTAAAACAATATATGGGGCTGATAGTATTGGGGTTTCCTCTATCCTCTGTCAGCGCCATTCTATCAGGCCTTTTTAGATAATAATTTTGCTCTAATTTTGATAGACTAAAAGACCTCAAATAATTTCTTGACTTTAAAATGTAGATCTTAATTTAATACTTCCTGTTGCGTAACACACCCAGAGGATATACTATTGACTTACTGTTGTGTTTCCTGATAAGAAGCTTATGAATTGTTTACTTTTTCTTCTCACATCAGCAAGATAACATGAGTGTTTAGGTAAGCCACAGGCAGGGGTAAAGGACAAACATTTAAAACCAGAACATGAATATAATTTTATTTTATCACAATCTTTCTGATACAAAGGGGAGAGACTGCAGGGTTTCTTTCTCTTGTCTATTCCTTTCCTCCATTCTCTTACATAGCTCTGTTTTTGTATGTTTTACAGGACCATCTTATTAGGTTTCTTTGAGTTATTGCATACACTTTCTTGCATATATAATTGTTTGCCTCTCTTTTATCTAATCAACAGGTATCTTTTTACTCTTTAATGTAATTTGTTCATTCAAGAAGCATTTATCAAGCACACTGTGTAAAATGTAAAGGTTGACAGTCTTAGAAACCCACAAGGGAAATTCTGCTTTGCCCTATAGAGTCAGTATATGTCTGAATCAACATGTGGCAGTGAATTTAGTTATGTGTTCATGACTCTTTTAAAGTATGAAGATTAGAGGCAAACAAGAGACCCAACAACCCATGCTCTCCAGGAGCTCATACACTAGTATGAAAAGTAGATAGATTTAAAACACGAACAACTACATGAAACGCCCATATGATTGCACATTTAGTAGAAGAAATAAATACAGTTGCTGTGGACTGACAATTTGCGATAGAGAAGTTTGGAAGATCGTGTGGGAATAATTTCTAATTTAGGTACCGCAGTAGTTCGAGCCATGTAGATACCTGCAGGAGAAATATACAGCTAGTGAGAATGGTGGGCTAACTCTGCAGTTATAGTGTGTGTCCAAGAGAGTTTATGAAACAAGGGGAAATTGAGAAAACTATGGCGAAGCGAGGAGAAGCAAGGTAGAGATAATTAGATCAAACCAATAATTTAAACTCCATAGCACCCTGCATTTTGGTGAAGAGATGTTGCATGAACCTATGTACCCTTTACTATGACTACCTGGGCTGCAGATCAGTAATCCAGGTGATGATAATAGGGATTCAGACCAAGATAATAAGAAGTGGTCAAATAGTGAAGCTAAAAGTGAAACAGTTTGGAATGAGTAATTGTTTATCTCAATAACTATTAGGAAAGAGTTGAATTCTGTAATTGACACGTTGGCAGATCAAGGAAAGATGAGACTATCAGCTTTCATTAATATTTATATTCTCTGAAACCCTATATAAGGGCACTATGATTGAAACTGACTTGATGGCTGTGGACTTGGTTTGGAATTTTAGTCAGGGAAGACCCTAATCATATAGATGATGGCAAGAGTATACCTGCTACAACTGCATAAAGGTCAAAAGTAGAAAAAGATGCTCAATGGATCACAGCAAGATGGTGTATTACTCACAGAGGAGCATTGTTTCTCTTACCGCACTTCTCATAAGACCTAACAATGGTACCAGAGAAAAATTAAGGTTCACTTCAAGAATTTGCAATGAACTGAATGTTACCCTTACTACCCCACCCACACACAACCTCCAAAAATATATCTGCTCAGAACATGTGAATGATGCTTTATTTGACAAATGATCTTTGTAGTTATGTTAAGAATCTTGAGATGATCTTCCCGAATTTTCCTGGTGCGCCCTAAGATCTAATGACAACTCTCCTTATAAGAGAAAGGCAGAGATAATTTGATGTGGAAGAAGAGAAGACAGAAAGTCCAGGAGGCAGTATGATGACAGACACAGGAACTGGAGTGGACATCCCACAAGTCAAAGGAAGCTTAGAGTCATCAGAAGCTGGAAAGGTCAAAGACTGAACCCTACTGTAGGTCACCAGGGGCACTATAGTTCCTATGACACCGTCATTTCAGGATTCTGAGCTCCAGAATGGTGAGAGGACATCTTTGTCTAGATTTAAGCCATTAAATATGCGGTAATGTATTTAAACAGCTATAGGAAATGAATGCATTTAATATGATGCTCAGTTCTTTTTCTTCCAATGCCTTCCTAGCTAAGTCGTCTTCCCAGAACAAGCTAGATCCCTGTACTCATTTCAAATATTAACCATATATATTACTTTCTTAATTGTATGCAAACTTTACTTTGCATTTTCTACTCCCTTAAAGAAGTACAGTCTCCTGAACACAACTGAGGCCATCCTGCATGTCCTATAGGACAGCTGTGAGTTGGAATTGACTCAACGGTAGTGAATTTTTAAGTTTCTTGATTTTTCATAATGAGCCCACGTCACATTGTTGGCAAAGAATTGTACTGCTATCCTCAGGGTTGACAGTTCAAACCCACCACCTGCTCCAAGGAGAAAGATGAGCCTCAGAAACCCTATATAGGATTTCCGTAAATAAGAATTGACTCAACGGTACATAGGTAAATAATTTATTAGACTGATTATTTGAGAGAAATGTAGTAACATCCCCATATTACACGAGTAGACTATAATCAATATACCACATATGTTGCGCATATGATTATAATGACCAAAATTGTGTGCTATTGAAGTAAAGGAAAACGGTATATAGATTTCTGCATGTCTAATTGGTAAAAAATGCCTTTACTATGTCTGTCCTAGTACTGTGTTTAGAATAAATGTTGAATAAAATAAATTATTGATATTCTCAAATTAATGGTTTCAACTAAATGACAAAAATTGTTACTGCTTCGTCAAAATATGTCCTGACAAATAGGCTTATAAATCTATTTGAAGTTCATTGCATTAACATTTTTCATTTCAAAAGTGTACTCCCCTTTATCAAAGATATGTAGAACATGATATGAGTATGGATTTAGAGATATAGATTTTAATACAAATGTATATATATATGCATATATATACATATAGGCATTTGAATAGTAGGCCTTGAAGATGAATAATAATTCATCAATTGGTTAATTGATATTTTGTTGTGAATTCTTGTAAATCCAGGTTCTTTAAAACATATGATTAATAATCCCATTTTGACAGTGTTCATTCAACTACAGATTTTCTTTCATTCTTTTAGGATTATTAATTTAAATTAATAATAAATATTCATAGAGTCACATGAAATAATTGCATGAATAGTCATTTTGATAAAATGTTGCTTTCTAGTCAATATTTATTAAAAATTTTATAAAATATTAACTCACAATCTTGTGAGTCAATGGAAAATAGAAACTAGAGAGTGGTTGTCAATTGCCATATTTATAGAATAATTTTCCATTTCTTATCCAGTACTACAGTATATTGAAAGTTAATATAGCTCAAGTAGTTGCCATTGGTTAAGCACCTAAAATGAGCTGAAACCTTGGGACAAAATACTTTTTCTTCATTCCCATGGCACTGGCAGTAATTATCATTGTGAGAGTATCCTCTCTTAACCAATTCTATTTGCAATATATTTCAACTGAACCACATAGAGAGGAGTTACTGGGGTCCTTCCTGAATATCTGTTTGCGGTAAAGGACAATGCAGGTGAACATGTCTGACCTCCCGTGGCGCTTCCTTATGGCTTCAAGAGCCAGACGTGCCTGCATGCTGCATCCTTCTTACTTCTTGGACGCCAGCCATTCCTCCCCCGTCTCTCTGCAGCTACGATGGGTTGGGTAATTTGCGGCAGTGTGCACACACTCACAGACAGTACTCACAACTAAGGGAGTTTATTAGAGAAGTCCGTTTGACCACAAGTCAGGATGAGCAATAGTAAGGATGCAGTCATTGTGTCTCCTTAGCCAGCAGCCATGTCTCTTCCTCCAGTTCAGGCCCCTCAGCCACAGAGTCCACTGGCCTTTGCTTCCGTGGGCATGGACGGCAGCCCACTGGCTGCTCTGTCCCACAGTTGCACGGCAGCAAGCCAGATAAGGACAAGATACCCTACAGTCTTCTCCTCTGAGGCTCTGTGTTTCTGATGCATCTGGTTTCGGCGTTTTCCAACATTTCAGACACGAACTTCTGTGTGCTCTTCTAAGCTTCTTGGCGTTTCCCTCTCTGCTGTTGCTTCAAAGATTGCTCACACTTATAGCCTGGAGCGTTGTGATAAAAACTGACCAATCCTCTCGATTAGTGTTACACAGGACCTGTTTGCATACCCAGTTTCCCCGAAAATAAGACAGTGTCTTATATTAATTTTTGCTCTCAAAGATGCGCTAGGTCTTATTTTCAGGGACTATCTTATTTTTCCATTAAGAAGAATACGGTACACATTTATTGTTTTATTAAAAAAGACCTCACACTTCCTGTCTGCTCCGGCTGCACTCCGGCCAACAGTGAGCTGTGCAGCGGCGCCTGCTGCTATGCTCCAGAGTCCAGAGTTACAGTAGCTTTGGAGGGGCTTATTTTCAGGGAGGTCTTATTTTCAGGGGGTGCCTTATATTTCATCGAGAGGCAAAAGTGTAAGTAGGTCTTATTTTCGGGGGATGTCTTACTTTTGGGGAAACAGGGTAGCAGCACCCAGTTATTTAGTGGGGGTGTCAGACACTCCAGTAGAAGAGTCATACTAAGCCGTTTCACTCCATCACACCGCGTGTATCTTTTGGTAGAGCTGACACCTTTCATTTCAGGTTCCCTCGGGATCCTGTGCTTTACTTCTTCCTAACAGTTCAATCTTAGTTGGAAAGGTCTTTTCTGTTTTCTATAAAATTGATAAAGGTGGAGGAAAGAGAAAGACAATACTATCATTGTTCCTTAAGCGTTGTCAGCCTAGATACAACTGAATCCGCTACCTCAGCCAAGCCAGGTGCTTTGGAGTTACTAGATTCTCTGGTATATCATAGTGGGATGCGGCATGGAGTTACTGGATTATCTGGTATATCATAGTGGGATGCGGCATGGAGTTACTAGAGTCTCTGGTATATCATAGTGGGATGCGGCATGGCACGCAGAACAAGGCCACCCGGAGGAAGCAGGAAAACAGTTTAGGGCACGTATTGCGCTCCTGCCCTAGACGAACAGGTGGGTGTGATGCATTTTTCCTGCTTCTCAACGAGCTATTCATGTATTCTTTTTAATAAATTAAGAAATGGAGTTCACTGTAATTGAAGATTTAACATCTACTTTCTTACCTTTAAATTATGTTATTTTATTCTTATCTACAGAATGAAATTGTTATTCTGTTAAAATGAATGTGATATTTTCTTTATTTTAGAGGTAAGGAAAATGAAGCCGTAGAGAAACGGATTGCCACTCAGTTATAATTGGCAGAGCTTGGGCTGGCACCCAGGCTTGAGTCTGACTACTGACAAAAGAGTCGGTAGTTCAAACCAATGCAGGGGTATCGTGAGAGAAAGTCCTAGAGACAGTCCTGTGCATAAGTTAACCACGCAACCAAATCCACCCCCATTCCCTTACAGCTATCCTCTATATGACTCAAAGACTATGAATCTTTACTGAAACAGACAGTTTAATCTCTCTCCAACAGAGTGGCTGCTGGTGGGTTAGAAGTGGCAGCTTGTGGTGAAACATCCAATACCTTAATCAGAATACCTCCAGGATTCTTTTTGCTATGATTTCAGTAAAGGGAGTGTGAAAAAATTTCAATCTCGGCTTAAGGATGTACATATACATATATATGTATGCTTGTTGTTGTTATTGCTAAGTGCAATTGAGTTGGTTCCTACATATAGTAACTTTATGGTTAACAAAACCAAACGCTGCAGAGCAAGCCCCCATCCTCACAATTGTTAGCATGTTTGAGTCCGTTGTTACAGCCTCTGTCCATCCCTCCCCTTGACAACCTTCCTCCTTTTTCACTGACCTTCTTGAGATGCCAATTAATATGGCTTCTCTAGCCAGAATTCCATATGTACTGTATTCTAAGTATGCACGCTATGCATGCGGTTATAATTTCATTAGGGAAGACATTACCTACGATACTAATGGACAAGAGTAGAATGGTTTTCAGAATTAAATTCAGTAGAGGATGTGAACCAACCAAGTCAAATCCTGTGTTTCCTTGGGGGAATCCTTAAGATTACTTTACTCGATGACACGACTTAAGACACTATCTTTTTTGGGGGTAGGGTTGACTGAAAGGCAAAAACCTCCCCTCCATCAAAACCATTCTTCAGTATATCTGAGCCAACTGAGACAAAGGGAGATATCTATCTTGGGACCATGTGGAAGAACATGTCCAAGAACGATCTGAAGTGGTGGAGGGGTCTGAGACCAGATCCCCCAGAGACTGAACCAGATTCAGGGGAGCAGCACCGTGAATATGGGGTCCCTTGTCCTCATCTAGCCTGTTATGGGACTATGAGACAGTGACAGGTGGGTGGGCTTCCAGGCCCTCAGAGGCAGAAGCCAATGGACTATATCATGGCCAAGAAGCTAAGGACAAGAGAGTCTTGGTTGTTGGCTGAGGAGAGATGTAGTATGGATCAACTGTATTCTTACAGTTTACTGATCCTGACTTGTGGTAACCTATTGATTTCCCTTACAAATCTCCCTAATTATGAATATTGCTGTTGAGTTCTGCATGGCAATTGCAACAAATGATCAAATGCAGTATAGATGCAGAGTGGCATGGGCAGCATGGTTGGTGACAGAATAGAGAAAGAAGGATGTACAGCGGAGGCACATGTGACAATGCCTCATGGCAATAGGGAAGCCAGAGGAGGGCAGACATTCTCTTCTCCATTGCAAGTCACTGCAATTCTACTTTGCCAAGCATGATGTCCATTTGCATGGAAAGGTCTCTTCCAACAATGTGTCCAAAGTACATGAGACTAAGTCTCCCCATCTCACGCCTAAGGACCATTTTGCCTTTCCTTCTTCTGAGACATATTTGTTTGTTCTTCTGGAAGACCATAGTATTTTCATTTTATTTAGTTGACCCCACAATTTAAATTTATAATTCCATCTCCCTATTCTTTATTCAAGGATTCTTGGTGAAGGAGATGTTATGAATTAAGCTGTTAAATGCAAGGTCAGCCGTTTGAAACCCCAGCCACTCAATGGAAGAAATATCGTGCTTTCCACTCACATAAAGAGTTAAAGTGACTGAACTCCCAAGGATAAGTTTACCTTCTCAATAGAGTGGCTATACACCAGTATCAACTTGATGACAGGGAGTTAGTGTTTTCATGTGCATGTGAGGTGATGCCCAATACCATGGGTTGGCAAGGCACACCCTAGTTCTCAAAGTGACACCCTTGTTTTCAACACATTTAGGAGGTGCAACAGGTTTATTGCCCAGTGGAGTTTGTTGTTTGCTGCTTCCATGAAGATTGAAGATTCAGGCAGATGAAATGTTTGACCACTTCAATCTTTTCTTTGTTTCCTCCTGTTGTGTGTTGGTTGAGTTGGGAGTTTTTTTCTTTACATTGAGCTATCATTCATATTGAAGGCTGAGGGCTGGATGTTCTCACCAAGTGCTCACAGGCTCACCTCACCTTTATAGTAAGCAAGACTGGAGCATCTGCATATCACTAGCTATTAATAACCCTTGCTCCATCCCAGATGGCACCTTCTTCTTCTTCTTCTTGTCCAACTTATTAGATTATTTGCTTAGCACAGAAATTGAATAAATATGGTGAAAGGTTAGCACCCTGACAACTCATCCACTTTTCCTGATGTTAAGCTGTTCAGTATCCATTTCTTCTGTTCAACGACTGTGTCCTGGTCCATGTAAATATTCAGCATGGGGACAATACAGTTTCTCAAATTTCTACTTTTCATAACATGATCTATAGTTGGTTATGATCCATAACATAGAGCACAATAAAGTCACTAAAACATAAGTAAGCACCTTTCTTGTCTCCTCTGCCGTCAATCAAGATCTGTCTGACATCAACGATGACACCCCTCAGGCCTTGTCCTTTGCTACATTTATGGCAGTTCCCTGTTGATGCATGGTTGCAACTCTTGCTTAATTTTCTTCTGCAATTTTTTACTTGTGTGTGATATTAATGACATTGTTTGAAAATGTCTGCATCCCATTGGTTGATTTATTTCAATTGGTATTTCATCAATTCCTGGAGCCTTGTCTTTTGCAAATGCCTTTGATGAAGCTTGGAATTCTTCCTTCAGTACCATTAGTTCTTGATCAGCTGTTACCTCTTAAAAAGTTGAAATTCCACATTTTTTGGTACTGTGTATTCCTTCAATCTTTTTTAGTATTTCATCCTTATATATTTTGTTTATATCTATATAGCATATACATAAGAGTAATTACAAATTATTACATCTAGGGTCACATTTCATAATGCATTAATTTATTTTTAAAGTCGTTATTCATATATTTGTGATTAGTGGATGTCTAAAGACAAGTTCTTAGTCTGCCGATTTTCTGTCTCATTAGAATTCCTGCAAATATAAAGGTTTCATCAAAGCAGCACCTTCCACAAGGATCTGTAGGACAAGATTCAATCAATACAGCGAGGGCATCTCAGAACATTCATCACAAGCTCAGAAAGTACACCATTATCAGAGCACGATTCACAGTAGCAATAAAATGGAAACTACTTACATCTCTTGTATGGAAGATTGGCTCTACCAGCAATGGTGTAAGAGCACCATGGAATACTAAGGGACATTAAAACACTTTGATGCTCTACTGAAACTGCTGTTCAATTATGTTCAGCAAAATTTTACCTGTGAATGATATTAATGATATTGTTTGATAATCTATAAATTATATTGGGTGGTGAGATTGTGTTCACTAGAGAAGAATGACCAGATCTCTGAAAACCTCATAACATGGATTGACCTGGGGGTAATTAAGACAAATGAAATAAGTTATTTACAAAACACAAATATCATAAGAAACCACTATTACCAAAAGTGGAATTCCAGATGCTTAATTGTGCACATGTAGAATCTGCATTGTTTAAAATTAGGAAAAGCTTTGTTTCAGAATTTTATTATTTTGTCTTACTGATTCAACTTGTATGCTGAGCAAATGATTTCAGTTTTCTTCCAGTGGCTCTCAACCTTCCTAATGCCTCGACCCTTTAATACAGTTCCCCATGTTGTTGTGACCCCACAACCACAACATTATTTTCATTGCTACTTCATAACTGTGGTTTTGCTACGGTTATGAATCAGGAGACTCCTGTGAAGGGGTCGTTCGACCCCCAAAGGGGTCGTGATCTACAGGTTGAGAACCACAGAGGAAGGAGGCAGCAGGATTGGAGGGACTCTCTTTAACAACCAACAATATGCAGGTGGCACAAACTTCCTTGTTGAAAGCAAGGAGGACTTGAAGCATTTGCTGATAGAGATCAAGGACTGCGGCCTTCAATGTGACTTACACACCAACAATTAAAAAAACACACAACTTGATACATACCCAACATTATAATAAATATAAAAAAACTGAAGTGGATTAAGAATTATATTTGAATCAACTCAATTGTCAAAACTGATAGAAGCAGCAGTCAAGAAAGAAAAAGACATGTTTCTTTGGAGAAATCTACTGTAAAAGTTCTCTTTAAAGTGTTCAAGAGCAAGGATGTCACTTTAAGGACTAAAATTTGCCAGAGCCAGTCATTATATTTTCAATCCTCTCCAGTACATGTAAAAGCTGGGCACTGAATTAACAAGACACTGGAAGAGTAGATGCATTGGATTGTGATGTTGTTGAAGAGTATTAAACTACAATGGACTGCCAAGAAAGCAAAACAAATCTGTCTCGAAAGAAATAGAGTCAGATGATTCCTTACAAGAGAGGCTGTTCAGACTTTATGTTCTTTGGACATGTTATCAGGAGAGATCAGAACCTAGAAAAACATGCTTGGTAAAGGGTGACAGGATAAGAGGCAGACCCTCAACAGGATCGATTGCCATGGTGACTGCAACAGTGAGCTCAAACAAACGGAGATGCCAAAAGTGTGTTTTAAGGAGATGTTACAAAGATAGAAATACTACCTTAAGAAGTGTACCAAATTATGTGTTTGGCCAGGTTGTCTAGAGAAACATATCCAATGACACTCATTTATGTATAAGAAAGATCTTTCTATCAAGAAGTAATTATAAATCAGGAAACCATCTAAGCCAGTACAACCCAAGTCCACAAGTCTGATGCTAGTCCATAAGACCTTCTGATTCACCTAAATCATGTCTCAGATCCATTCAGGCTTCTCATGAATCAAGTAGTTATGGAAGCTGGTGAACAGGAAGCAGAATGGCAACATAGGAAGGCCATGTGCTGGTGGATGCAAAGGTAAATGAATCCCAAGACAGCTGAATGAATTCCGGGATTTTAGCCTGCGGATGGCTCCTGGGATTGACAACCATCATCAATTATGAAGAACGATGAATCAGGAAGCAGAAAACCAGAAGCCAATGGATGAAGAGTCTAGTGAATGGAAAGTCTGTCCAGGAACTCTGTTCAGGAGACAACATATTGTTCAGTCTGGCATTTTAATCTAATCTGATTAAAATATTTAATTTTGAAGTTTATTTATTCCTGTTGAAAATACATACAGTAGGACATACACTATTAAACAATTTCTATATGTTCCATTTAGTGACATTGATTACAGTCTTTAGGATGTATAATCATCACCCTCATTTTCCAAGTTGTCACTCCTCTTTCAACATATACCCACTGCTCCCTAAATTTCCTAAGTTTTCAAGTGGCTGTTTTCAATTTGATCCCTAGAGATAGTTTTAAAAAGAGCATCATTCTCAAAACAGACATTCTACTAATTAAGCTAAAATGTTGTTTGGTTTAAAGAAGACTTAAGGGGATATTTTTGGTTTAACATTTAAAGACCGTCTCAAAACAGTAATTGCAGAGTTTCATGTATTTCCAGTGGCTCCAGAATGTCTGCAATTCCTGAGCATTTGACCTTCTGTTTTCCATGTTCCTGTTGGAGTAAGATTCCTTGTACAGAGTTGTCAATTGAATCTTTCAGAAATGGTAGCCAGGCCCCATCTTGTTCTGCTGTCATGCAAAGGTGGCACTTGTTCCTGAAGGCAATTTGCCACACGTCCAGCCCTTCCTCCATTACCTGACTCTCCTTCTTCTTGCTCCAGGTGAAAAAAGACTAATTGCCATTCATTATTTGCTGCAATGTTCACATTTACCAAAAATTAGAAAGGACCTAATGCTTATGAATGAAAAAATAAAATGTGGTGCATATAAACAATGGAATAATAATTGGAAAGAGAAATTCTGTCTTGATACAATGTTGATTGAAATTAACCACTCACAAAAGATAAATATTATATAACCTCACTTTTATTAAAAGTAAAAAATAGGTATATATTAAGAGACCAGCACTTTTCAGTGGCTAACAAGAGCGAGGGGGAGAGGAAAAGGTGGGGCTTGTAGCAGTGATAGGAAAATCACATTGAATAAGGGTAGGGAAAAAATAGGTGATTACAATAATCCAGTAATTTTACACCTGTAATAAATTGAAAATCACATTGATCAAGGATATCATGGAACAAGCAATTAGAGTAATGGCTATAGACATACTGTACATCTGATAAAAGTTTACGTACCTTTAATAAGATATTATGAATCACATAAAAGCAGCCTTTTATATTTGACCAGTCCCATAGTTTAGAGATATATATTGCATATTGCTACAAAATACTTTGAGATTGCCTGAAATTCAATAAAAACTCAGGCAAATTATGTGAAACATTTTAACTATGAGGTTTGTTTTTTAATCCAAAAATTGAATAAATTTCTTCTCAAAGGCAAGAAATACAAAGGGAGAAAGTCTTTATGACTAATATAGTAGTTGAGGCTTATCATCAAGTACTTAGTAGGGCAATATTCTGTTGTGATCTAGAGAAATGTTCCTGATTAATTTTCAAAAGTACGTCGAAAGACCTTCCTTCCTACTCTGTTTCAGTACAGACCAGGGGGGCTTGGCAAACTACGGCTCGCGAGCCATATGCAGCTCTTTCGGTATGAGTTAGTTAATTGTGCCAGCCTGGCCGATAATCACATGTGGTGCTGGTTGAAAGGCGGAGGGATAAATGGGTGGTGAAGCCTCGCCTTTCTAGTTCTCAGGTCTCTTGTTTTGTGATGGTTGCACCGGGTGCAGCTGCCTTAGCAGTTCCCTGCTTCAGCTTGCAAGATTGACTTCCTACAAGACATCCTGAAGGAGAAGCCACATGGACCTATCCTGATGCAGCCCTGGGTGCTGGAGCAGCCGTGTGGAGACCCCTGCCAGTGCTGAGATGCTTATTCGTTCACTGACTCAGCTTTCCTCCTGCAGTCGGCATCATTGCCTCTGTTTTATGAGGTGGAGGACTTTATGGACTGGTGTTGGGTAAATGGGTTCATGTTGGACTTGTGGGCTTGGGCAGCATTGGGTTGGGATGTTTTCGTGATGCACATTTTCTTTACATAAAACTCTCTCTTATACATGAGTTGCTGTGGATTTGTTTCTCCAAAGTACTAGACTAATACATTCAATGTTAATACAAACATGTGGCTTTTAAGTAAAATTGAAAATAATTTAACGTCTATTATTTAGATAATGGTTATTTTATTTGCTTGTAAAAATGTATTTATGACTTCTAGATAATTTTTAAATTGTGAGGACAGGGTTGGTTCTTCCATCTCAAAAGTTTGACAAAACCCAGCCTGGAAGCTGGAACCATGTCCACCATGGGGACCCTTTTGTTATGTGAAATATCAGTGCCTTAGTTTTAACCATTTTTGCACTGTACCATCACAGCACCACAAAATAAATAATGGGAGGTAGGGAAATTCTAATTAAAATGTGTTTATATAAATTAGTATATAAAATATTTTAATGTGAAAAATGTACATTATATATGTGTGTGTGTGTGTGTGTGTGTGTTGTTAGGTGCTGTTAAGTTGGTCTGCCTCCTTAGTGAGCCCATGTACAACAGAAAGAAATACCACTTTGTCCGGCACCATCCTCACAATTGTTATGCTTGAACTCATTGCTGCAGCCTCGGTAGTAATTCTGTTCATCAGGGACTTCCTCTATTTTTCTCCCCTTACACTTTACCAACCATGTCTTTTCCCAGGGATGAGTCTCTCCTAACAATATGTCCAAAGGAGATGAAACTGAATCTTGCAATTCAAGCTTCTGTGGAGCATTCTGTCTACACTTCTCTAAGGCAAATGTGTTCCTTCTTCTAGCAGTCAATATGTACACATATCTGAAACATGGGCGCTCTACTCCTGTAAACAGTCAGTCTTGAAACGCACATGGCAGAGCCACTCTGTCCCATACCATTGCTATCAGTTAGCATTGACTCGATGGCAGGGAGTTTGGTCGGTAATATCTGTTAAAAGTTAGACTGACTAGAGTCAAACTTCAAGAAATAACAGAACAATTGATATATTTAACTTATTAACCAATGACTAAATTTATGTTATCAAATATGCACACATTAAACATTTTTCTATCATTTATCTATCATCTATCTATCTACCTATCTATATCTATGTACCTATCTTTCAATATCTATCTATCTATCTATCTATCTGTCCTAATTTTAAAAATATGAATATAAAACAATTGGCTCTGAGGTATTTTTCATTGGTTTTTAATGCCTTACAGAAAGCTTAGGTCTCAATATTGTATTTACCCAGCTTCCCTTAACAATTGAATTGCCCTTTCAGCAGCAATTCAGGATTTATATTCCAAAAATGAATGATGTAATATTTATGGAGGTCTTTAAAATTATTGAGTGCCTCAGCAGAATTCATGTCTTGTAAAGCACTAAAAATGCCAGGAGTTCATATGTGAAGCCTCTGTGACCCTGCCCAGCCCTCTGCAATCTTCGCTGAGAGAAGAAACCCATCCTTTCTACTGGCATCTGCTTGTATGCCTGCAGTAGCATTGTACTTTTGAAACTGTATTTTCAGTGAGTGCTTGCATGTTTAAAGCTCCTACTTGAGGAGACATTGTAAACTCTTTGTCTCCCCAACACTATCCATTTCAGACGCTGAGTAAGGGCCTCACTAATGTTGGTTGAATATGTCAAAAAACAAATCATTTAAGCACTTGACTTCATTTCTGATATTGTTAAATGATGCCATTTCGACACAATTGCTAAAGCGCTGTTTTTTTTTTCAATTGTCATTTCAAATGCAATTGAAATGTTTTAAACTATCACTTTCTATCTTGTCATTTTAAGTCAATTCAGCAAACACCTCTTATTTTGGAAAACACAGAGATGCAAAGATGACCTTAAATAGCTTGCAATCTAAGAGCAGAGATAAGCACACACAGCATTGAGATGCAGCCAGAATGTGGGAAGTGTTGTAAAAATGTTTAATGCAAAATACTGCATCAACACAAAAGACAGGGAACTATTTCTTCCAGAAAGCTTCTTGGAAAGCACTCAAACTAAACAGGGACAACAAAGATGAAAGTGAGCATGTCGATAATCATGAAAATGAGGACGACTGGGCATTGCTCTG
>NW_022111324.1:38272618-38283579 GCF_000313985.2 Echinops telfairi | reverse complement strand
AAAAAAAAAAAAAGGATTACTACAAAATCATAGAAATATTTATTAAATATATAATACCTAATTGTAAAACTATGTATCCCACATATCCTCCATCTAGGTCTGTACAATTTTTAGGTCATATTTTCATTTCTCTAAACCTTCCTGGAAGAATTCTCTACTCATTGATTAACATCTCACCAACATGGTAATTCTGGCATTCTCCAGGGATTCAAATCATCTTCCCTTTATTATTCTTTTAGTTTTGGGAACAAAAAAAAATTCTGAATGGGCCAGGTTAAGGCTGTAGGTTGGATGAGGTTTGATTTCCCAATAAAATTCTCATTGGCTAGTCCTGGGTACCCTCAAAGAATAGGCAGATGCGTTGTCATGAGGGGAAGCAAACAAACAGACAAACAAAAACAAAGCTGCCAGTGGAAATTTCCTAGTATTTTTGTCTTTGTACCAATAGAGTTTTCAACTTTCTTAAAACTTTTTTCTTATAAACCCTCTTGATCATCATATGTCCTTAGAGAAAACATTAAGATCATTTCTTTGGATGACAAAAAACCCAAGTCACTATGACCTTCCGAGCAGGCTTCTCCACCTTGAATTTATTTGCCCTATCAGATCTGTTCAGTACCCACTGCTTTGATTAATTCTGTTTATTTTAAGACACACTAATGAGAATAATTAGAGTGTGTACTGAGAAAATGTGTCTTTAACCATTTGCTGATAGCAGAGGCATGACTAAACATGTTTTATTTGGAATAAATACATGCATGTATGAACTAGAATCCTGGTAAACAATACTTTTTCACTTACTCTTTTTCTAAAAGCCTATTTTAAAGAAAATTGTGTATGTATGCATTTGTATGTTAAAATGGATGCAGGCTAGGTCAGTAAACCAGATCATTGGTAACACTGCATATGCAGTAGGATTTGGTTGATCGATTGGCTCCAACTCAAAGTCATCCCATGTACAACAGACTGGAACACTGTCTATCTGGATGGCACCTTCAAGATCAGGTGTGTGCTCAGTTCCATTGTAGAAACCACTGTACATTTTAAGTCCCTTCCAACTTAGGAAGCTCATTCTTCCAGCACTATCTTAAACGAATTGCTGTTGCGATCCATTGGTTTTTCACGGCCTACTTTTCAGAGTAGGCCATATATGACCAGACCTTTCTTCCTAGTTTGGCTTAGTCTGAAATTTCCACTGAAACCTGCCCAGCCTTGGTGACACTACTTATTTTGAAATACTGCGATCATAGCTGCTGACACAATTGCAACAACAAGCCACTACATAGGCAGAAACTGACAGCTGGAGAAGAAAAAATTACAGCCATGGTGACAATTATGATTCATACAAACCCTATAAAGTGTTTCTAATCTTGAACAGAGCAGAGATCCTCATCACTCTGCCAAGGCACAGGTTTGAACTATGGACTTAGTACGCAGTCTAATGCTTACTGCTAGTCACATTAGGTACTGTGAAAATCCAACATACATTTATGGCAAAGAGGATAGAAGAGGCATTTAGGACATAAATTAGCACAGTGATATAAGAGATGGCATTGAGATGAATCTCAGAGGGCAAGATTTCTGCACATAACCTGAACAGTCTCAGGATAGAACTCTATAAAGGCACATTTGATAGAAGAATAATATCTATATTTTGGAAATTAATTTTGATAGCATTGGTCAAAACTTCCCATTTTAAAATCAAAGGCTTAATAAAAGAAACAAATGAATGTCAAGGTAGGTTAAAAAATTATTGTGAAAATTTGGTCATATCAACAGAACCAAATACAATAGCAAATTGTTATGTAATTAAAAATATATGTGTAATAACATTTGGGGAGTAACCTTTGTAATAAGATTTTTACTCTTTTTTTGTTTGTTTTTAGAATGATTCCCCACTTTCCCTTTATTCTCTCCATCTCTCTCTCTCCCTACCTCCCTTATAATAACATTTTGGGTTTTCAACTTTTTAAAGTTTCTATAGTTAATTATTGCATTAACTTCCTTTGTAGGGCAGACATAATGTCTTTTGTAAGAGTTAATACCAAACGAGTTTCAAGGAGTTAGAGACTGAAGAAGTCCCGAATGTTCAACTTTTCCAACATGCTAGTCAGTTCCATGCCCTCCCCTCTTTTGCCTTGAACACAGTCCCTCATGTTTCTGGGTTCCGCAGTGGATTGCTGCAAGGTCAACAGGAACTCTCAAAATTTTCAGAAAATCTCATGTGTTGATGGGGGCTGCTCAGTTCAAACTCAAAAATTCAAACAGGGAGAAATCACGTGCTGCATCCCGAAGATGCACTCTATTCCTGCTCTTATTGGCAGTGATGAGATCACACATCCCGATTCCCCCAAATCAAGCCAAACTCACTGCCATCAAATCATTACTGACTCACAGTGGAAGCCCCTCTGTGGGCTTCTAAAACTGTAACCGTTTAAGGGAGGAGAAAGCCCAGCCTTTCTTCCACAGAACTGCGGGTGGTTTTGAACTGCCAACCATGCAGATCGCAGTCTGACATGTAACAACTACACCACCATTTTAAACACAGCAGATGACATGGCAGGGAATTGTATTCACAATTACTCACAGGTGTACCCTGTCAGTACCTTCCCCGACCTTCTTGCCAGATCCATACAGGGAAAGGTCCTTGTGTGGGAATCATGATGAGTATCAATGGGACAATAAAACCTTCATCCAAATATAACCATCTATTCTCCCCCACTGGAGATTATGTGCATATGACTTGGGGCTTATGGCAGAAGGTTTCCCATAGGTTTTGGCCCCTACTAATCTTAACCAGCCATGCTTTTTCTCACACCACCCCAGAGGCAGCTGTCTCTCAGCTGCAGCATATCATTCCATCCGTCTATTTTAAGTATTCCTTACATGTAACAGTAACCAAGATAAATGTTAAACAAATTCACACCTTCTACTAAGGAATCTAATCCTATTTTTGTGGGTGAGCAAATAATGGCATCCCAAGTGAGACAATCGCCGTCATAGACATATGGAATCCAGAAACATCACATCAGGGATTATGGCTGGCAGGGCCGTATAAATTGAGTATAACTCATGCAGTGTATAGATAATTTCCTTGCACCTGACAGTAAAGTGGATACAATGGACGCAACCCACATTAATTCATTTTAGATCATAGGCAAAGATCTCCAGATGTTAATAAACTTTTAAAAATCATAGAACCAATGATTCTCATGAAAGCTGTGTGAAATATATAACCCTTGTAGCTCATTACTTTTTGAGTCTACTGTGTCTTACCTCAGGACACTCATAAAAGTTTATAATCTTCTTTCACTTTATTGTCATTCTGTGCTCAGGCCATTTAGAAGGCATCTTGAAATGTTTGGTGAGAGGTAGGGATAATGCTACACCTTTGAGGCCTTGTTTTACAACTTGTTAGTAATGTGTCCCTTAGTTCCATTGCTATAGCCTCCTAATAACATTGAAGAGGCCTTGGACCAATAACTTGGCATATTAAATTTTGAGCTTACACATAAAATAAGTGCTTATGTGTTTGATTTCTAAAAGAAAATTGAGAAAGTTGAGCACTAGTAGTACTTTAAATTACTTTATCAGTCGATCAATCATTAAGCTATAAGGCACTTGGCAGATGCTTTATATCTTTGCTTATAAGCAGATTTCTCAGCAAACCACTTATATATTGAGAGTCAAGGACCTTGGGGTTATTTATTTGTCCACTAACACATTTCCGTAGTGAGTTTTAGCTTTCTCAAAGACCTTCACCGTATTAACTTTCAGTCTATAGTCCTGATGACTCACAGTGACTAGCCAAAGAGGCCAGGCACCATCCCCTCTTTTATGAACACAGCTCAATGGTAACTGTTCATTTCCTTCTCTCTTATTATCTACTTTTATGTCAGAGCTGGCACAGTATTTTTCAAACAAAAAAACTAAAGTTCCAGGGAAGTGAGTTTCATCAAGCCAACTTACCCTCATGACTTGACTGGTGCAATTCACAAGAATGCTTATTTGACCAAGAGAACAGTGAATCTCCACAAAAGTAGAACATTGGAACAAGCACAATACTCTCTGGTAATAGAAAAAATCTCTTCAAAATTAATCTCTTGTATTCATCTCAATAATTATTTCCAAGTATTCTCTTTTACCGTTGATTCAGTAATATCAGGTTAATTTGCTAAGCTCATCTCATGGCAATGAAAAATGAGTCCTACATCTACTTGTCTCAGATTTGAACTTTAGCTATGATTCCAAAGTATCATGAAAAATGTTATTTAAAAATACTCATATTGTTATAAAGGCATGACAAAATGATAATAATTTATAAATTATCAAGCGTTCTGGAGGGAGGGTAGGTGGGTAGGAAGGGATAAAAATGAGGAGCTGATCCAAGGGCTCATGTGGAAAGAAAATGTTTTGAGAATGATGATGGCAACAAATGTAGAAATGTGCTTGACACAATGGATGTATGTACGGATTGTGATAACAGTTGTCTGAGCCCCCAATAAAATGATTTAAAATATATATAAAACATTAAATATACTGTTAGCTACAAAAATAAAAGGGAATGCATATTATGAAAACTATGTATTCATTTCAAAATTTTACAAAAAATAAACTCATATTGACTTGTTACAATATGCCTGAACAGGATTTTGTATAACTAATAAGATATAAATTTCATCAATTTGAAAATAACACCTATCAGAAAAGCATGGGTTCTGCTTAAATAGAAGGAAGAACAAACATCAAATTTATGATGAAGCATATGGTGAAATCATTGATCATTTACAAAAAAGTTATGGGAACACTGTGACAAATAAATCAGTAGTTTGCAAGGAAAAAAGTTAAGAGGGGATGAGATGTCACTGAAGAGCATTGAGCAGTGGCAGGCTATCCAATCAACATGCATGTGGAAAAGTCCTTACTTGTGTCATACATGAAAACGGTCAACAATTAGCCATGTAAACAATAGCAATATCATAACCATCTCAATTGATTCCGTTTATTCAATTCTAAACTATTTTAAGTTTGAACAAAACGCTCTGCTTGATCAATGCTGAAACTAATGTGCCTACATCAGCTGCAGATCAGAGAGTAGTATTTAGTGAAATTTTAAACAAATTAAAACAAGATTCTGAAGTATTTCTTAGATTAACCTTAACAGGAGAAAAAAACATGGGTTTACCAGAGTGATCCTGAAAATAAAACCCAAATTTAAAAAAATGACTACCAAGAATGAAAGTGGTACAGCCAAGAAAAGCAAACCAATAATAGGTTTGTAGATGCTCAGATAATTTTGTTTGTTTATTTTCTTGTGGTCATTGAACGATAATGTGAACTTTCCATGAAAATGTTCATGGAAATTCAGTTAAAGCTTTGGCAGAAAGCACCCAGGATGACTTCAACAGAGAGTTTTCTTCACAATAAGGGTCATGCTGATTCCTCAAATCCAGTGGACCATTTTGAGGGAATATTAATGAGAAACCATTGGGCATTCACCATAAAATACTAATTTAGCTCCTTCTTACTACTTTTTACATCCTAATAATAAAAATATTTTAAAAGCACCTTATATGTTTGCACTGGTCTTTAGTTGATGATGTAAAGCAGATAGCTTTGGCATTGGTTAAATTTCCAGAACTCTTAGATTTTAAGATGGACTAAAGACTGATATAATTACTTCTAAACATGTTTTATGTTGGTGGACCTTATGTTAAGAAATAAACTTATAATTTCTATTTTTATTTTCATTTCCACAAACATTTTGAAGTGTCTTCATAGAGGCTTATTATATGAATGCTAATATTCATCTTAATGTTTAAGAAATTATAAAATTCAATTATTTACTCAATTTCTGACTTAACAGCAATATTATATACATTAAAGTTTTTTATTTATAGCTTTGTGTCTGCTTTTTTCATATAAACAATCTTATTGAAATATAACCCAAACTTTGTACAATTCACTAGATCAATCATATCAAGAAGTGGTATACAATTATTACCACAATTTTAGAACATTTCTTTTTTCTTGTTATTTTTTCTTTTTTCTTGTACTGATTGTTATTAGCTACCCATTTACCCCAATGCTTCCCTGCTGTACCTCTAAGGATCTGTTCATTCAGTAACTGTCTCTACGAATTCACCAACCTGGAGTTTGCATATGGAAAAGTTCACATGCAAAAATTCAAAATCAAGCATCAAAAAAAAGAAATGTTAACAAAAATAACAAAATAAAATAGAGAAAAACTCCATTAGAAAGAAAACTGGAACTATATTAAAATGAGTCAAAGTGGAGGTCAAATGATAACGTGTTAAATTTTAACCTAGTTATATCCTGCATAATCCATTTTTCAATGAGTTCTGTATGATAGCAAGGCTATTCACAACCCCGATCTATGTTCAGAGAATGGCTTCACTCCCATATATTTCCCCTTCACTGTTTTTTTTAACAGCTTTATATTTTATTTGTGTCAACAAAGAAATCAAAATAGATGCTACATTTTAACCATTCAAGTCAGATGCTACCTTTTAATTTACTATAATCTTTTCTTCAAAACTGTATTCGTTGTCTGGTAACCAGGCTAGTGACATCCCTTGATCATGATCAGAGGGAAATCGCCAGAGGCTTAATCTGTGTGTAGATTCTTCAAATGGATTTTAAGGTATCATTGTCATCCATAGCTTTCTGCAAACAATGAGCTTACAATTTAATCAATGATCCACTTACTTCCTTTGGGTTTGGATTATATTCTTTATGATCCTTGGAACATGCATGCTATGTGCTTATTTCATATGGATATAGGTGACACTTCACTTACATGTCAGCTTGTTTGAAGACAAGCCTTTACGACCCAAAACACAATTCTTTCTGTTAGCCAGTCACCATCCAGTTCCTTCACGTCATATTGCTGTAGCACCCATATATTCTTTATGAAGGGGCACATAAAATATAGCTATGTCATAAGGCCTAATTGTTCTTAGTATTGGGGCTAAAATTAAGTGTGAGGCCCAAATCCATCCATATATCTGTGGTCCATATATACTTCTGGTGTGAATGAATTCTACTAGTACTACACACACACACACCTTCAAATTGTTCATCAAAATGGAATGAAAATATAAAGGGATTTTTACAGGAACTTTCTGAAGTTCCACAATATATGTATATCTATTCCTCACAAGGTTATGTTCCAAAGGGGGAAAAACAAACCAAAACAATCTCACTGTCATCGAGTCAATTCTGACTTATATGAACCCTGCAGGACAGAGTAGAAATGCCCTTGATGGTATTGGAGGCTGTACCTCTTTAGGGAGTACAAACTTTGTGGTTAGCAGCCTAATGTGTAACCACAATGTCACCAGGAATCCTTATAAATGGGGAAAAGATTGAGGTTGTCAAGGATCCACCATCAGTCACGAGATCAAAGGATGCATTGCATCAGATAAATCAGCGGCACAAACCTCTTCAAAGTGCTGACAAGTAAGGATGTTACTACTTTGAGGACTCAGGTGCACCTGACCCACTCCATGGTATTTCCCAGCACCTCATAAGCATGTGAAAGCCGATCCTTGAATCAGGAAGACCGAAGAAGAATCAATGCCTTTAAACTATTGAAACCACCATGGAACCGCGAAAGAACAAACAAACCTGTCTTGGAAGAAGTAGAACCAGAGTCCTTGCTAGAGGGCAGGATGCTGTACCTGTGGAGATATTGTCAGGAGATAAGAGTTCCTGGGGAAGAACGTCATGCTCAGTAAACCAGAGGGAAGCAAAAAGAGGAAGTTTCTCAGCAAGCTGGATTGACACAGTGGCTTTAATCGTGAGATGACTGATAGGAATAATTTTGAAGATGGCAGAGAACTGGGGAGTGTTTTGCTCTGTTGTGCATAGCGTCAGTATGAGTCAGAACCTACTTAATGGCACCCAACAACAACATGTTTCAAGAACAAGTTATTATGCGGCTTTGCCATTATGCAAAAAACAAAGGAAGAGTACGTAATATCACTCACTCCCTGACCTGTACTCTGAGTGTCCTTCCAGAGATCTGCTGAAGATCCCTGCTAACACCTCATCGCCTCCCCCTCTCTCATGTCCTCAGGAAATCTGGGCCACCTATGCAGTCAATATGGGTGGTACACCCAATCTTCCAGTGCCAGGGTGGCCTGTGAGGTTGCCCTTCTCCCTCCCCCTGAGGTCCTCTCCTTCTCCAGTGCTCGTTACAGTTTTCGAATGTGTGTCTCTAGCTCGTCCCCTCAATTGCACAATTTGAGATGGGGTGGGGGCAAGATGCTTTCTGTCCGTGGTCCCTTTGGCACGTCAGCTATAGAATGAGTGCATGCTTCTCACTGGGTTCCCAGCCAGCCTTTCATCCAAGCATTCCCAGATCTCTCTGCATGGCATTGCCTCCCTCTCTCACTATGAGATAACAATGAGAATGGACAATAGAGAGCCACCCCCAGTCTTGTATTTGACCATCTACTGAAGCTGCCCCTGCCCACTCACCCACCGACACCTTCCCATGGAGGTAGCTCTTCCCACTTTCAGCTGTGTACACCCAGGAAGGGAGATCAGGAAAGCAGGAAGAGTTCCAAAGGTGATGGGTACCTAATGAGGGCTCAAGCATTCCTGGATATCTGAGTGTCCTGTCACAGAGCTCCTTCTGAACGTAGATCACAGCACATCTTTAGGGCTCCTCCATTCTGGTAGCTAGGGCTAGACCCTGCCATCCTGCTTGTCCCTGGCTCCAAGGGTAACCCATCTTCAGAACACTAGGTGCTCCTGCCCTGCCCCCAGCTCAATGTGAGTGCCCAGGACCAACTGAGCAACATTCTATGCTGCCCACTGCACTCGAGCCTTTTCCCACTCTGCCCGGCACCCAGGCGCTCAGGCGACCATACCCTCCCCCACCTCCTTGCAGGTGAACTACTATGCCATGTAAGCTTCCTTTCTGCTATATGAGCGTCCCTTCCATGGGATCACAGTCAAGGATCTAGTCTGGGACTTTGGTATTCATTATTGTCAGAAGTGTTTCATGAATGTGCAGGATAGTAAATATTGTTCCAAATATCAAATGCTAAAATATGAGAATATCCATTTCTTGAGGAGTTGGTGTACACATATACACATGAAGTAAATTCCATTTTTCTTAAAAATGCTGAGGTGAGAGATGCCAGGTTAGGATTGGGCTCTCCTACACTCTCACTAGCATGTTGCCTAAATCTGTTACTACCACAGTTATGTTTGTGTATGATTCTGAGGTTCCAATGTGATATTCAGGAAGCTGTGCAACAGAAGACAGCTTCTGTTTTGTATGTGATCATACTTACCTTCCAACAGGCATGCTGATATTGTCATTACAAATATTATTGGCATTGCCCAGTGACTCTGCTCTGTGAAATTTATGTACATCTAAAGAAGCACCCAGGAACCCTGATGGAGTAGTAGTTTCTCATCCGGGTGTGACCCACAAGATCAGTAGTTCAAAACCACCAGCTGCTTCATGGGAGAGAGACTCTTTCTAGTCTCATAAAGAGTTCCAGGTCAGAAACTCATAGGGGCAGTTCTGTCCTGTCTGGTAGGGTAACGATGAATCAGCATCAACTCAATGACAGTGAGAAAGAAGCCCACTTAAATGAAAGCTATATTTAATGGTATTTATTTTCTTGAATTTTAGTCTTTTCGAATCATTTTTTATATTTAACTATAAAATATGTAAGAGACAAAGGGGCAGGAGTTAAAACGATATTCTGTATGGAAGTGTTAGAATGGGTTCTCTAGAGAAGGAAAAACAGTGACACTTATATGCATATATATATATATATAAAGATTTCTATCAAAGAATAACTCACACAGTTGTAGAAGCAGGTCAGTCCAGTCCAGCTCAAGTTTGTAGGTCAGATGGGAAATTGCAGGCTTCTCTTGACACATGTAGCTGCAGGAGATGATAAACCAAGAGGAAGGCCAAAGACTGGTGGATGCAGTTGAATGAAGCCAAGGTTGGCAGTCTGCTAATGGCTCCGGGGACTGGCAGGCAATATGACCGGATGTTGGAGAACCAGATGCGGGATCCAGATCCAGCAGAAAGGAAGCTTTCCCATGGAGGCTGCCTACAAAGGAGCAGCTCATACCCCCAAAGAGTCTTTCTTCCAATTGCATCAAAACTTTGAGCTAACGAAAGGGGCTGCATCCCACCACATTTGCTGACTGCTCACAGAGTTTACTACGTTATGTTAGCACCCATCCTGGGGGCTTACTGCCAAACTACTGAGAGCCCTAGGCCAGCCACGCTGACATAAAACCTAACTATCACAAGCAATATAAAATACAGATGGACCGCCGGTGGCATGGTGACTATAAGTTCAGCTCTTTAAACCCACTAATCACTCCTGTAATGGTTCACAGCCGCAGACATTCACAGGCACGGTTCTATTATGTTCTGTGGGTCACCATGAGTTTAAAATAGATTAAAGACAATTATCTCAGAAACGGAGCTTTAGAAGTTTTTGTATTTGGCCTTCACCTAGTCCAATTTGACATATCCTTGAGAGCTGTTATTCTGCTTCTCTGTGTACAGTTGGTTTCCCTTTCAGAAAGCTATTTGATTAAGTGGAATATTGACAGATGTGAGGGGATGTTGAAGACATGCACAGTCATTCAACATATATGTACTAGTATATATGTGTGTGTGTCGAGTACATACTCATCTGTCAGTTTGTCATACCATGGTGGCTTGTGTATGATTATGAAGCTGGCAGTAATGCCACAGGTGTCTCAAATACCTGCAGGACCATCCATTCACTCCTGGTCATCTATGGTACAACTCTTGGTCTCTCCCTGCCCATAGGGAAGAAGAGTGATAAAAATCAAAGATTCATTGTACTAATAAGTCCAACTGACTGAGCCCTGAACTTAGGTTGAAACAAACTGTGTGTGTGTGTGTGTGTGTGTGTGTGTGTATG
>NW_022111324.1:38270437-38272030 GCF_000313985.2 Echinops telfairi | reverse complement strand
TATATTTTCTTTATTTGAAAATATTCTTGTATATTTTCAAATTATGTATTAGAGAAAGGACAATCTGATCCATTTTGGATATAACAATTCTTACAAGAAAATATAAATCTGAGGAGTTAGGATGAGAGACCTTATATTCTGTTCTAATGGAATTGAATATTGCTCCTAATTTCTCACTTCCCACAAGTAGCATCAGACATTCACACTCGTGTCCTCTTGGTGCTCGGAGTATCAATCTGTAGCATCTGACCTTGGGTTTTGGATGTGAATTACATTCGCAGGGGGACATTTGATGGATGTGATTAAATTGAGGTCTGAGAAGTGTTCATCTGGACATCCCCATTCTGTACTCCAATGATGGCTTGTTCAAAGAAAATCACTCAGAATGGGACACATGGGTTTACTACATGCTTCAGATAAATGCTATTGATGTGGAATGGCTGAGGAAAAGGGCAAAATCCAATTCAACCAGTGTCTTGTAGTCTAGATTTGAACCTCTTCCATTTCAGTTGCAGCTGCCACATAGAACATTGAACATAAGATGAAAGGATAAAATAGAATTACTGTAGTGGGTGATATCTTCTGTAACTGTTAATAATACCTTTTTCACTACGACCTGTAATATTTTGAGGGATCTACTTCCGTAAAGAATTAGTCTTGGAAGCTCAGAAAGGAAATTCTACTCTGCTGTGTAGGGTCATCATGAGATGGCATCCATTAGATGGCTTTGAGGGTTTTGCTTTTTAGTTCTGAGGCCATAGGTATATTTGATTCATTAGAAATATTGAGACTTTTGCTCCTGGTAGTTCTTATTTCTCTACCTCAGAATTCTCTTCTACTTTCACCTTTTTAAATATGGTCTTATCTGAGTGACTTTATGCCTATGTCTCCGCTTTTTATCTTTGTGCTGTGAGATTACCCCATGTGATTTTCTATTAATTCATCCATCCCTAGCACTTTTAATCTTCTGTTTTGTTGTATTTTTTAATTGTTGTTCATAATAATACCATTGTCCTTACCATAGATGTTTTAAACCAAATTTTAATCCTTGATCCTATATGATTAGAAAAAAAGCATAATCCTGTAAAATACAATAGTAGAAAATGTTATATTTTTAATTCTCATTTATATTTCGTGCTGTCCTGTGACGTTGAGCCCTCACTCACTCCAGCGTACTGGAGTAATTCCACTCGATTGCATGAGCTTGTGCCGAGTTGAAATTGAGTTGACAACTGTAACAATAACAGGTTTGAGCAACGTCCATCTGGAGGTTCTTTTTGTGCTCCAGTGGTGATGGGGTCAAAGAAGAATACTCAGACTGGGCCACGTAGGTCCCACCGCATGCTCCGGATAAATGCTATTGCAAGAAAAAGAGGAGAAACAATGAGCCGACTCCAATCTCTTGCTGTGAGACATACTACCCTCCCCTGACAGATCGATCATCCTTAAACGTCATCACTCTTCATAAAGAGACACATTGTCAATGCCTGGTTATCATTTATCAAACTAAAACATATAAACCATATCTGTAATCAAGTGTGTTAGGCAGGGTTCTCTAGAGAAACAAAACTGGGACACTTTATATATATATAT
>NW_022111324.1:38265360-38270285 GCF_000313985.2 Echinops telfairi | reverse complement strand
GCTCAGTTCAACTCACTTTTGTGGAACAGTTAATATACTGGAAGTCCACCTCAGGCGGGCTGTCAGGTCCAATGTCAAGGAAACAGACAGGGGAGGGTTCCCTCAGGTAAGGCAGACAGCAGGGCGGGACATCCGCCGTCAGGAGCTCCGAGCTTAGCAAGGCAGGCCCGATGAGCTCAAGTTCTGCAACAGGATCCACCAGCCTCAAATTTACGCAACATCTGTACCAGAAGCTTAGTGAAGCAGGTCTCGAAGGAGCCTCAAGCTCTAGTGACACATCCGCAGGTTGGCCTGGCCCACAAGTAGTGTAGCACACAGGTTGAGGCAGAGAACTAGCTAAAGCAGCAGCACTCTGGTCAGATCCCCAGGGAGTGAAAGAGATATAGGATGCTGGCAGTCTTCATTTATGCCGGTTGCCCTCCAATCAAGCTGCGACCTGATCAGTCTCCACCCCATATTCCTTTTGACCTAGCTGGCACAATAAACTTATCACATCAAGATAATTTATTTGTAACAAACATGTCTATAAATTATGGTATGCTAAATTTAATTTACATTTATTATTGGAATGCACATTATGTTTGTGTTTCAATTTTGTGTTATTATTTAAGTTGGATATGTTCCTACAGCAATTTCCATCTCTTAAATTCCATTCAATTAAAAAAATCAAGTTAACAAATTCTGCCTTCTATTGTCACCTCAACACAGACAATCAGATTGAGCTTTTCTTAAGGTGATGTCTCCTAATGTGGACTCACAATACATTTAAGCTATCTAGTCAGATGCTGCAATTACTAGAGAATTACCATATACAATTACAGTGGCAGATGTGTCCTACAAGTTAAAAAATTCTAAACCACCTACACACCTATTATTTTCAATCGAAACACATAGTCATAGAATGTAATATGAAACTAGTATTTTCAGTTTCAAGAAGAGAAAAGAGTTAGGCAGATTGCCTAGGGAAAGCAATCTTTCTAGGACTAATCCTTAAAGTAACAGGAAGCAGTTAAAGACTGGCCTAAGAGAGATATGACTACAGCTATGATGGTTTAATTTATTCTCTCACAGAGGGTTCTATTATAACCACACTTTGATCAAACAATTAGTTTCCTTTCGCTCTTATGTTATTTGTTTTCCTACAATATACATGGACAGGCAGACAGCTCTCAGTGCTTGGTGGTATGTGCTTGGTTTCACAACTAATTCAGCTGCCTAATCACAATGTCAGCAGTTCAAATTCACTAGCTACTATACAGGAAAGATATAAGGCTCTCTACTCTTATAAAGAAATATATGCCAGGTAGCAATTCTCTTCTGCCTAACAGGGTCTCTATAGTTGGAATTGTGTCTACATCAGGGGATGGTTACTACGTAAAGCATTTTTTATCTCTTAGGAATATATAGGAAAGGTGATCAGAAAAACCCCACAGGGCCAGAATTTTAGGGAAACTAATGAAGTATGATGACAAGAAGAACTCTTCTCCTGAAAATATTTACTCTTCTATTAGTGTATGTCTGTGCATATTTTAAAAACATATAATTACCTTTTAAAATTCCATTCAACTGACATTTTAAGAATCATCCAATCAGATTTACATTATTAATTCTTACATATTCTAAGACATTCCCCACAGATTTAAATGAGGCTTCACATCCAGTGAATAGATAGGGTTATAATTGTTCATCTTCAAATCTAAGTAATACAACTGTTGTCCAAGTTTATGCACCAACCACAAAGTCTAGTGAAGAAGAATTTGAAGAATTCTCACAATGTTATCAAGTAGAAACTAATCAAATGTGCAATCAAGATGCATTGATAATTTTTGGCAATTTGAATGCAAATACTGGGAAAAAAGAAGAAAGAACATATTGCCCTTGATGTTAGAAAGGAAGCTGTAGACTACATTATAGAATGTTAAAAGACTTGATTTGTTCATAGCAAATACCTTTTTTTTTCAACAACACTAAAGGTGACTATACACATGGACTTCTCCAGAGGAAATACACAGAAATTAAATTGACTGCATCTGAGGGAGGTGATACTGAAGAAGTTCAATATCAGCCGCTAATACCAGGGCAGGGAAAAACTGTGGAAAAGACCATCATTGCTCAGAGGTAAGTTCAGGCGGTAGCATAAGAAAAGTAAAACAAGTACATGAGAGCCAAAATAGTACCCTGAATCTATCCCACATGAATTTGGAGAAGACCTCAGGAACAGATTGGATGCACTGAACAGTAATGACACGACAGAAGACATGATGCGGTATGAGAGAACATCAGGAACATCATTCACGAAGAAAGAAAATGGCCATTAAAAAACAGAAAAGAAATCATGAGAGTGGACATCAGAAGAGAATCTGAAACTTGCTTTTCATCACAGAGTACGTAAGGAAAATGGAAGAAATGATGAAGTCAAAGAGCTGAAAAGAAAACTTCAAAGGGCAAAGTGAGAAGACAAAGTAAAATGTATAATAAAATGGGCAGACCTAGAATTTGAAAACCAAAAGTGGAGAACATGTTCAGTATATCTTAAGCTAAAAGAACTCAATAAAAAACCCTAGCTTTGAGTAGCAATATTGAAAGAATACTTTTCTATGGGAAAAGTATTGAATGATGCAGAAGACATCAAAAGAAGATGGAAATAATACACAGAATCACTGTCCCCCCCAAAAAAAAAAACAAAAAAACTTGGGGACATTCCACCAATTCATTATTGGAACACTAACTGAAATGTTTCAGCAAGCTGGTGAAGCACTAGAAGCATTTACTCATCGATGCCAGGAAATTTGAGATAGCTACTTGTACAACTGACTGGAAGAGATTAATACTGGTATCTATTCAAAGAAAAGTGACCCAATGGAATGCTCCAATTAAGGAATAGAATCACTGTATCCCATAGAAAATTTTGCTACTGGTCATCTAACAATGTTTCTAGCTGGGAGCCACCAGGGATTCTTACTGGATTGAGAAGGTCAAGTGAAACAAGGGGTGCCATTGCTGATGTCTGATGGATCTTGAATACCAGAATGATGTTCACTTATTTATCATTGGGGTTTGACTGTGTGGATCATAAACAACTACAGATAGAGAAACATCGTGATGCCAGGCACTTCACTGTGCTCATGCAGGACTTGTATATGCATCAAGGAGATTTTGTCTGGACAGAACAAGGAATAAAGCATGGTTTAAAGTTGGAAAGGGTATGAGTCAGGGTTGTATCCTATCACCACACTCATTCAATCTGTATGATAAGCAACTCATCAGAAAAACTGGCTTATATGAAGAAGAGTGTGACACCAGATTGGAGGATAAATTATTAGCAAGCTTCAATATAAATATGAAACATTCTTCCAGTATTAATATGGATTACAACTCAATGTAAAGAAGACCAAAATCCTCCCGCTGGATCATCATGATAAATGGAGAAAATAAGGATTTCATCTTGCTTGGATATATAATCAATGTCCATGGAAGTAACAGCAAGGAGATCAAAAGATGTGTTGCATTGCATAAATCTGTTGCACAATACCTCTTTAGAGTATCAATGAACAAAAATGTTACTTTGAATAATAGGGAGCTGTGCCTGGGCCAAGACAGGGTATTTTCAATTGCTTAATACACAATGCAAGTAAAATATTGAATAATGAAGACAGCAGAATCAATGTATTTTAATTGTGGTGCTGGAGGAGAATCTTGAAAGTACCATGAACTGCTAAAAGAAAAAACTGATCTGTCTTGAAATAAAATATGCCAGAGTACTCCTTAGAGGCAAGGATGGCAAAACTTCATCTTACGTACATTGGGCATATTGTCAGGAGAGACCATTCCCTGGAAAGGACATCATGTTTGGAAAAGTAGAGGAGCAGCAAAAGAGGTAGGCCCTCAGTGGATAATTTCCACAGTGGTTGCAAGAATGAGCTCAAGGATGTCTCCAGACAGACATGTGCTTCCTTCTGTTGTGCAGTGTTTCTATGGGTCAGAACAACCTTGATGGCATGTAACAATATATGAGAATGAAATATACTATGTGTTTCATACCACCAATGATGTTTCTTTTTCCATGTCCTCTTATGAATCTGGCTTGACATTCTGCCACTAATTTGCTGTGCACCCAAATGTTTTTAAATTGTCTTCAGAAAAATTTGATTTACACATGATGTTAATGATATTGGTCAATAATTCCTGAATTCTATTAAGTCAACTTTCTTGGGAATGGGCCCATATCTTCTAATAATTTACTATAAAACTACTTTTCAAATTTCTTGGTATAATCTAATAAGTGATTCCAAAGCTGTATCACTGTGTTAAAATATTCCATTGGTGTTCCATTAATTCTTGGAGCCTCATTTTTTTCTAACCTTCAGAGCTAACCTAGACTTTTTCATTCAGTATCATCAGTTCTTGATCAGTGAATGTTGAATTGTTCTTTTCAATGCGGGTGCCTCCTACATCATTGAATATTTTGCCCATAGAATCTTTAATATTACAACTCTAGGTTTAAATTTTTCTGCAGTTATTTCAGCTGGGGCTATGCTGAGTGTGTTCTTCCTTTCTGGTTATCTAACTCCACGTCTTTGTACCTTTCATTGTAATATTTTATCTACTAGATATATCCTTTGAAATTTTCCTGTCAATTCTTTTACTTCATAATTTCTTCCATTTGCTTTAGTATTCTATGATTAAGAGAATGGTCCAGAGTCTTTTCTGACACTCAGTTTGACCTTTCATTTCATTTTTTAAAAATCGTTTTATTAGGGGTTCATACAACTCATATCAAAATCCATACATGTAATAAGTGTGTAAAGCACATTTGTACATTCATTGCCCTCATCATTCTCAAAACATTTCCTTTCCATTTAAGCCCCCAGCATTAGGTCCTCATTTTTCCCCTCCCTCCCCGCTCCCCCCTCCCTCATGAGCCC
>NW_022111324.1:38240066-38264473 GCF_000313985.2 Echinops telfairi | reverse complement strand
GGGAAGGTGAGCATCTTAGAATGCAAATTTAATAGAAGAAAATATTCTTGCATTGAGGGAGTACTTGAGAGGAGTCCCAATGTCCTTCTGCTACTTTAATACTAAACCTGTCAATGTAGGCACATAGATCTACTTCCCCATCCTCATATATAAATATATTTGCATATGCACGTCTTTATCTAGACCTCTATAAATGCCCTTTGCTTCCCAGCTCTTTTCTCTATTTCCCTTGACTTTCCTCCTGTCCCACTAACATGCTTAGTCCCCACCAGGGTTTCAGCAATTCCACTTTGTTACATTACCCTTAATCATGCCCTAACAGGCCTCCCACACCCACTCATCACCAACTTGGATCACTTGTTCGCTTTCCTCACGTATGATGTTCTTGATGTCGTCCCACAGCCCATCATGTCTTTTCTCATTAGTGTGCAATGACTCAAATCTACTTTTGTTATATTTCTATTATCCAGGAGAAACAGAGTCAAGAATGTTTTTTGGCTCTCATGAACTTGCTTTGATTTTCTTCCATTTCCATTTGAACTCAACATATCAGCAATTGATGGCCTGTTTCATAGTCAGCACCTGTCGGTTTGAGCTAATTATATGAAGCTTTTCTACTGTGTCCTTTCACAAATGTAGTTAATTGTGTTTCTGTTCCTTCCATTTGGAGAAATCCACATGTATAGTCACCATTTACATTGTTGAACAAATGTATGGACTAGGAGAAATAGTTGGTCTTGAAAAATTCTATCTTTCAATCTCCAGGTTTGTTTCTATCACCAAGATCATGCTTTACAACTCCTGATCCTTTCTCTTTGTTTCCACGTTGACATTCCAGTCATCAATAATTATCAATGCATCTTGATTGAATGTTTGATCAATTTCAGATTTGCCATGTTGGTAGAATCCTTCATTTTCTGCATCACTGGCTTTAGTGGTTGGTAAATGAATTTGAATAATATTTGTGCTGATTGAGTTTGCTTGTATGCACTAGGCTTTATGCCATTGTGTAGCACAGTACTTCGAGGTAGATCTTGAAATGTTCTTTTCAATGATGAATGTAAGGACATTCCTCTTAAATGTATCATTCTTGTATAGTAAGCCATATGATTTTCTGATTCAAAGTGACCAATACCAGTCCAGTTCAACACATTAATGCCTTCTATATCAATCGTAATGCATTCCAATTCATTTTTGATAATTTTCAATTTTGCTAGATTCATACTTAATACATTCCAAGTTCTGATTGTTTTTTTACGTTGTTTTTTCCCCGATTATTAATATAGATTTGCAGCTCTTTTTTCTCTTCTTGAGGCATGCCTCCTCAGCAAATGCAGTCTGGAGAGCTGTACAGCACCCAAACATGAAGATGGATGGAGTCTGCTCGAGAAGACGGCTCTTGTTCAGCCTGATTTTCAGTACCTTCCAACCTGAGTGGCTCATGTGCTGTCACTATCTCTGAAAATGTTCTACTACTGTTCATGAGGTGTTCAGTATCTGACGATGTTCTGCTGCTAACCCCCAAGTTTTCAGTGACGGATTCTTCAGCTATAGACAGGCTATTCCTTTTCATCGTCTGTTTTTAATCTGGAAGCTCTTCTGAAACATGTTTACCTGAGATGACCCTATGAATATTTGATATACCAGTGGCATAGCTTTTAGCATCACAGCTTTTAGCAACAAGCCACCACAGTATGACAAACTTACAGACAAATGATAGCACTTATCAATTATTGAAATTTAATATCCATCATATCAAAAAATGTTTACATTCAGTAGTAACTTTTAACAGTGAAATTCACTATTATAATATTTTTATTTAATATTCATTGTCCCTGTAGTCATTATTTAGAGAAAATATTGTAATGCATGGTCTTAATTTCCTGTCAATTTAATTAAACAAATAGATTTCAATTAAATTAGTATTAATGATACATAACTACCACAGATGCCTCATGATAATTATGTTTAGAATGAAAGGTAATTTCTCTCTTTTAAATGCTACTCTACCTTACTTTATAAAGAGCATATAAGCTTTTATGTTTTCTCCTTTCTTATGAACTATTGAAATATAGTGAAACAAAGCAGAAATAGCCTGACGACAGGGAAACAATACTAAAAGGCAAGATATGCTGACTTCTCACCTTCTGAATTAAATTTCATGAACCCTCAATATCATATATCTCTCAATGTGACTTTAGGTGCTTGCGAAGAACCAATAAAAATGTTAAGCTTTATTGTAAACCATTGAGCCTGGCAGACTAATCTGATTATACTGTCTACAGATCTTTAAAAGTTAGTATGAAAGGTACAAAATCTAATAAAATCTAATCCGGGCAAGGAACTATTGAGTTATTTAAATCCATTAAGAAACCTAATGGCCATGTGTTCTGAGCTAAGGCAAATTTAGTAATCTAATTTTCCTTTTGAAATGAGCTAGATTAGTGCTATGTTTAAAGACATCTCTTTAGATATTAACTAAGAAAGCAACTACAATAAACATCATTCCATTAAAAGATTATTGGTGCAAGATTACTAAATCTCTGATCCTTAGTTTAGAAAGAGACTTCTAAAGATAAAGAAAGCTGCCCCCAGTGGCAAGGTCAAGAGCGAAAGGAGCATCCATTTAGCAGGGGATTGACCGGCCGGTTGGCATGAGAGCACAGAGAGCCCAAAGGGAAGGTAACAAAGGAATGAAAAAAATTCCATAAATATCCTTAAAGTGTGCCATTAATTTACAGTTACTAAGTAAGACTGTGAGCTTTTAAATCATTTTTGCTGATACATTTCTTTATGTATATTTCCTCCAATAACAAAAGAACGCTGGTCGTTTAGAACAGGAAACGTCCTTGCCTTTCGGAGACTTTCCCAGGCCACCATGCATAGCACGTATCTACCCAATGGAGTGGCTCAATTTTTTCCCTGTGTATAATACATATCATTTACTTTATTTTGCTACTCTCATTGAGAATATGAGCAGCAGAACATACATCAGTTTAACAAGTTCTAAATACATAATTCAATGATATTTACTATATATTTACAATTGGGAAGTCGTTCTTATCCTCCATTTACTTGTTCCTCTTCCATTAACAAAAAGCCACTCTCCCTAAGGTTCCTATCCAACATTTTGGATGCTGTTGTGAATCTGGTTGCAAATCGCATTGCCTTCCAGTCATTTCTGACTCATAGGACACTGTAGGACAGAGTAGAACTGCCCCTTTGGGTTTCCAAGACTTCAAATCCTTACAGGAACACACAGTCTCATCTTTCCCCCACAGCATGACGGGTGGGATGAACCACTGCCCTAGAGCTTAACAGCTCAATATGTAGCACACTGTGCCACTGGGGCTCCACGTCGTCCCATGCAAATACATGTTTCAAAGAGCTCAGTGCTCCAGGTAAACGTTCTTTACTAGTTAAGCAAAACCATTTAGTTTTGAGAAGACTTCAGGGAATATTTTGGTTAAAGGTTTAATGATTATGTGAGGGTAATACTTTTAGAAATTCATCCAGGCTCTTTGTCACAAGGAAATCTGTACCCCATGTTAATTTGAAATTCTGTCTTGTATGCACCCCCACTCCTTCCCTCCCCACTATTGCTTCTGTTCAGTATTCTACAGAATCTTAGGTCAAACATTCAGTAATGGTACGGTGGCACCATCCAATGTTTCTCCTCTCATAGCAGAGGTTACTATTGTTTTATGAAATTAGTCACACATTCCCATACCTCCTCTTTATGACTCTCCCAAAATACAATTTAAAGCATACAATACCCAGCACTGTGCCTTAGATACTTATTAGCCACTAAACCGCTAAAGTGCATCTTGAATCAGCTGCCATGATGCTGATCACCTATCTCCACTGCGGTTTGGTGTAACAAAAATAACGCCATCGTTACAGCAGGAGGACAAAGTGGTCTGCACCGGGATGATACATTTTTAAGAGATGGAAAATCTGAAACAAGATTAACAGTTAAAACAGAAATCTTAAGTAATCTAATGAGAAACAAGAGAGAGAAAAATATAAAAAAAATGTAACCTGAGATAGTCAGTCAGGTACAAACAACTTTATTTTTGTAGCAGAGATTAAATTCTGAACATTAAGTTTGCTCTGGTGTGGAGAAGCCACTGAAGCCTGACCACCGTCAACGACCCTGCTGATACACAGAATACTGGTGCCAGAGCGCCGGCATCACACAAACATGCTTGCCAACCCAGTATGGCAAGCTGATGGAAGAAAAGTGGAAGATAGCCTATGTAAGTGGACTCATTTCTTGAACCCTTGGGCACCATTACATTTAAGTGCTAGAGAACAGTATCATTTTCAAAATCAAAAAATTCACTGTAATATCAAAATATCAATCTCGTCCACTGAATTGTTCATTTGCTTATCCAGTCAATTCCTTAACAGTCGGAAAGTATGGATAGTCTTATTCTTCAGCCTTTCTCCACTTTGGTTTTCATTTTTGATAACTGGGCATTACTGCTCTATTCCTCCAACTTTGGATACATGGAGGAAGGAATGATAGAACATTAAAATGTGCTTTCTTGACTATAATCTGGAGTTGGTGGAGCAAATGTCTGAATGCTGGTCCCTTGAGGCTGGTTTTGTATATTCAGAGAGATTTTTACCCACATTCCTGAGAGCGCTGGAGTAGCAATACCAGCTATGCAGCAATAGGGGTTCTTGAGCTCTTATTATCCTCACACCAGGCACTGTCTTAAAGAAAACATAAATCTAACAGACTCATTCAGCTGAGGTTGTTTGTACCAATAAGTATCATCTTCAAAAGAATCTGCAAAATATTGCTTTAACCTTATCCCTTTGGTTTGAGATGAAGAAAACAGGGTGGGGCTCGGGCAGGAGCAAGAGCCTAGAGGTTTAGCACTCTGAAAACTCTTGTCAAAGAAATGCTTGCTGTCACTTCCACAATGAATTATTGTTATCATTATTGGTATCCTCTAGTCTGCAGGCTGACGATGAGCAGACTGCTCTCATTATCGAGCTGTACAAATACACTTAGCAAGTGTTCACTAATATTGCCCTTGTTCCGTCTAACTTGGAGTTATTTGCAATAGAGAGAACTAGTAATGCATCATTTTATATCTGAGTCATAATGAAATGATAACAGAACAGCAAGTTATTTTGCTGATACATAATCAGATTAGAGGCATAGGGTGAAAATAAGGGAACTAAAATTTGAATACTCAAAATTTCCAAGAGAGAATGGCGGTACAGCTCCTTCAAATGGAGAAGACAAAATGAATAGTGTCAGGAGCTGGCGCTCATTTGATAATGAACACAGTGATGTCAGAGAACAGTAACGCTAAGTCAATCAGCTATAGCTTGAAAAGGGTGTATGTGTTTATGTGTATTAACATTTTGGAGTAATATAAAGTAGTCACAACAGATTCCAATAGTAATGGGAATTATTGATACAATGTTAGATATCACAGAAATTAGATTTTGTAGTTTATTTTACTAAACAAATGATAGGAATGTTCTTTCTCTGAATCTACAAATCAAATGTGTTGCTGAACATCCTTTGGGTTAGCAGTTGAATACTGAGCTGTAGTGCCACGAGGACTCCTTTCCAGAGATCGAGGGGTTAAGATTCGAATACATTTTTGGTGGAACATCATTCAGTCCATGGAAGGAAGTGTGACATGGTCCTGTTTGTGTGTGTATGTGGGGGGTGGTCGGGTGACTTTTGGTTATTTTACTAATGTCTTACAGCATGATGGAGGAGTAAAGAGATGAGTCAAGGGGAAAGGTGAAAAATATCTTTCAAGTTCCTTGAATTATTGAGGCGTGTGCTAGACGAACGTTCAGTAAGAACACCACATCCGTGCTACTCCCAAGCTCTCTGTGGAGATGTACAAAGGACTCAGCCTCGTGTTGATCTTGGCACACGAGGAAGACCGGGCAGTGGAGATGCCATACAGCTGGGGCGATGAGATGGCTCTCCCGAAGCTACTTCCCCGGAAGTGAGCAGGTGAGCAGGTAATGACACCTCTTCCTTGTTTGGGAAAAGCAGACCCCTCCACTAGCACAGCAATGTTGGAAGTGTTGGCAAATGACTCCTTTAGAAAAGAAAAAGGCTGCATTTTTCATACCTGCTAGTGGTATTGTTGACCTGAAGCAGTTTTATTTTTACCTTTGGCCAGTAGCATTGTGTCCTGGTGATATAATATCATATGATTCTTAAAAGGCTCCAGAGAGTGAAGAAATGACCCATTTAGGGCCTAGATTTGTAGAATGGAGGAAAGGTGGCTTCTGAGGGTGAGAATATGAACAAGCTACTTCACCTCAAACGAATGGACACATATGTAAATAAGACATTGACCTTTTCCATTCATAGAAATACTCTCCCATTCTAACACTATTAAACCTAAGATCACCTTCAGCATAGCTTGAGATAACTATTACTGTACTAGCATTACAGTGAAAAGGTACATCCTTAAAGTCATTTTCCCCCCTAAATCATGGATTTAAATACACTGAAAGCCTAAGATCTAGGTATTCTTTTAAGAATTTTATGGTTGAAGAGAACTCTTAAAACTCATAACCGCCACTTTTTAAAAACTTACATCATTGGAAAAATATGAAATGGGCAGGAGTAAGTCATCATATAAATCAGAGACATGGTCAACATGCATCTAATTTTACCCATGGAGCAAGAAGCAGTCAAGGGGGCAGGGTATAAACCCGGCTGAGAAGAATCTAAATGTGTTCAAAAGGGAAGATTCTACTGTTTGGGGATTTCCCCCCCTTTTCTCTTCTTTCCTTCCCTGGATAGAAGAAAAGGGTGTATAGAATTGAGGTCGGGGTGGAAGGTCTATTAAGCAAGCACCTTCTAATTTGGAACGAGTTCTGTCAGAGTGGAGTTGGGTGTGAACCCTAGGTTTATCTTTGCCAGTGATCTGACATATTAGGTCTCTACGATGAGGTTTTAAAGCAGGGTAAATGGCTGGGTGTAGTGAGTGAATGTAGGTTTTAATTGCCATCCACAGCAAGTGACTGAGGATCACAGATGTAGCACCTTAGTTTGTACTTCCTCTGCACCTGAGTCATCTACCACTGTGACGTCTGACCTGGAGGTGAGAGTCTTGGGGAACTCTTCTGTGATTGCTCCAGGGCTTCAGTTAGTTCTAATCTAAGGGATGAGTTTTCTACCGGAGAAAGTATTTAGTACTCTGTATGAGGTGGAAGCTTTGAAGATGTTTGACAGTGGTGACAGGTGTTTTGGTTCAAGAATAAGCTGTTTAATGAGTCAAATGCATATTATTCCCCCCTAAACATGGACTTTTTAAAACCAACTTCCAATATTCATTATTTTCCCAAATATACTTCCAATATTTATTCCAAACGTTCCCTTACCTGGGATGTTATCTTTGAGGCCTGGTTAGACACCCTTTCATACTCGTCCTGTCCTTAGTGACATCCCAGGGGATGAGACCTTGGAGCTCGTGGGGCCAGGACTCTAGGTCGGAGCAGAGAACTTGGATTAGCAAGAGGATTCGGCCCTGAAATGCTGAAGCCACTGGTACTAAAACGGGTCTCTTCACCTTCCAGAAGTTTCCTTAAGGCTACTATCTCAATGACAAGGGCCATTTTGACACTGAGGAAGTCCTGGTATTCCCGGAGGTGGCGAGCCATCTCACTCCTGGTGTTCCTCAGGTCAGTGGACAGCTGCCGATGCAGTCCTGGAGGCAGACCACCTCAGCGGTGCCACTTCCCGCCTCCAGGACCTGCCTTTCCAAGGATTCATTGACTCAACCGCTCAATCTCAATGCTGTGAGCCTGCACCTGCACGGGTATTCGTGCATCTTCTTGCGGCTGGCCTGGATGGCCTTAGTACTGCTCATTCAGGTTGTCGAACTTGGACTTGTACCATTTCTCGGTGGACTGCAGACTTTTAGCAGACAGAGACTCATACTGAGCGCGGTTCTCTCTCAGGGCTGAACTTGAATGCTTAACTGTAGTAACACTAGGACTCCTTTCCACAGATCTAGGCATTAAGATTTTAAACATATTCTGTTTCCCCGAAAATAAGACAGTGTCTTCTATTAATTTTTGCTCCCAAAGATGCTCTAAGTCTTATTTTCAGGGGATGTCTTATTTTTCCATGAAGAAGAATATAGTACACATTTACTATTTATTGTTTTATTAAAAGAGACCTCGCACTTCCTGTCTGCTCCAGCTGCTCTGCGACCAACAATGAGCTGCTGGACGCCCGCGGCTGCTGTCCAGAGGCCAGAATTATGGTAGCTTCGGGGGCCTTATTTTCTGGGAGGTCTTATTTGGGGGGGATGCCTTGTATTTCAGGGAGAAGTAAAACTGTAAGTAGGTCTTATTTTCGGGGGATGTCTTACTTTTGGGGAAACAGGGTATTTTGGTGGAGCATAATGCAGTCCATGGAAGGAAGTGTTAGATAGCTCTGTATTTTCACACATAGCAATCTACTTTTTTTTTTTTTGCTAAAATACCTTTCATAACCATATTCATTTGTATGTTTCAGTTTTAAAATTTAGATTTTTATTTATTATTTTTAAAATAAGTAGGAAGCATATGTCAATATACCAATGTAATTATATAACTTTTGCTAATTTGTGTACTTACTTGTTCCCATGGGCATTTCATACATTTCTGAAACAGTATGTGATGTTTCAGCACTTTTATCTACATATTCATTTGAAAAGTTAATTTTGTCCATAAGACGTTTATACTTAATTATGTAAACATAGTGATTAATTATTGATACTTTTACTATTGATTCTGATATTATTTTTGTTAATGTAGCTAGAGCCACTTAATGATTATCAATATTTTTAAGCCATGAATCATATTATTTACAAAAACTGCATCTGGAATAAAATCAGTATATATGCTCAATATCAGCTTTGTGAACCTTGACAAGTTTACTAAGCACTGTCAAACTCATATCTCCCAGAATCACTGCCATAAAGTCAATTTTTACTCATAGCAGCCTATAAAATTTGTAGCCATGCCTTGTGGACTTCTACAACTGTAACACTTTACAGGTGTAGACAGCTTCCCCTAATTTTTTCCCACAGAGCAATGGTTTGAACTGCTAACCTTGTGGTTAGTAGCCCAACATTTCACCCCCTCTACCATTCCTTATAAATGATATCACCGACAAAAAATAAATAAATAAAGGATTGCTCTGTGAATTCTAGAAGTCCATATGTGTAGCTTTCAGAAGAGTGCTTCACAAACTTTGATCATTAGACAGCATGTACTCTTTGGGTAGCAATGTCCATCTCCAGACAACTGGACATACCTTGCAGAGGGGTAGTGGGGAGATGAGTCACTTAGGGTACAGTATAGCAACAATGAAGCTCACAATCTTCCTCTAGTTCTTAAACGCTTCCTCCCCCCAACTACCAGGACCCCAGTTTTGCCTTGCAGACCTGGTTAGACCAGATGATGCACAGCGGTACAGAGGGGAATTGGAAGCGCAGGGAATGTAGGACGGAAGAACCTCTCAGGACCGGGGGTGAAGGGGGCGATATCAGGAGGGAAAGGGGAGGTAGTAAGGGGGAATGGATCACAGGGAGCCACATATGGCCTCCTCTCTGGGGGACGGGCAGCAGCGGGGTGGGTGAAGGGAGGCGCCGGACAGTGTAATATAAGATACAATAATAATTTTTAAATTATTAAGGGTGCATGGGGGAAAGGGAAGGGGAGGGGGGGAAAATTAAAAAAAAAAGGAAAATGAGCGGATTCCGGGAACCCAAGAGGCAAGAAAATTTTGGGAATGATGAGGGCAACAAATGTATAGATGTGCTTTACACAATTGATCTATGTATTGTGACGAATTGTATGAGCCCCAATAAATTGATTATAAAAAAAAATACCTGATAGCCTTGTTAAAAATATCAACTTCTGAATGGAAATATTGAAGTATGGGGGATCAGAGTAATCAAGAATGTGTGTATTTTCAGGACAAATTATCTAAGTCATCTTAATGTAAACAAAATTTTGAGAATCACTATCTTAGAAAATCACTACCTTAGTTCATATGACTCTCTGGACCATAATAAACTGTGGATAACATTACAAGAGAGAGAGAGAGAAAACGAGATAATTCCAGAACATTTTTCATTGAGCTCACGAGGATCTTGTACATGGATCAAGAGTCAGTTGTTGAGCAGAGAAAGGGAAACCTGCTTGGTTTAAATAAAGAAAAGTGTGTGCCAGGGTTGTATCTTCTCACCATTCTTGTGCAATTGATATGTTGAACAAATCATCTGAGAATTTGGACAATATAAAGAGAAAGTGGCAAAGGGATTAGAGGAAGGTGTATTAACACCTGTGATATGTAGATGACACAACCTTGCTAATAGAAAGCCAGGAGGTTTAGCAACAATTGCTGATGAAGACAAAGGATTACAGACTCCAGTTTAGATTATGACACAATGCAAAGAAGACCCAAAGCCTCACAACTGGACCAATAGGTAACATCATGATCAATGAGAAAAGGTTGGAGTTGTTCATAATTTTGAGATGCTTGGATCCACAACCTATACTCATAGAAGTAGCAGCCTGGATCAAAAGATATGTTGCAAAAGCTAAATGTGCCACACAATACTGCTTTAGAGTACTAAAAAGCAAGTCATGGTATTTTTCACTGCCTCATATACATGTGAAAGTTGAATGTTCATTGAATAAGGAACACAGCATAAGAATAAATGCTTTGAATTGTGGTGCTGGGGAAGAACATGGAATGTACCATGGATCGCAAAAACGACATATTGGTCTGTCTTGGAAGAAGAACCACCAGAGTGCTCCTGAGAGGTAAGGATGGCGGTATTTCCTTTACATACTTTGGACAGAAGAGGCCAGTCCTTGGCGAAGGATATCATGCTTAGTAAAGTGACGGGGAAGCAAAAAAGAGGATGGTCCAGAAGGAGATAGACTGACACAGTGGCTGCAGCGCTGGGTCCAGGCATAGGGACAAGTGTGAGGATGCCCGAGACCATGCAGTTTCCGTATGGGTTGGAAGCAACACGATGGCACCTAATAACAACAAACCTTAAAAAAATTGCTAGTACCAGCAGTGTGTTAATTAGTATCATTGACTTTGAACTTTGCTCCACTCCTCTGTCAGTTTGTTGCATGGTAGCCTTGCAGGTTGATGTGATGATGTTGTAAGCTAAGTCACAGGTGTTTCAGGTTCCATCAAGGTCCCTCATGGTTCACACATTGCAAAAGAGTTTCCAGACTAAGAACAGATTATGAAGAAGGCACAGGTTGCCGACTTCTGAGGAAAACTAATGATGCTAGCAGAACATTGTCAGGTATTCCATTTAAAAATGGCCCCTGAGGTTAGAAAGCTCTGAAATTATTACTGAGAAAGAGCTTTCTTCTCAAAATAGAGTTCACCATAATTAAATAATGGACTAAAATGTTCACGACCTTCATTTCCTGATAAAGCACAACTCAAAACGAGGAGAACCAGCTGAAAACATCCAGAATAATGATGTATGATCCTAAGAAAACTGAAATTCATCAAAAATAAAATGAAAGGTGAAAGGTCAATATCTAAAAGCATTAGTGAGCTGAACTGGACTGGCATGGGTTATTTTGAATCACACAGTCATAGAGTTCACTGTGCTGGGAATGTCAAATTCAAGAGGATATTCATCATACAAAAGAAGTATAATATCTATATGCCTTCAAAGAAGTCCAGTTAATACAAGTATTATTCACATGTATATACTAACAATTAAACCTCATTATGGATGAAGAAATTGAAGAATTCTACCAATTTATTCAGTCTGAAATGGATCAAACATGCAATTAATATGTATTGATCATTACTGGTGATTGGGATGCAAAAATTGAAAACAAAGAGGAAAGATCAGTAGTTAAAAATATAGAAATATTTGTGATAGAAATGAAGCTGGAGATCACATTACAGAATTATGCCAAAGACTTCATTAGACCAAAGACTTCATAGCAAATACATTTTTCAACATAATAATTATAGCATGCACCTTGTAAGATAGAATACACAGGGATCAGATTGATTACCAAAACAAAGGCAGAAGTGCACTGTAGAAGAATATTCGTATGAAATTTCAAGTCAAAGCTACTTTCTAAGTCAACAGCCTGGGTAGCCAATCGTATTTGCCAGTTTGTGAACAGGAAGTGAAATAAACCCTGGTGGAATAGTGCACTCAGGGTCAGCTGCTAAGCTCTATGTGGGTAGTTCAAACCTCTCAGGAGAAAGATGAGGCTACCTGCTTCCATAAGAATTTGCAGTCTCCAAACTCTGAAGGAGACATTCCTTTCTCTCCTAAAGGGTTTCTCTGAATTAACGAAGTAGTTGGAGATGGGTACAGTGTGATTGAGGAGATTCCACCAGACTGTTGTCTGAACTGCAAAGTTGAAATTTGCCTGACTTCCCAACAGTGCAGGCCATTTCACTGGGCGGGGTGGGGGTGGGAGGTGTTCTAAAAGATGTTGCAATAATTTACAGAATCCTAAAATATATGGCTATTCTTGAAAAACCTGGGACACCTAGAACATTACATTGTGCTCATGAGGAAACAGTACATGTATCAAAAGGCAATTTTGCAAATAGAATAAGGGTGCAGTGCATGTTTTAAAATCAGGAGAAGTGTGCTTCAGTGTTGCTTTCTTCAACCATACTTATTCAGCGTGTAAGCTGACGAAACCATCGGAGAATCTATATTATATGAAGACGAATGTAGCATCAAAGTTAGAGAAAGGCTTATTAACAACCTGAGATATACAAATGACACAGCTTTGCTTGTTAAAAGTGTGGAGGACTTGAAATGCTTGCTGATGAAGGTCAAGGATTATAGCCTTCAATATGCATTAAAAATTAATATAAAGAAAACCCAAAACTTCACAATTGAACCAGTCTGTAATATTGTGATAAATGAAGATAATATTGAAATTGTCAAGGATTTTATCTTGCTTGGATCCACAATCAATACTCATGGAAATAGCAGTCAAAAGATCACATTATGCATTACCTTGGGTAGATCTGCTGCACAAGATCCCTTTAAAGTGTTGAAAAGCAAAGATGTTACTTTGAGGTCTAATATGCACCGGAGACCAACCATGGTATTTTCCATTGCCTCATGTGCATGTGAAAGTTCAACATTGAATAAGGAAGACCAAAGAAATATCGATGCATTTGAATTACGGTCCTGGTGAAAAAGGTTGAGTGTACCATAGGCTACCAAAAGAACCAACAGCTCTGTCTTGGATGAAGTACGGTCCGAATGCTTCTTAGGGCAAGAATGTGCGACTTTATCCCATGTTCTCTGGAGATGTTGCCAATGGACACCAGTCCCTGGAGAAGAACACCACGCTCGATACAACAGCAGGGCGGTTAAAAGGAGGAAGACAAGATTGCTTGGCACAGTGGCTCAAACGTAAAAACAATAATGAGGATGGCACAGCAATGGGTTGTATTTCGTTCTGTTGCTGATAAGGCCGCTGTGGGTTGGAAGCAGCTTGTAACCATAACAAGACTTTAGAGAGAAGACCGAATGCAGCAGTAGTTGCTGATATCAGAGATAACAGAGTGGTACTGAATTTTGGAAAAGTTGGAAACATAAGATACCTTTAATCTCTACCTCATAAGGATCACTGTCTCACTTTTCATTTAACAACAGAAGCCTAATAAACTTTTCTTAACTTAGACTTAAACCTGGTTCCATAGTATTTTAAACTGGAAGATTTAATGGTGACCCTAAGGCAAAGTATAATTTAAATTTAAAACAAATTTCTTACTTTAATGATTTTGTTTATCAAGGTATTATTTTATGCACTTTAAAAATTTGATCATTACTCAACTGTTCTTTATAAGTGAACAAAAGAAGTAACAAATTATCTTTGTTTACAAATCGTCCAATTAGGTTTCTATTAATTATACCTAATTTCTGTTGCTTCAAAAGAAACTGCACTTTAATCAGGACCTACTTTTCACCCTATTTTAATTGACAGTCTTATTTTCTTCCATTAAATTGCACCTCAGCTAGCAGTCTAAATAGGCTGTGTTAACATGATTATAGATGACTATAATCTTTTGATGGTGATGTACCAATAAGGCAAAAGATAAAATAATTTTGTGATCATAGTACCTTCTACTGATTTTGCCTTCTCTCAAATGGGCTATAAAACTGTTATTATTACAAGTAAGCATTTAAAAACAATGGGAATCAAATGATATTTACTCAGAACACAATTATTGAAATATTTGTGATGTGTATTTACTGATAAGCAAGTCATAAAAGAAAACTCCAAGATCGAAATAACATTTTCAATCACACAAACAATACAACTTATATCTTCAAAGTAAGTGAAAAATATGTTTTAACAAAATAACAATAGGTACATAAAGTATGTGGTAAAACTAACACTCTTATTCATGGTTGGAGAAGGTTATACAGTATAAACTTTCTTGATACAAAAATTAATGCATATATCAAAAATGTTAAAAGTAACCATATTATTTTACTAAATAATTTCTTTTCAATTCATTAAACTAAATGCAAATTTTTTTGACAAAGGCTTTTATCTCATGTGTTTATATAAAGTATGCATACACAAATATACATATGCAAGAAGAGAAAAAAATAGATAATGTACCAGATAAAGGTCAACCAAATTAAAATACAATAATAACATAAGCTCTTATGTGACCTTTCAAAATGTAAGTTGTCTGACATTAATAATAGGAGGAATCATTATGGTAATATGAAATTATTCTCTTCAAAATATAAATTTCAGCACATGATCTCAGTAAAGAGACAAGTGTACACATATTTAAACAGAAAACAAATGAAATATATATGCATATAATAAATGCAACTTTCATAATTTAAGGGATTTGGAATGCTTTTAATTATTTTTCTTTCCAATCTCAAAGATTATAATTTACAATAGTTAAGGGATTATATTAATTATTCATAGATATATAATTATATTTCCATTAACAGAACAATTCTAGCAAATATAGTGACCAATCTTTTAGTTTTCAATTAAGATTTACTTTATACTCTTTTAGCATACATTTATATATTTTAAAGCTACAAGTAACATTACATAACTCTAAAGAATAACAAAAACATTGTGTTGTCTTATTAGGTACTGATGACTAGGTATGAATTCAAGTGACCTTTTGCACAAGGAAACAGAATAATATTTGTCTTATGCCAGCAGTGTGACTGTTCATATTTTCAAGCTTATTGTTGCAGCTTCTGTGTCAGTCCATCTCATTGAAGACCTTTTTTGCTATGCTCTCCTTTATCAAAATGATGTACTTCTCCCCAGACTGGTCCAGGTGAGTGTGTTGAAGTGAGTGAGATGGAGTCTCGATAGCCCGCCTTCTAAGGAGCATTCTGGATGTCCTTCTGTCAGTAGAGATTTGTCTTTCCTTCTGATCAAAGCACACCCAAACAAATCCACTGCCCTAGAGCTGATTCTGACTCATAGCAACCCTTTTGAAAAAAGTAGAACTTCCCCCTATGTGTTTCATAGTCTATTAATATTTATGGGAGCAGGCACCCTCCTCTTTCTCCCTCAGAATGGCTCATGTATTTGCAGAACTGACCTTGCAATCAATAGTCCAATGCATAACTCAATAAGCACAGTGGAGTCAATATTCTTCAGCAAGGATCTCGTTGTTTGTAGGTGCCCCTGCATCAGTTCTGACCCAGAATGATCCATGTACAAGCATGCAACACAGCTCAGTCCTGTACCATCCTCACCATACTTCCTGGGCTTCAATCAATTGCTGCAACCGCAGCGTCCGTTCGTCTCCTTGATGGTCTTCCTCATTGTTGCTGTCCCCTACTTTACCAAGCATATGCCCTTCTCCAAGGACTGGTCTGTTCTGACAACAAATCCAAAGTGTGTAAGATGAAGTCTCGATCTTTCCTCTTAGGAGCACCCTGGCCATACTTCCAAGACAGACGTATTTGTCTTTCTGGCAGTCTATGGTACTTGCAATAGTTTGCACCAGCATCAAAATTCAAATGCTTCTTTCACCTTATTCAATGTCCAACTTTCACATGCATATTAGGAAATGGAAAAGACCATGGCTTAGGTCAGGTACACCCTAGTCTTCAAAGTAACATCCTTGCTTTTCAGCACTCTAAAGTGATCTTGTGCAGCAAGACCAATACAATAATGTAAAGGGACCAATTCTTCTTCCCTCCTGCTTTTCATGTCCTGCTTTTGCATTCCTATGAAGGGTTAATAATATCATGGCAAGAGACAGGCATGCCACAGTATTTAAAGTAACAGCTTTGATTTTTAACACCAAAAGAAGTCTTTTCCACAGATGTGTCCAATACAATATATTATTTGATTTCTTCACTTCTGTTTTTCTAGATATTTCCTTGGGATCCAAGCAAAATGAAAACCTTGACTTCAGTCTTTTCTCCATTTATCAAGATATTACTTATTAATCCAATTATGAGGCTTCTTACATCCAGATGCAATCCATTCTGACCAGTACTCGTTGGCTTTCATCACTAATGGCTTCAAATCCCCTGCACTTTCAGCAGACATGATTGTTTCGAATGCGCACCACAAGTGACGAGCGAGGGCTCCTCCAAACTTAACACTCGCTTCTCCTCAAGCAGTCAAGCTTTGATAACCAAATGCTAAGCACACAGAGTGAATGCGTCTGGTAAAAGGACACAATACTGACACATCTCCAAGCAACACAGCATCCCTTTGTTCTGTTCAAATGTTTGCCTCTTGGTCTACATATAAGTCGAATATCAGCGCAATTACATGTCCTGTAGTTTTCATTATTCAAACTGTGATTCATAGTTTGTTTTACATTATCATTAAAATACAGGAAAGTATTTTTCTGGTATTCTCAGCTTTGGGCAAAGATCCATATGGCATTAAAAGTGATATATCCATTATTCCATTCCTTCTCCAAAATCGAGCTTAAATTTCTGTCAGTCTCAGTCATTGGTAGTTTAATTATTTTCAACATAATGTTACTTAAAAGTGATAGTAATGATGTTTTTAATATTTCCGCATGATGAAGGATTGCCTTTCTTTAGAATGGGGATACATACACATATTTTCAAGTTTGCTGTTTATCTTTTTTTTTTCTTCCTTTGCCATAGATGAATGAGTGTTTTCAGTTTTTCATACATTTGCTGAAAATATCAGCTTTTTGAAAAAAATGTCAATTTCTGGAGTTTGGTTTTCAGCCAATGCCTTCAGTGCAGCTCAGACTTCTTCTCTCAACGCTGTAAGTCCTTCTGCAAATGTTACCTTCTAAAAAGTTGGATGCCAACTAATTGTTTTGCATAAGGAGGTCATCCTTGTCAACTAGTGGGTAGCCTTTATTTATCCCAGCCCTTGGAGGCACACCCACACAGATACAATGTAATAGAACAAACTTTTAGAATTTCTAAAATATGTATTAAATGATTTGGGGAAAGAATGAGTTTTATTAAATGACAGGAAAAAACATGATTTTTATCACAATGGAATATTATAAATGTCATTTTAAATGTTTGGAGAGCTTAGTTCATATTCCTGAGTTACTTTTCTTCAAAGAAGCCACCCCTGGTTGCTGCCCAGGGCCAGTACGCAAGGAGAGGTAGCCGACAGTGGTGCGTGAGATCATTTCCATTAGTAGCCCACCATGTGACTCTGCCAATTTGGACTTAGTTCTGTCCAAATCCTCATTGTTCTATGACTGAGAGCCAGAGACTGAAACCCAGAATAATTGTTCGATGGCAGCTAGACTTGCTCACCAAGGCTAGGAGGCATGTACAGCAGGTCTTCCATTTGTATCTTGAATAAAAAAGCTGTGCATGGATTTAAAAATTAACTTGCATCAAGATACACTTCTATTAACTTGTTGTAGCATGGGGGAACAGGATGCAGTTTTAGGAACTCAAAAGAATAGTGCATCAGTTTGAAAAGCATATCAGCTGGTGGTTTTGAACTGCTGACCTTGTGGGTAGCAGGCCAACTCAAAACCATGGTGCCACCAGAACTCCCATCTTTTTGGGAAGGAAGAGTATAACCAACTGATTGATAAGTAAAGCAGGTGTAAGGAAAAGTATGTTACAGATTGATCTAAAATGAGACATGTGCTACTAAGTTACAAGATTTCAAAATTAAAGACTTTTCTTATTTAGTGAAAACAATAATTTCTCTGGGGGAAAAATAGCTTCCTTCATATTCTGTGGATGCACCATACAATTAAAACACTTGGCACTTGGGTATAGTGAAATTTCTTAATATAGCTCTTGTAATCGTGTATCTGTAATTCTCACCAAATGACTGGGATGCAAAATTAAAATAAGACATGTGCAACACTAATAGAAGGGATTGGTACTTTTAGTTGCCACCCTTATAAGAATGAATTCTCTCAGCTGGAAGACCATTGGAAGAACACCTAGCAGTGCAGCTCATGTGAGATCTCTGTCTGATTGGCTCAAATGATGAAGGCTGAGATCAGAGGCACCAGAGGATGAGGCAAGGAGTCCCTGCAACTGAAAAGAGGAGTAGCACAATCACTAGGAGACTGTGAGACACAGCAGGGGGCTAACGTCCTGACCCATGGAGGCAGAGGCTGAGAACTGGAAAGTTGGCTACTATCATTTGATCTTCCTCATGATCTAATTTAAATTATTTCTAGTTTTTACTATTCTCTGCTTTCTTTTTTTATTGAGCTTTTATCTGTTTTATTTTAATAGTGTGGTTAGTTATTGTTATTGATGTTAGTTTAATGCTTTTCTGTATATGAAGTCCAGAATAGAAAAACCTATAAAGACAGTAAGTACATTAATGGTTCCTTGGGAGTATGATGGGAGAGGGTGGAGAGTGGGGGTGGGTGGGCATTAGGAGTTAAATAATGATAAGTAAAAAAATGAAGAAAAACATTTTTTTATTGTATTGTGATTCCTGTAAGACTCTTCTATATATGACTGAACTGTATGGTATGTGAATTAAAGACCAATTGAACTGCCAAAAATATGATGGCAGATTTAAGAAAACATTTATATCAATGAATATAATATCATCAATCAATATCATTTATATCAATGAATATAATATCATCAATCAATAATAATATCACCTATCAAAGATTATTTTCAAATTACCAACAAATACATGTCAGAGGCATGTGTTGTATAAGATATATCTAAAGCAAAGGGAGTTAGAAAGAGCCTAACTTAATATTTACTTGAGACATACCAGTTATACGTAAAAGGAAGGAAGGAAGGACGGACAATACCACTAATAGACAAAATTATTTATTGTTCTTGTTACTAGGTGATTCACAGGTAAACTATACTACACTTGATCTTAGCCAAAAGGCTGAGAAGCGATCACACAGCTAATCTATGTACAACAGAACAAAACGCTCCGCAGCCCTGAACCATCTCCAGAAGTTTTTTTTATGTTTGAGCCCATGATTGCAGCCCTTGTATTAATCCATCTTGTCTAGGACCTTCCTAATTTTAGCTGTCCCTCTAATTTACTTAGCATGCTGTCTTACACCAGAGAATGGTCTCTCATGATATCATGTCCAAAGTACAGTAGACACACCTTGCCTCCAAGGAATATTCTAGCTGTACTTCTTACATGATAGACCTTTTTTCTTTTAGCAGTCCATGCTACTTCCAATAGTCTTTACCAGCACCACAATTCAAATGCATGGATTCTTCTTTGTTCTTCCTTTTGCACTGACCAACCTTCACAAGCATACGAGGCAACTGACACAAGCATATCATGGTTTGTGTCAGGAGCACCGTAGTCCTCAAAGTAACATCCTGGCTTTTCAATACTTTTCAACACTTTAAAGAGGTCTTGTGCAGCAGATTAACCTACTGCAAGGATTCCGGTGGACTCTTGAGTGCTGCTTCCATAAACATTGATTCTAGATCAAAGCAAGACCTAATCTTTAACAACTTCAAACTTCTCTCCAATTACTGTGCTATTACCTACTGGGACAGTTATGAGAATTTTATTCTTTTTGTTTAATTGAGTTATAATCCATCCTGGTAGCTGCAATCTTTGAATTTCATCAGCACATGCTTCAAATCGTCTTTGCTTTTAACAAGCAAGGTTGTATCATCTATATATCACAAGTTGTTAATAAGTCTTCCTGCCCTAATGTCACATTCTTCTTCATATAATCCAGTTTCTTTTATGATTTGGTCAGCATAAAACAAGCATGGAGAAAGGATACAGCTCTGATGCTCACCTTTCCTTGTTTTAAACCATGCAGTGTCCCCTTGCTCTGGTTGAACAAGTGTCTTGATCCATGTGCAAATTCTGCATGCGTACAATGAAATGTTCTAGTGTCCATATTCTTCTCAAGGATACCCACAGCTCATCATAATTCACACAGTCAATTCCTTTACATTGTCAATAAGACTAAAGTAATCATCTCTGGTATTCTCTGCTTCCAGTGAAGATACCTTTGACATCAGCAGTCATAGCCCTTGTTCCATGTGCTCTTGTGAACCTTTGGAATTCCCCTACTAATGTACTGCTCCAACTTCTGTAGGATGATCTCCAGAAAAATTCACATGTATGTGATATCAATGATACTGTTCTATAATTTGAGTGTTTGGATCACCTTTCTTTGGAATGGGTACAAATATGGGTCTCTCACAGTCTGTTGGCCGAGTAGTTGCCTTCCCAAATTTCCTGGCAGAAATGAGTGAGTGCTTCCATTGCTTCATCAGCTTCTTGAAACAGTTCAATTGGTATTCTACAAATTCCTGGAAACTTGTTTTTGATTAATCTATCAATGCAGCTTGAACTTCTTAAAAACAAAAATTACATATCAAAAACCAGGTACCCAAATATAGGTGAGTTATGAATTTTGTAATGTTATTTACATGTGAAAGAAGAATCCCCATGCTCAACAGCAATGATGGTACAATAATAGATTTACCAATGAATCAATAAAAAAAATTATATATGTATGTAGACATGATAAAATCTCCAATATATATTAGGTTAAAAAAGGGGAGCTTCAGTACAGTGTATAATGTGCTCCCTTTTATATGTAAAACTGCTATTCCCAAAGGATATGTGAAGATACATTAAGAAGAATTGTTAGCCATCATTTCTGAGAGTTGGTAGGCAAAAATGTTTTGCCTTCCTTGTATTCACTATTTTCATATGTACATATTTATGGAATATATAAAGGTATATATATATATATATATATATATATATATATATATCAATTAGGTTAATTAATTGAAAAACAGCAAGCTTTCTGGAATTAATTATTAAGTATACAAAGTGATGTTGTGATGGCATTTAATACTTGAGTATGAATTTAAATGATGTAATAACTACTGAGATATTAGCATTAGATAAAAAATATATTGATTCTAAACCACTACTTGAGAACTTTTCTTTAGTGCCATTAAATACTCCTAACATTGTACAATGATTTTAAATAGATTGATTTGACAAGCTTTGATTGCCTTTGTTTTAATAAAGCTGATCATAATAAGCTTTCTGCAATATTTTGTACTAATGCATAATTTAGAAAAACGACTAAAAATGTTTACATCTGTTATGAAATTGAAGTGAGTTGTATAGCAGCATCTTTTGTTAACTTTAAAGAAAGAAAAAAATATTCTACTAGATTTTATATTTAATATCACCCAATGCAACAAAGTGCTAACTAAAATTATTGTTGAATACAAAGTTGATTATCTTACATGTAAATCCTTGCCTAATTTACAGTTCAATAAATACTAAGCATTTTTTAAAATAAAGATTACAGTCTTGGGTGGGGGGGGCAAGAATAAGTTTATTTTTGATCAAATTCTTTGCTATATTAATTCTTTCCAAAATGTTACTGTTTCATAAAAGAAATAAAAATTTTGGACCAATCTTAAAAAATGTCAGTCAACAATCACATATAGTTTATAACAGAAAGGAAATACTATGGGAATAGACTTAACTTGTAAAGGAAAGGGTAACAATGGCGGGAGACATGAGGTTAACAAGCTGACAAGAGATCAGATATAGAAAATGTTGAAAGTCATCACAAAGCCAGCTCAGTGTGCATGTTGACAAATGTTCATCCGGGTGGCTGGAGCATCAAAGAAAGCATTGAGCCAATCATTCTTGCTCTGTGTAAGAATAACACAAATATAAAAACACTGAGTGGTATATGTATAGCATAATTATTTTTTAAAGCATTTAGTATTTTTAGAGATAAACATTAGCTGTTTGTAGCATTCATTTACAGAACACTTCTCTTAAATGGCAAATATTTACAAAAGGATATTACTAAAATAAGTCATCTTGGACTTCAAAGACATAGCATAATTATTAATATATGCAGACAATATACTTAATGAGGATTCAAAACTTATACACTGAGAACAAAACAAATATAAATATTAGACTCGTTTTTAAAATCATACTTAATTAGAGAATTTAAGGATATCTTTAGAATGAAATTTTGGATTCTGGGGTATGGTCATTGAAATAGAACACTGTCTCAGTATCTCTTCACCTGAAAGTTTCCACAGCACTGTATGTTGTTCTACCAATGCACTTAGGTCTTGTAACTTTTTACTCTGATATTTTTCCACCATTCATCTCTCTCTTGTATGAGAATTTCACATGCACTTCTTCACATATATCCACTTTCTGGTATTATCTCTTATGTTATTTCTATGTTTTAGCAGTTTTATTGGCATATAATTCATAAACCATAAATTTCAATAGTTTAATAATATTAAGAAGATTCGTACAATCATCATCATAATCAATTTTAGAAATTCTCTTTGTTCTTGTCTCATTGTTATTAGCTACTCATTTTCCTCCTACCTCTCATGCCATACACTAAAGAACCAGTTACTATCTCTATAGATTTGTTCATCCTGAATTTCATATACAGATAAAACCTTTTAAAAAAGAAAATACACACACACAAAAACTAACAACAAAAAAACAAAATAATCAAAAAGGAAGCAGAAAATATTAAAAAACTAAAACTAATGAAAATGTATAAAAAGAAAGATCAAATGATAAAGTGTTAAATTTTAAACTAACTGCAATTGGAATAATCCACTTGCCAATAAATTCTGCATCAGAGCAAAGTTATTTACATATCATGTCTATGATCAGAGGACATTCACCAGAGGCTTAACACACATGTACTCCCCCTTATTTTACTTTATTCCTTAAAATGAAACAACTTTACAATGGATCAAAAAGGGATCAAATGATAAGATAGTATTTTAACCTAACTACATCTGACATAGTCAACCTTAAAATGCTCTCTGATAACCACTATGATCAGAGGGAATTCATCAGAAACTTCATCCATGTATGGACTTTGCCAATAGATTGAAGCGATCACTGAAGGGATGAGTGGTCTAGCATAAAGTGGTGAAGAATCTGTATGGTGCCAGCTAGCAGAAGCAATACCATCTGGGGCCTTAAAGGCTTGTTCTCCGAAAAGCAGCCATTTAACTGAAGCATCAACTAACTCCACATGAAAGAAGCACACCAGCCTGTGTGACCCAAGGATTGCCAATAATAAAATCCAAATCTAAAGGAGGGAATGTTTATAGAACATACATGTTAAACACTGGGTTTGTAGAAGACTATGGATAACAGTGGAAGCCCAAAATTTATATGCAAGGTCCACACATGGATATCATCTTTATTAAGGTACTAACATCTAAAGAATCATTAAACTTATTGCTTCACAATAAGACATATAGTTTTTGTGTAACTTTCCACAAATTTATAACATTCCTCAATATTTTCCCTACTCCCTTTATGACAGTGAAAAGACTAGTTCTTACTGCTATGTCTTAGTTTCAGCTTACAAGTCAAAGGTTGCATATAAAACAAAGAGATGAATTATTTTGCAAAATCAAAACAAAAAACAAAGAAAATAAACAGCCTTTTAGTTAAATTCAATACATATCCTTGATCCAGGCTATATATGCTCCTGAATTGTTAAATGTTTACTATTTTGCTAAATGCTTATTATGTGTGCAAGATTTTTCTTTGTTTCCTTATTTTAGCATAGAATGAACAAATATATGCATAAAAACTAATCACAGAAAACTGTGATAGAATACTGTGTTGGTCTGAGTACTTTGGAGAAACAAATCCATAGAAACTCATGTATAAGATAGAGAGTTGTATATAAAGGTTAAGTGCACATCAAGAAAACATCTCAAACCAGTGCTGCCCAAGCCCACAAGTCCAACATTAACCTATATGTCCAACACCAATCCACAAAGTCCTCCTCCATCTCACAAAATACATGCACTGATGCCGACTGCAGGAGGAAAACCGAGTCATTGAATGTGTAAGTATCTCAGCAGGGGTCTCCACACAGCTGCTCC
>NW_022111324.1:38223817-38238256 GCF_000313985.2 Echinops telfairi | reverse complement strand
AGGAAAACTTACATTTAAATAAAAAATACACGCAAAATTATAATAGAGAAAATCTGACTTGGCATTTGTTGCTACTTGTAGATAAAGCAATGTCCTGTCTGTATGTGTGTAAATATATTTTACAAATTAAATAGTAAATTAACCTCAAAATGGAATATAGTTAAAATTTGATTAGAAACCTTGGTGATGCTGGCAGGGAAGTGTTGGACTGCTAACCACAAGGTCAGAAGTTCAAACACACAAGCTGTTCACTGGAAATACAATGAAGCTGTTTGGCCCTATAAAGATATGCAATCTAGTGCACACATACAGATTTTAATAATTTATAACTACCACTGAGGTCAAGGCAGATTAACCTACCTAAAGATATAAAAACATATTTCTGCACAAATATTTGCACACACCTGTTCATGGTAAAGAGAAAAGATGTCACTTTGAAGACTAAGTTGTGCCTGGCTCTGTCCTTGGTATTTTCAATAACCTCATATGGATGTAAAAGGTGAACAGCAAATAAAGAAGACCAGAGGAGAACTGATGCCACTAACTGTTGGTTAAGGCAAAGAATATTGAAATTAAAATAGGTGGCTAAAAGAACAAATTTATCTGTCTTATGGGAAGTAGACCTAGAATGCTCCTTAGAAGGGAGGATGGCCAGTGTTAGCCTCACATACTATGGTTATGTTATCATGATAGACAAATCCCTGGAAAAAGGGCATCGTGTTTAATAAAGTAGAATGTCAATGAAAAGGAGGAAGACTTTCAATCAATTAACTTAGTTAGGTTAGGAGATGCTTTTCCTCAGTTCTTGCATCTGGTGTAGAAAGAATTCACATGACTAAAGCATAATAGTAAGTGAAAGTAATATATTTGAGTGAAAACAAAGTTTTTAATAGTACTTTCTCAAAGACAAATATGAGCTATTTCTAGAGCGCATGGAAAAACGCATAGCACAATGTTCTTTGTCTTTTATACACTTCCTTGCAGACTTGTCTCCTCTCCTGCAGACTAAGAGAGTGATGCTGTGTGTTGATGGGCCCTTTCAGATATGCTTAAACATGAGTGTGTGACATGTGCTGTAAATGGTCCCTAGCTTGCATATTAAGACTTTGAGTGGGTGTGCGTAAATATGGATGTGGAAAAACTGGTTCTTATCATGTATGTTTTTGCACAAATTTCTAGCCCTTGCTTAACCCCTTAGGATAGTCCCTTCTCCTCATGGGTTTGCCTACTTATTCCTTGCGGGGCTTTTCAGGAACAAGCATTTATTCACCAAGTTTCTGCCTATCAAATCCACATATGAGCTGTAACAAAGAATCCAACATAACAATTGTAAGGACCATGGAAGACTAGTCACTGTTTCATTCTGTGATAGGTAGAGTGCTATGAATCAGAACTGGCACTTAATAAAGTCCAAGGCACTTAACAAAAAGAAGAAAAACAGAAATAACCCATGTCCATTATCAGATAAAGGGATAAGCAAACCATGGCTATCCATGCAATGGATCTCCTCTGGCAATAAAAAGGCTACATGTTCATGGAAACCCAGTCAATACAAATATTATTCAAATTTATGCACCATTCACAAAAGCTAGTGCTGAAGAAATTGAAGAATTCTACCAATGCCTTCAGATATAAGTTGATCAAACATGCAGTCAAGTTGTAGAAATAATTATTGGTGATTGGAATGAAAAAGTTGGAATCTAAGAGGAAGTATCAGGAAAATATGAAAGAGGAAAATATGATCTTGGTGATGGAAATGAAGCTGAAGATCTCATGCTAGAATGATGCAGAATCAATGACTTGGCCACAGCAAGTCCCTATTTTCAACAGCACATAGGTAACTGTACATAAGGATTCCATGTCTAGGTGGAATGCATAGAAATAAAATGGACTACATCTGTGGGCAAAGATGATACAGAAGCTTAACATCAGCAGCTAAAACCAGGCCAAGGAACACATAATCTATTTCTCACATATAAATCCAGAATCAAGCTGAAGAAAATTAAAACAAGTCCACGAGAGTCAAAATATGACCTTAAGTCTGAATCCCACCTGAATCCGGGGAACATCTCAAGAATAGATTTCACGCATTGAATACTAATGACAGAACACCTAATGAGTTTTGGGAGGACATCAAGAACATCATTCATGAAGAAAGCAAAATGTCACTAAAAATAGAGGAAAGAAACAGTAGAGCAAATTGGATTCCAGAAGAGAATCTAAACTTGCTCTACTCATAGAGTACCTAATGCAAATGGAGGAAGTGATAAAGTCAAGGGGTTAAATAAAAAATTTCAAATCGCATCTCAGACAGACAAAACCAAATATTATAATATGGAAGAACATGTTCAGCATATCAGAAACTGAAATAACTGGAAAAAAATTCAAGCTACAAATTGTAATACTGAGATTCTATGGGCATAATATGGAATGATGCATGAAATACCAAAAGCACATGGAAAGAATATACACATTGGGACTCAAGATGTCTTCCAAGTAAAATCACCCACCAGATGCATCTCTTGTTATAACAGAAAATTAAGAGGTAACGAAGCCAATATTTTTAGGCTGGATGCTAAAAAATATTCAGTGTGCCAGGATCTGCTTCAGACCTCCCACTGCAATTTTTGCCCATGGAGAGATTTGAGAACTCACTGAAACACTCTAAGTCAGTGGTTCTCAACCTGTGGGTCACAACCCCTTTGGGGATCCAAGGATCCTTTCACAGGGGTCACCCGATTCATAACAACAGCAAAATTACAGTTATGAAGTATCAACGAAAATAATTTTATGGTTTTGGGGTCACCATAACATGAGGAACTGTATTAAAGGGTTGTAGCATTAGGAAGGTTGAGAACCACTGCTCTAAGTTCACCGTGTCTACCCCTGGGCTCAGCTAATCCCTTGCCAAGTCCAGCAAGATGGTGTGTGCCAACCCTTCCTTCACCCAAGATCTGAGACGCAGTAATTTCCCCAGGCTACTGTCTAAAGATGGTCCTAACCCCAAGTTCTCGGAAAGCCTCCAAGATCTAGCCACAAGACCTCACACCAGAGTACCCATCTCTGCTATCTTTCCTGCATTCTTGGGATTTATATCTCCCCTCCTCAACCAGGTATGGATTGACTATGTCAGCCATTCCCTTTCCCCCTCACCCACGCTCCACACCTGTCAGCATAGGCAATGATAGAAAATTAGACACTACTTTGCAGCAATTGAAGAGCCCCTGGGATATTTACCATTGACAGAATGCAGAACCCTGGAGCTCAGTCCACAGAGCTGTGCAGGGAGAGCCTGGAGTGACACAGAACTGAAGCTGGGAGAGAATTCAGATCCAGTTGACCCTAAACCTACTCAGCTAATCTCGTCCCCCTTCCCTGGAGAACAGCACAGCACAGGCTTGATATAAAGGCAACACACAAGCCCATTAAAAAAAAGAAAATTAAAATTAAACAAATGCTTCCATATCCAGGATGAGTTCCTTTGTGTAATTTTGAAAGTAAACCACCAGAAACCGGGCCATTTGCATAACACTAACATATAAACTTAGTAGAATCTCTAATCCACAGAGCACAGCCTAGGATTTTAACAAACAAAACAGGAAGAGCCAACAGGTGCTGAAAGCCACAACCCAAGCCATAAAATGACTATACCAGTTTAGGGTTACCCAGAGAGTCTTTAGAAGAAGAAAATTGTGGCCAGACTGTCCAAACCAGGCCCGTGCCCATGCTGCAGCCCTGCCCCAACCCAGCCCAGCGGCATACCTACAACCCACCCTCCGAGGTCCACCTCTGCTGCCAGTCACTGAGTTACTGAGGCACCTTGCCTACTCAGCAGTCTGACTCACCACCATAGTAGGTCACAGGTATTCCTCAAAACCACTCTTAACAGTCAAACTAAGAAAGGGCTCTGGGCCCTTTGGTCTCTTTTTATCTTTTTATTCAAGCTTCTGTGTTGTATGTGTTATTGTTGCTTTGCCTATCAAAAAAGATAGGCATAGGAAGCAAACCCGAGGAGAAAGCAACGGGGCCAAAGATTCTGGGGGGAGCTGGGGAGAGGATGAGGTGGGGGAAAGGAATAACTAAGGAATTCAAATCGACAATGATGGGGATGTAGAAATCCTGGTGGTGGTGGAGCAAATGCAATGTAGCCTAGAGGAATTACTAAGAGGCAGACGAAGGGGGATCATGATGGCGGGACAGGAGAAAAGTAAAAGGAAACAGATGAAAGATCTAGGAAACAAAGCAGCTATGGATAAAGGTATACATATAGGCATAAATATATTAATTATATTAAATGAATTATTAATTATATAAATATATTAATTCATAAATATACTAATTCATAAAATGGAGGTATTGGCCTATGTACATATATTTATATGGCAATACATTGAGAAAGTGGATGGACTTTGGACCTCTGCTCAAGCCCTCCCTCAATGCAGAAAACATTGTTCTAACAATCTAGCATTCTGTGATGCACACCCTCCCGACATGATTGCTAGAGACAAACTAGGTGCATAAGCAAATGTGTTGAACAAAGCTGATGGTGACCAGCTCTCAAGAGATATAGTGACTGGGGTCTTAATGGCTTGAAGTTAAACAAGCAGCTATCTAGCAGAGAAGCAACAAGTCCACATGGAAGAAACACAGCAACCTGTGTGATCATGAGGTATCACTGGGATTAGGTAACAGGCATCAGAAGACTCTAAACAAAAAGAAAACATATTGTTGAGAATGAGGGAGATTGGAGCAGAGACTCTAAACCCATCTGTAGACAAAATGACATCCCCTCATAGAAGAGTCACAAGGAAGGGTTAAGTGAACCAGGGCACAGTATACACTGATGAAACACACAATATTCTTTGGGTTCTTTGAGACTTCCTCACCCTCCACTATCATGACTCCAGTCCAGACCATGTACAATGGTGCAGATAAGAGCTCACAACACAGGGAACCCAGGTCAGATGAACTCCCAAGAACAGAAATGGTAGTAGCGATACCAGGATGGTAGGGAGAAGGTGGAGGGAGGAGGGGGGGAAGCAGGAACCGACCATAATGATTGACCAGCAACACTCCCTTCCCCTCCACTCACCCTGAAGGGGACGAACAGCAGAAACGTTGGTGAGGGGAGACAGTGGATAATGTAAGATATGAAAATAATAATAATTTATAATTTATCAAGGGGTCATGGGGGCGGCAGAAAAAAAAGAGGAGCAGATACCAAGGGCTCAAATAGAAAGTAAATGTTTAGAAAATTATGATGGCAACCTATGAACAAATATGCTTGATACAATTCATCTATGAATTATTATAAGAGCTGTCAGATTAGGGTTAGGGTTAGGGTAAAAAAAAAAAAAAGAAAAAAAAGAGCTGTCAAAGCCCCCCAAAAAATGATCTTTAAAGAGAAAGAAAACAAAAAAGAAAGAGAGAATATACACTTTGTGTTCCAAAATGAACTAGTTGACATTTCACCATTTTAGGAGGTAGCATATGAGCAAGAACCAATGGGCTGAAGGAAGTTCAATCTGCACTGAAAGCAGCTAAAAACAGTGTTCCAGGAATATAGATGATCAATTGAAATGTGTCAACAAGCTTATAAAGTATTGGATGCACGCACTCATCTAAACCAGAAAATTTGAAAGATAGCTACCTAACAAGGAACTGGAAGAGATTTCATTCCAAAGAAAGATGACCAAACAGAATGCTCAAACTATAGAACAATATCGCTGATGTCACATGCAGGTCACATTCTGCTGAAAACCATCCAACAACAGTTGCAGTGATACATTGAACTGCCAGAACGTCACGTCAGGTTCAGAAGAGCATGTGGAAGCAGGGGTACCATTGCTGATGTCAGAATGATCTTGGTTCAAAGCAGAGACTACCAGAAGGATGTCTATTTGTCTTTTATTGACTATCCCAAAGCATTAGAGTGTGTGGATCATAACCAACCATGACTAACCTTAAAACAAGGGGGAATTCCAGAACACTTCCTGTGCTCATGTGGAACTTGTATGGATCAAGAGGCAGTTATGTGAACAGAACACAGGAAGACTGCATGGTTGACAACCAGGAAAGGTATGTGTGAGGGTTGTATCTTCACCTGATACTTACTCAATTTGTACACTGAGCCAACAATCTGAGGAAATGGATTCTTGGATGAGATCAATGTTTGTGTGTGTGTTTTTTTTCCTCCTCTACTCTAGTTTCCATTCTTTTAGAGGGTGTCACCTGAGGGGGTCAGAAACCCACCAACAAATACACATGACAAGGAAGCTTGCAATTTGCTCTTTAGCGAGTGTGACTGCTAATCTTTATTTGTGAGCTGTGAAAAAACATAGAGGATGGGAAAATATCAATCAGAAAAATCCAGCACTGCCATTGTTTGCGGCAAGATAATAACTACAGTGAGATAAATTGAACCTTGGTAACTGGACCATACAATTTAAGCAGCTGCAAGTTGTGATTTTTAAAACAGATCACATTCTTTGTGTCTTGTCCGGGCTTTCATCCAATTCACTTACGTAAATTCTCCTGAGAGGATGGGCACTACAACAAAATTGATCACCATGTCTTAATGGAAATCATTTTGTGGATGTAACCTTTTCCAACAATGCTTGAGCAGCATACCTGATAAAAGGCCATTGAAGACAATGCTTTTCTTTCCATACGAAAGAAAGTATTTTAAGAAAGGTGAGAATTATTCATCCTTTCTATGTGAGTGTCAGTTTCATCCCCCACCATCTCCTAAGAACTTCTTAAACTAGATTGAAGAGCCTTTACTCTAGCATTGCTTTTGCTAAAAGTAATATAAATCCACAGCATATTTAAAGACGCAATTCTCAGTGCATATAAATAAGTTGCAGGTAAATAAAGCAAAAGGTTTTACATCATTACGCTTAATATTGTATGCACTATATTTTTGTAGTACAATAAAGCTCAAAGGTTGAGAACAAATTTAAAGAGAAAGCATTTAATACATAACCATTTTCTAAATAAAAGTATAATAAGATTATACACATTTATATAAAGACATAAATGTATGCTACTCACAGTTCTTATTTAAGGGAATATGCCTTGATGTTGTTAATTGATTATTCCATTGTAATCTAAACTCTTGTTTGTTTTGTTTTTTTATGAAACATAATTGTCCATAAAACCTTCCTAATAATAGCATTACTGCTTTGGGATTCTCTTTAAAATTTTTATTAGTAAGACTAAAAAGAAGAGAGAAACATCTTTTATATTTTGGTTTATAGATTCTGAATGCTTTGCATAATATAGAAGCTCTGGGAAAAAATCACAATCAATTTTTCAGAGGAGAAGAAAAGCATTTTATAGTTTTAAAAGTTAGTCCTAATTTAAATATTTGTTGAGAATACTGAGTAAACAGAAGGATAGATCTTTATCATCGATCTCCATATATCTTGGTAAGACACACACCTGTTAGAGTGTTTCTCAGATAAAATATTTGGTTCTCAAAGTGAACTCAGGAGGGAAGCAGGCACATTGAGAAGGAGGAATGTGATAAGCTTCCAATTGGACGTAAAAAAGGCAGAAGGAGAAATCAACACAGAAAGGACAAACTGCATCTTACAGCAATTAAATGTAAAATGGTAACAGCTGTTGGAGCCTTTGGATGATTGGGATTCTATGAAGTCCAGATAGAAACATAAGGTACAGTTCATCATAAAACAGCTTCAAGCCATTATTGTGCATGCTATATCTTTATGCTATTATCAATGAAGGTTTGTAGGTACATGGATTCTTCCTCTGGCATATCATGAGTGGGGGATGAGTGCATGGTTCACAGACATTAACTGTGTCAGAGAAACGCCGCTCCATAAGCCTTCCTAGGAAATATATTTCAATTAAATCTCAGCACATTATTTATTTAAACATTTATACAATATATGTGGATTATATAAACTTTGCATCACATGGAAGTATATAGGCTATTTGACTATAATGTAGAATTTGGTTAATAATAAAACAAATTCCAGACATTCAAAGAGATGTAAATCCTCTTTTGTAATTGAACTCTCCACCCAGATAAAAACATGTCCATTAGCACATCCCACTTATTTGTGTGGGTCCATTTTATTTTTAACATTTTATAAAGGGGGTGTTCATTGCAAAATCTGAAGCAAAAGGAGTAGGGGCAGGAAGGCTAAATTAATAACTAGTGGGTAGTTAGTGAAGGCTGAAGGGAAGGGCAATATGCAATAAGAGATTTGTTAGCACAAAATTATCCAGACAAAGTAAGACAAAGAAAAAGCAGGGAGGTTTAAGGCATCAAAAGCAAATCCTACTGCATACATCGTCCTGCATAGTCTACTAGCAGAACTTAGAACAATGTACAAACAGAACAGGAGTGATAAAGGATATTTAAGGGATATTTTTACATATATATTTAAATATGCTACAAATATATCCATGAATATAGTGATGCATACAGGAAAGGATAAAAATTACCTAGCCTTTTGGAGGGAATGAGTCACTGGCCCTGAAAGGTCAGTAAGAGTCTGAAAGGACAGCAATTTCAACTGATGTAACAGAGTGCACAAAGAATACATATTGCATATTATTTTGGTGAATAGAGAATGAGTGAGTTGCACCGAGCCATTTGTACTGCTTTATAATTTAACTGTTTATTTCTTGTGTTATATATCTATCTATCTGTTTCTATAAATATATAAAAATTATTAGCAATCTGGTTTTGTCTCCCTAGAGAACCCTGTCTAATACACTGAGCATCTTCTTCTTTTTAGTGTTCTAATTCCAAATCTTTGCTCATTTCATTATAAAATTTTAATTAATCTTCTTCAGATGTCCTTTGAAAATTTGTTCATCTCTTTTACTTCAATTCTTCCCCTTGCCTTAGCTTCTCTATGATGAAAAACAAGTCCTAGAGTGTCTTCTAATAGCCACTTTAATCTTTTCTTTCCTGTCCTTTCAATGGCCTTTCACTTTCTTCACATATGGTGTTTTTCATGTCATCCCACAACTCATCAGGTCTGTCATTATTGCTCAATGCACCAAATTTGTTCCTGAGATTTTCTCTGGATTCAGGGAGGACATACTTAAGGTCATGCTTTGGCTCTAGTGAACTTGTTTTGTTTATTTAGTTTTCAATTCAACCTGAACTTCCATTGTGCATTCCGTCATCTCTCTCACAGCCAGCCTCTGCCCTTGTTTTGGCTGATGATATTGTTTCTCCATCAACTCTTCCACACACGTAGTCAATTTGATTCATTGTATTCCATCTGGCAATCCATGTTATAGTTGCCATTTATGTTGTTGAAAAAAGGTATTTACGATGAAAAAGCCTTTGATCTAGAAAACCCTTTATATGATCTCCAGCTTCATTTCTATGACCCAGGTCATATTACCCAACTACTGATCTTTTTCTGCTTTCAACTCTCTTATACCAATTATTTATAATTATGAATACATTTTGATAGCATGTTCCATCAATTTCAGAATTAAGAATTTGCAAAATTCTTCCATAACTTCATCACTAGCTTTAGTGGTATACACACAAATTTGAGAAATATTTGTATAAACTAGATTGTTTTTAGGTTTATAGATATTATCTTATGACAAAAGCATTGCATTTCAAAATTAAGTTTGCAGTATCTTTGAACCATATTGGATGCCAGTTTTCTTCTACTTTGCCTTCCAAGCATAACGAACCATGTAGCTCTCCTGTTTTCAGCTACCTAATGATTAAAATATCTCTTTATATGTTTTACTTTATTTAGGGTTATTTCCAATTTATCTAGATCCATACTTCATATATGCCAAGTTCTGTTGGTTAATGAATAGTTGAAGCTGTGTCCTCGCATTTTTGTCATGTTTCATCAGCAAATGAAGAGCTTGTAAACTGTATTCCGTCCACATCATTTAGGTCAAATCTATTTTGAGGAGCATGTTGAATACTCAAAGAAAAGAAAGTTTAATCTTACTTAGGTGTTTAAATTTCATCATGATATCTCACAAGGCTGTGCTGTTATTCATAAGATTTTCAGTGCCCAACCCTCAGAAAAAGAGAGTCTATTCCTGTATTCTAGTTCATTCTTATTCAGAAAGCGCAGCAGAAGCCTATTCACCATGGGTGCCCCAGTTAGTACTTAAAATATTGGTGGCTTAACTTCCAGGATAGCATTCCCATGTAAGGACTGCAGTACAACAAACTGACAGCCTGATGGTGGGGAGGAGATTGTGAGTAATTATGCAAAGTGTAACCCTTGGTCTCTCCCCATCTCAGTCACTAAAGGTGGAGAAAATCAAAGCTGCATGAAAACTACTCGGTCCTTCAAGGTTAAGGGACTACTGGCCCATCCAGACCCAGCCTCCATCACCCTTAGATCAGAAGAACTAGATGGCACTTGTTATGAGTGCCCATTGCTCTATAATTGATTACTATAGGAGGTCATGTGTAGACTAGGAGAAAACATGTAGGACAAAATGAAAATATTAAAAAAGACCAGGCTTACTTTTTTGATTGAGATTGATGGAACTCTTGATAAATTTTGTCCTGTAGCTACCCTTAAAGCCTGGAATCTACTTCTCCATCACGGGTCAACTTTCAGTCAAACAATAGTCTCTCTACAAGGTGAAAATCCATGTGAATTTTCACCTATCGACAGGCTATGAGGTGAGTTTTCAGCCTCGGAAAATCAAAATAGTGTCACGATTAGTGATGACTGACTTGTTGGCAGTGGGTATAAGGCAAGCAGTAACACCAGGATGTTCTGCATCCTAGAACAACCCACCAGAGGAGATCTGAAGGACAGCATTTGCCCAATGATAAATTTCAGAAGGCAGGAAGGTATAGATAAGAAACAGGCATAGAAATAGTAAACATGGGGAGGAAGAGTACTATTGTGTGGCCTGGAATGCAATCAATGTCACAAATCAAAATGTTGAATGAAAACAAATTCGGCCTGTATGCTTTCGCTCAAACCACAATAAAAAGTTAAAAAATGAAAAGTTACCTGTTAAAAAATATTCAAAGTATTTGTTTTAGTGGGTGAAGCTTTTATCAATGATGCTCCTCCAACACCCTCCAAAATAAAAAATAAATAAGATCAAACACTCCAAGACAAATTTGTAACATAAAATTATATATGTATATATATGTAAATATAGTTAGGTTATTCAAATAAATTTTTAGAAGTGTGTTCTATTTTAATGTGTTCTATTTTAAAGGTGAATATAAAATAAGTGTATTTGGGAGAAAAAAAATCTCACGTGAATAATATTCAACATACTCAGAATTCAAGATCCCACAGATTGTCAAATCAACTAAAAATACTTAAGTTAGCTTTTTATAACTTAGGAAACGGCTGTAGAAAATTCATATTTATTAAATACACAATCTCTTGTTTATTTTTTGCAATGATTTCAATTAGAAAGTCAGCCAATTTATATTTGTATGTGGGTGCATATAAGAAGCTTTGAATGGTTTGTTTAAAAATTTCTTGAAAACTCCATTTTCTTTTAATTCCATTTAATAGATTTTTTGAAGCCAGAAAAATGTAGTCAGTTGAAATAGAGTAAAAGCAAAAAGAAGTATTTAGAATAAAGAAATAGGTCAAAATGGAATCGCCCACTGTCTCTGGGACTATTCTCTATTATCACCTGACTAAATCTAACCTTTTAATAATTGTATCTCTATAGGTAAAGGTAATAAGTTTTGATATGACTAAAACAATTATAGAAATGAATAATACTTTATAAAAAGGCCTCTTAAAAGCATAGTATGTGTGTGGTTCACGATGATTCTATTTTTCAGCTACTATGAGAAAATTAAATGATAATCATTCATTATTAAGAAAATATTATGCTTTCTTTCTCATTTATGACTTACAAAATAAAATATTTATACATATTATTAAAGCCCCTAATTTTAAAAATTGAGAAACCTGAGAAATTATGAAAAGGAACTAGCATTTGAGGAAGAAGATTGTGTAGGTGGAACCAACTTTCCGTGTTTGATAGGGTGGATGGCCATAGTCGATGTATTCGTCAATCTGTCTGTGTTGCAAGTTCTGGTCAAAAACAGAAAGAGCAGTGACACCCACTTCATTAGTTAGCTACAAGAGAAAGTGAAATAGTTTATTCACAGTTGCTTGTTAAACTGTAGATTACCTTTAATATAATTACTTGCAAACCACAATTACATAAGTAATTAAAACTCGAAAAGCTGAGCAACAGATGTTCAGTTAATGGGCAATTACACATAAAGCTATTTTACCTAAAGTGAAGGTATTACTACAATCTGAAGTTTTACGAAATTGTAGAACTATCTTATAATATACTCTATACAATATTTTTATTGAGTATACAGAATAATTGTGTTTAGAATAACACATATAAAATTTAAGATATATATTCATATGAATATATATTTCGTGTGCATACAAAGGAGCTTCCAAAAGTTTATAATATGTTCCTGGAAAAGTTCCACTATGTTTTAATTTCATTTTTGACAAACATTTTAAAATATCTATATCTATATATCTATATATCTCCATTGAGTAGATTCAAATTTATATCTAAAATAATCAAATCTATAGCCACGGAGTCATTTGTGACTCACAATATCCCTATAGGACAGAGCAGAACTTCCCCAAAGTAAGGCTGCAATTTTCTACTGAAGTTTATTGTTACTATTTTATACAATGGAGCAAAGGATATGTTTGAAACACTAAACTTTCAGTTAACAGTCAAATGCCTTCACCGCTGGATCATCAGTATTCATTCTCTCTCTCTTTCTCTCTCTCTTCCCACATGTACACACACACACAATTCAAAAAGTTCATGGAAAATGTTTATTATGAAAAAATGGTGGACAGCTTTCAAGATTTTTCTGCATCAAAAAAAAGCTGGTTCCAACTTGTTATAACATGTCTGAGCATGAGCTCGTTTGGGGTGTGATGAAGAATAAGATACCAGTTTGAAAATATCCCCTTTCAGAGAAACTTTATGCTCAAAATAAAGGAAGAATAAAAATCAAATTATACTTAAGTTTTCACAGAAGACTGGTGAAATCATCAATGCTTTAAAAAAAATTTATAGGAATAATGCCCCCAAAGGAATCAGCAGTCTAATAGTTAAGTCATTAAACTAAGGCAGATAATGATGTTAAAGATGAAGCCTGCAGTGGCAAACAGTCCACTGAAATTTGCAAGAAAAAAAATCTTGTTCATGCCATCATTGAAGGACTGATGATTAGAAGCAGAAATAATAGCCTATACCATAGATTTCTATATTGGTTCACTTATATCATTATGACTGAGATATAAAAGTCAAGCTAACTTTCGGTTCAATGGGTGTCAAAACAACTGCCCTTAGAGCAACTGCAGATAAGATAAGCCTGTGATTGAAATGTTAAGAGTGGGATCAAGATTCCGAAGCATTCCTTAGACGAACTGCAACAGGAAATGAAACATGATTTTCCAGTCAGATTGTGATGGCAAAGTACGACCGAAGCAATGGTTACCAACAGGCGGAAATGGCCTGCTCGCTCAAAGCATAAGCAGACTGGCCAACAGCAAAGATCATCCAACAGTGTTGGAGTATACTCAAGCCATTTTTTTGTTGACTTTCTGGAAGACCAAACAATAACATGTTTACTTTCATAGCGTTATGAGAAGCGTAGCCAAAGCTTTAGATTCTCCAGAAAGTCCGTTTTCACCCAGACAGTGCTCACCAGAAAGATATCATGAAAAAAGGGAAATATTTCAATGGTTTCCATGGGAAATCCTTAGGCATCCAGCTGACAGTTCTGATTTGGCTCCTTCTGACTTCATGTTCGTTTTTAACCCCAGCAGCATTGTTGCGTAGGCAGTGGATTGCTAACTGCAGTGTCAGCCGTTCAAACCTGCTCTGCTGGTGAAAAGAGAAGACTTGCTGCTCTCTTAAGGACTGACAGCCTGAAAAATCCGGTATGACTCAGAATGGACTCTAAGACCATAGGTCAATCATTTAAAAAGTCCTGAAACAGCATCCATTTTTCTTCAGTTCATACTTTTTAAAAGGCAGGGTTAATATGGTTGAATTCCCTGGGTGAACTCAATGGCTGCCATTGTTGCTTACAAAAGTGAGTTGACTTACGTAGCTTATGTGGAGAACTTGATAAATGAGGTATATATGTTTAATTTTTACCTTTTAATTATGTTTTTCTATGAAGTTTTTGTAGTTCAAATCTATCATCCATCTATCTCTTTATCTACCTGTCTATCTATCGATCATCATCTAGCCATCTATCATCTGCTATTATCCTCAGAAATTCTGAAATGAACCAACTCAGGATATTAATCCAAAATCACACCATCTAAATTTTCAATTATCTTAATTATCTTCTTAATTTAGCTCATCTAGGGTCATGCAGCCTAGATTTCCAGACATAAAAATGAAGTGGTGAATCCG
>NW_022111324.1:38211358-38222333 GCF_000313985.2 Echinops telfairi | reverse complement strand
TATATATATATATTCATAGGCGTCTTGACTTTTTGTTTCTCTAGAGAACTCTGCCTAACACCGAGGTAGAAAATTTGAATACTAAATAACTTTCATCATTCTAATAAACAAATTCACCTGTAAAAAATCTAAATTTTGTTATTTCTTATGTTAAGTAGGAACATTTTTGTTTTACACGGCCAATAGCCAGATAACTGAACACTCGTGGGAACTGTCCTTAGATTCACTGCCATCGGGCCAATGTTGACTTATAACAACCCCCTGTGTGCTTCAGAGACAGTAACTATTTACAGGAATAGAAAGCCTGGTCTTTCTCTCTCGTTGCTGTGGATGGTTTCAAACTATAGACCATGCAGATTACAGCCCAATGCAGAACCACGACACCACTAGGGCCTTTCTAATTAGAGATGAAGGAAACATTCCTGGAGGTTGAAAATCTAATTAGAACAAGTAAATTTCTATAGAATGAGGCTTAACACAACAAAAACACTGTAATACACAGTGTAGCATTTATCTTTGAAGCTAGAAAAAAATATAGAGAGATTGTGATATATGTATAATAAAAAAGAGAGCCACAGATTCGACCTAAGTTTGTTCCTTGAGGAACTATGGTAGCCAATTGTTGAACACTTGGTGAACCCGGCGGTTATTCTCAGGAAGAAGAGCATGAAAAATGACAGCCAGGAAACTTCAGGGCCAGTTCTCCTCCATGTGAGCGGGCTTCAGAGAGTCAGAGCAGACACAGAGGCAACATGTTCTCTGTAACTTTTAAGTCTGTACTAGTTTCATTCCACAAAGCCACCATGTGACAGCTTATGCAGCTAATATAAAAATCATAAAACTTTAAGTGTATAATCTATTTACATTGTTAGGCTTTTGCAGGGATAATTTTATTCCTCTGAATGACAAATTTAAGAGGTCAATAATTATATCTTCTATAAACTTAGAAACTAGAGGCAATATATCTGCCTTCTGCAATTTATTGTTTAACTCTGGCCCATTATTACTTGTTTTCTTTTGTTTTCATGCAGAATCTAATTAAATGACAGCTTAACACCTAAATAGTAAAAGATGCAATAATTGTATTCCAAATCTTTTATACCAGAAACAGGAAACATTTTCTAAATTTCATAACACACGTATCTAAAATAGCATTATATCCATTGTTTAACTTATAAAATATCATCAGGTGAGAGGGATCAATAGCACTAGCCTTGCCACTGACCCGAAAGGAAATCCTTATGTTTTAACAGAAAACAAAGTGTGATATATGAATCGTTGAGGGGATGAGCAGACATAAAGAAGAGAAAGTAAAAGAGAAAATAGTTTTGTATGGGTTTGGAAAGAATAATAGCAAATCTGGGCATAAATAAAATCTGTAACAATGATGAGAAATACAACTTTCCTCTAGTTCCTAATTGTTTCCTCCCTGATCCCGCTACCATGACTCGAATTCGATCTTGCAAGTCTGGCTAGACCAGAGGAGGTACACTGGTACAGATAGGAACTGGAAATACAGGGAATCCAGGGCAGATGAGCCCTACAGGACCAGTGGTGTGAGTGGCAAAACAGGGAGGGTAAAGGGAGAATGGGTAGGAAAGAGGGAACCGCTTACATGGAACTGTGTGTGACCTCCTCCCTGGGGGAGAGACAACCGAAAAGTGGATGAAGGGAGACGTCGGACAGGGCAAGATATGACAAAATACCGATTTATAAACTATCAAGGGCTCATGCGGGAGGGGGGAGCAGGGAGGGAGAGGAAAATGAGGACCTAATGTCAGGGGTTTAAATGGAGAGAAAATGTTTTGAGAAATGATGTACAAATGCGCTTTACACAATTGATGTGTGTATGGATTGGGATAACAGTTGTATGAGCCCCTAATAAAATGTTAAAAAAAAATCTCTTACTTAGAGATCAATGGGACATTATGTGCCCATAATGTTGCAAATATATTTACTCTTTTTTTATTTAAGCTAACTCTTAATGTAATGGAAAATAACATTTCAAATTATCTTGTTTTAGAAGCAAAGGTTGAAGCCATATCTGATACCTCATATTCCCTGGCATCAGGTATGGTTTTAGTCGTATATTTATAATCCGGAGACATAAACTTGAAACCTCACACTCCAAAGGATCCCCTCCTGCTACTATGTTCCTTGAGACTTGCCCTCAGAATTTTCTATTTTTTTATTCTGTCACTAACCCTCCATATCCTGAGATAAAAAATAACACAGAACACAGGTGACTTTCACTGGTGTATTTTGACATTTTAAGTTTTGCCCTTAAATTCAACATTTGTGTAACCTTATGTATGTATTGGGTAAAGATCTTAAGAGCATATTTTCAGAATCTCACTTTAATACCCTATTCCAAGTTAGTTGCAAATAACATCTTAACCTAAGAAAAATTTGATATAGAAATTATGAACTGGGGGGGGCAAAAAAACTTAAAAAAAGAAATTATGAATTACTCACATAAATAAAAATATATTTGCAAATATAAATATGCCTTGGTAAAATTGATTTAAAATAAAAATTCAACTTTTTGCTATTCTCATTTTAACATCTTGCAACACGTTATTTACAAGTTACAGAACATCACAACCAAGGTGGAATTGTATATAGGAAACTTGTATTACTCACATAAATTAAAATAGATAAAGGTAATTTTGCTTCAGCTTATTTGACCCCAAATCTAAAATTACATCACCAGAAGGATCTCTCTTATAATTTAATAATGCTCTTTTTTCCTTTTAGTTTCTGGAGGAAAAATATCAAGGAAAATATTTTAATAACCTATACCTAAAGTAAGGGAACTTTTAATAGATAATTGTAATATAGGAAAAATATATTTAACGAATATTTCAGGAGTGAGTGATATACAAACACAATAGACAGATAGCTTCATCAGCTCATTAGATGCATCATAACGTAGGATTAGTGAGCTTTGAGATGGATACTGTGCAATCAGTTTTTAACTATGGCCCCTCTCCTTATAGCATTTGTTACTCCCACCAAAGACCTTGGTTTTCTTGAAGGGGCTGATTCAGTAGGTGGGGGAGATCCTGATTGCATTGTATGTCTCAGCTGTGCTTTTCAACAGGGTTCTGCGATTGCCATCCTGCTGGGTACCAAACATTGGGAAGCATCTCCTTGATGACAGGATTTTGTCCAGCTTCCAGTTCATGGTCCTCACTCTCAGGGGCGATGATTCTGCATGAGTAGTTCCACAGAGTATTCGAGGTCACGTCAGCACCAGAACAATTTCAAATATGATTAGGGGAAAGAAGATAGAGCATTTTAATTTATGAAAGTGTTCTTTTTAATTGAGGCATTACTATCCGATGCATAATGTCTGATGAGGATATCATTTTGTGAGTTTTTCAAGATTTTTTTTTAATGCAGAGAATACTTAAAACCTGGAACATATTTAAAATGGGTCAAAAGGGAGATCAAATGATAAGGCTTTACATTTTACCTAATTATATCTGTCATAATCCACTTTATAGCACTATCTGTCTGATATTAAAGGTATTCACATCACAAAGATGACTTAATCCATGTAGAGACTATGTGAATGGATTTTGGACTTCCACTATCATCCTCAGCATCTGCAAACCCGGTGTTTAGATATTAAACTCTAATACAATTTCTTCATTAGGAGATGTTTTGTATGTGTGAAATATAATTTCCTTATAAAAGCATTATAGAACTAATAAAAGCTGTTAGCACTAATGAAATCACAAGTTTTTGTTTTTAATTTCGTTAGGATGATGAAGTAAAAACTCTTTATTGTAGTTATTAGCAGTTGTGATTATGTTCATATATACATATATTCATATATATATGTAAATGTCAGTTGAAATGTTTCCACAAACTGATGAAGCACTGGGAGGCTTACCTGTGACAGAACATTTGGAAGGCAACTACTTGACCAATTCACTAGACGATATCCAGATTTAATACCATTCCAAAGAAAGGTGATCCATTAAAATGATCAGATTATGGAACAATATAATTGATATCACATGGAAGTAAAATTTTGCTGAAGATCATTAATAGTGATTGTAGTAGCATATTGATAGGGGCCTGCTAAAAGTTTAGGTCAGAATCAGAAGAGGATGTGGAACAAGAATTATTATTGATGTCAGATGGTTCTTGGCTTAAAATAGAGAATCCCAGAAAGATATTTACTTATGTTTTATTGACTGTGCAAGGTATTTGACTCTATGGATCATAACAAGCTGTGTGGGTAGCCTTGAGAAGAATTCTAGGACACTTAATTGCACTCATGTGGAACTGTGTGAACAGAATTGCATTGCTAATCAGGAAAGGTATGCATCTGGGTTGTATACTCTTAATTATTGTATTGGTATGTGACTAAAGCATCAGAGAACTGTATTATATGAAGAAGAATGTGGCATCAGGATTGGAAGTAGATTTTACAGTCTTCGATATGGAGATGACACAACCTTGCTTGCAGAAAAGGAGGGTGACTTGAGAGACGTGCTACTGAAGATCAAGTTTTGTAGCCTTCCATATGGATTACAACTCAATGAAAAGAAGACCCCAAACCTCACAACTGGACCAATGGTTTGCTTCATGTAAATAAAGAAAAGTTTGAAGTTGTTCATGATTTTGTCTTGGTTGTATCCATAATGAATGCTCAAGGAAGCAGCAGTCAAGAGATCAAAAGATGCTTTGCATTAGATAAATCTACTGCATAAGACTTCTTTAGAGTAATGAAAAAATAAGGTTTTTACATTGACAACTAAAGTGTGCCTTACCCAAGCCTTGGTATTTTCAATTGCCTCATATGCAAGTGAAAGTTAGCCATTGAATAAGAATGCCAAAGAAAACTAGATGCGTTTGAATTGTGGTGCTGGTGATGACTGTTGGAAGTACAGTGGACTGTCAAACAAAAGGACAAACAGAAATCTGTCTTGTTGAAGTATGGCCATAGTGATCCCTAGAGGCAATGATGGGGAGACCTTGTCTTACATACTTGGGACATGCCATCAAGTGGGACTAGATCTTGAGAAGGACATCATGCTTGGTAAAGTGGAGAGAGGCATCAAAAGAAGGCTGTAAGGAGATAGATTAACACAGTGACTGCAACAATGGGCTTAAAGGAGAGGAAGAATGGCGAGGAAGGCACAGGACTGGGTGGTGCTTTATTCTGTTGTGCATAGTGACCCTGGAGGTTGAAATTGACTTGATGGAACCTAACAACAATGATGTCTAGTTCTGGGTAGGTGCCATGAACTTGGTTCAACTCATATGGACTCTGTGACACACTAGAACTAAACATTGCTGTCTTGTACCTCTTAAACAATGATTGTTTGAGTCCACTGAGCCAACTCATCATTTTGAGGATTCTCCTCCTTTGATTCACCTATACAAGTATGATGTCGTCTTCTATGGACTGGCTCTCCTCATGGAATGTCCAAAGGATGTTTTGCTGTTTTTGCTTATGTGATAAGATCTGTACGAGCCCTCAATAAAATGATTTTTTAAACAGTGCAATCTGTCTTTACTTCCTTCAAGACGGATTTTTTTGTTTTTCTGTCAATTTATGGTACTTGCAATATTAGTCACCTAGACTGTAATTCGAATGCATCAATTCTTCTTTCATCTTCCTTATTCATTGTAAAGCTTTTGCATCCTGTGATTGAAATAATTGGGCTTGAATGAAGTGGAATATACAGGAGATAAAGTTATGAAAAAATAGATATAATGAAGTACATTGAGCAAATGAGTTGCTGGTTGTCGGAGATCTATTCAATAGTCGTGGGAGACACAATGGTCAACTGGCATAACACAGTCACCATTCACATCTGGAACTGAACTCACTCCCATGGCTCAATTTTCAGCCAAAACATAGGTCTATCGGGGGAACAGTAACATTAGTGAGGTATGCAAACCTTAAAACAAGCAAGCATATGATTCCTAAGAAGTAATGCTTATCAAAGAATGGAGTTCAGAAGGCTTAGGGCAGCAGAAGGAATGGAAACAATACACAGAGAGGAATTAGGATAAATGACATAACGTTGAGAGATTGCAGTGGGTGAAATAAAACAATTTGTGTATGAATCACTGAATGTAAAAATGTTTATAGTCTTTATAAAATGTCACACAATTCACAATAAAAAGCTTACAAATCAGTGAGAAGCCACATTCAACTTGCTAGAATGGCTCTATTTTATTTTATTTTTTAAATCATGAAAAAAATGTTAATGAAGATTTGGAGAAATTAGAACCCTTGTCCATGGCTGTTGGGAATATAAGATATTTTACCTTCAGTGGAAAACACTTTTTCCGAGCCTCAAAATTTAAACATAACTTCCATGAGCCACAGATTCTATCTTTAGGTATATAACAAAAAATTATAAACACTGAGATACATGTGCACCAATATTTATTGCAGTGTTATTGACAATAACTAAAAATAGACACATTGTTGATGCGTATACATTGACACATTAGTGAATAAATGAAATATCTTTACCATTTAATATTTTTATCCATAAAAAATTAGTTCTAATACTTGCTTCAACATGAGCAAACCTTGAGATCATGCTAGCTAAATGTCAGATACAGAATGCTAAATATTGGGGTGCAATTTAAATAAGGACATAGAATTGGCATAATCATAGAAACAGCAAGTACAATAGAGGTTCCCAGAGAGGAGGGGGCAAGCATAGCTATTGGGAAAATAGCTATTGTCTAAGAGTATGGAGTTTTGCTGGTCCTTAGTCATTAGAGCTAAAGGTCTCAAGTATCTTCTCGAGATGACTTCTAAATTCATGTGAAACATCCTCAATAGTTCGCCATCATGAACTTTTAAGTTTCTTCTGCTTCAACCTGAATGTGCATGTGACCAACTGGTGGTCTGTTCAACAGTCAGTCCCTGGCCTAGTTTTGCATTTTCAATGTGCAGGCAAAATCCTATCATGTGGAGATATCAGAACCCTTGTGCATGGCTTGTGGGACTATACTATATCTTACTTTTAGTGGAAAACAGTTTTTCAGAGCCTCAAAATTTAAATGCGCTAGCTAGCCAAATTTATATCACCAAGGTCATATTTTCCAACTACAAAATTGATTTTACCTTTTTGTTTCCATTTTTGCACCCCAACCATCAGTCATTTTCAATGCATATTGATGGCATGGTTGAATAATTTCAGACTGAAAAAGTTATTATAATTTTTCAGTTTCTTCATCACTGGAATTAGTGGTTGTTGCATGAATTTGACTAATAGCTTTAATAACTGGTCTTCTTTGTAGGTGTATGGATATGATCCTATAACTGACAGTACTGTACTTCAAAGAAAATTCTGAAATGTTATTTTTGATCATGAATATTACACCATTTTTCCTTAATTTGTAATTCTTTACATACTATAATTATCTGATTAAAATTCATATAAATGATTCAAATGATCAATATCAGTCAATTCCAGCTCACGTAAGTCTCAGCATATCAATTAGTATGTATTCTATTTCATTTTGATGCCTCAAATTTTCCTAGATGCATAATTAATACATTTTATATTCTCTTTAATAATCCATTTATAAAGTAGTTTCCTCTAATTTTGACTCTGGATCCACCAACAAATAAATGTCGCCGCTTTACTCTACCCACATAATTAAGATCAGCTTTACTCTGAGTAATTGGCTCTTCCCCAGTAATATTTTGAGTGTCTTTCAATGTGAAAGGCTCATGGTGAGCTACTATATTAGACTGTTCTGGTTCTAATCATAAAGTTGTCAAAGGCTAATCACTCAAAAGTGTACTCTTATTTCCTTTTCTTAGTTTATCTTAATTCGAAAGCTCTGTTAAAACCTGCTTACCATGATGACCCTGCTGGAATTTTAAATTCCAGTTTCATAACTTTCAGCATCCCAACAACACATGGCCAATCACAGGAAAGCAAACTGGCAAACAAGTGGCAGATGAGCCTCATAGCAGTATGTAATTTTTAAAGCATGTGTATGTAAAAGTAGAGTTGAATCATATATTTGATGGTTACTTTTTAATCGATTATTTATGATTATTATCAGTAAAAGTCTTATATTGAAATGGTTTAGACATTCTATTTTCCATGAGACTTCATGGTAGAGTGAGTTAAGTGTTGTCCTATTAGTCAAATGGTTGGTAGGTCTAAGCCACCCAGATGCTTGGCAGGAGTAAAAATGCCAGTCTGATGTATAAATATAATTTCCATAAAGATTTATAGCCCTACAATTCAATCTGACCAGCCACTCTCTAGAAGGATCAGATGTTCTGTTCCTCTAAAGGACTGAAGTCTCCGAAAGCCCAAGGGACTGCTCAGTTCTGTCCTGGAGGCTCCCTCGAGTCAGAATGGATGCCGAGGTAGAGAGTTGAGTTGATCTATATGGGGCAAGTCTTTTCTGTTCTATATAGTTGCTTTAACTTGGAACCAACTTGAAGATAATGGGCTATTGCATTTTTCCATGGTTTCATTGACATTTTGCTTCTGAATGTGACCTTTATTTTGGCTGTATAAGTTTATTGAAGGTCAGTGAATATTGATAATTATTTTATGGATTTGCATTTTGCAAGAGAAAAATCCTTGACTAGTTTTATTGTTGTTAGCTGGCCTTGGGTCAGTTCCTCCTGATAATGACCCTGTCTACCACAGAACAACGTCACTCAGTCCTGTGCCATCCTTCCCATTATGTCCGAGCTCATCAAGGAAGCCAGTGTGTCCATCCATCTCATACAAGGTATGTCCTTTTCCAGGAATTAGTTTCTCCTGATGTCATATCCAGAGTATATCTCTCCATGCTCCCAAGAAGCACTCTGGCTGTGTTTTATTCATAGACAGATCTCTTGTTCTCTCAGCAGTAGATGGCACTTGCAATATTCTTTCCTAGCACATAATCCAGATGTGTAATTCTCATTTTGTCTATCTTATTCAGTGTTCAACTTTCATATGCACATGTGGTGATCGAAAATACTACGGGATGGGTCAGGCACACCTTAGTTCTGAAAGGAGCATCCATGCTTTTTAACTCCTTAAAGAAGTTTTGTACACCAGATATCCCCAATGCAATGCAACGTTTAATCTCATGACTGCTGTTGCAATGAGCATTGTTTGTGGAATTAAGGGGAAAAATCATTGACAATTTCAATCTTTTCTCTGTTTATCATGAAGTTACTCATTGGGGCAGTTGTGAGGATGTTGACTTTTTGACATTGAGTTGTAATCTGTAAGGAAGACTGAAATTTATAATATTTTCCAGCAAGTGCTTCAAGCCTTCCTCACTTCCTGGAAGCAAATTTGTCTCACCTGCACATTGCTGGTTGTTAATAAGTCTTCCTGCAATTTTATTATGGAGTTCTCCTTCAAATAATCTATATTCTCTAATTATTTGCTCAGCATACAGATTGGCTAAGTATGGAGAAAGGATAAATCCCTGATACATCACTTTCTTGTTTGTAAGCCATCCACCATTTCTGTGGTCTGTTCAAACAACTGCCTCCTGATTAATGAACAGGTTTCTAATGAGCACAGTTGTTCTGGAATACTGGTTTTTCTCAAGCCTATCCATAGTCCACATATTCCTTTTCATAGTCATCTCCCTGGTATGTTCTGCTTTTAGTCAGGATCCACCTGACAACAGCAATGATATCTCTGTTTCCATGTCTGCTTCTGAATCCAGCCTGAATTCCTTCAGCTCACCATAACGTACTACTGCAACCGTGGTTGAATGATCTTCAGCAATATTTTACTTGCATGGTATCAATAATATCATTCTATAATTTGAACATTCTGTTGGGTCATTATTCTTTGGAACTGGTACAAATATAAATATCTCCATTTACTAGGCCAGATAACTGTCTTCTGAATTTCTTGGCATAAACAAGTAAATGGCTCTAGTGCTTTATCAGCTTGTTGAAGCATTTCAATGACAGTACATCAATTACTGGAGTCTTGGTTTTGGATCATGCCTTCAGGACAGCCCAAACTGCGCTGAAATCCATCTTCCAATGCCATTAGTTCTTGCTCATATGCTACATCTTGAAGTAGTTAAATGTTTATTAGTTATCTTTGGTACAGTGACTCTATGGATTCTTTCCCTCTTCTTTTGATGCTTCCTGCATCATTCAACATTTTAGCCATAAAATCTTACAATATTGCAACTCAAAGCTTGGTATTTTTCTTGCGTTATTTAAATATAAGATATACTGAGCATATTTTACCTTTTTGGTTTTATAACCGTAGGTTTTGGCACATTTTATTTTAAAACTTACATTGTCTTCTGGAATTTCTCTGAAAATTTCTGTTCAGCCCTTCCACTTCATCATTCCATTCATTAGCCTCAGCTACTCCACGATTAATAGCAAGTTCCCTGTCTCTTCTGACATTCACTTTGCTCTTTTTATTCTGCACTGACTTTTTAATGATCTTTTCCTTTCTTCATGTCTGATGTTTTTTTTATTTCCTTCCATAGCTCATCAGTTCTTCTGTCCATAGGGTTCAATACATCGAATCTGTTCTTGAGACATTCTGGAAATTCGGATGGGACATACTCAAGTTCATATTTTGGCTCTCAGGGACTTAATTTTCTTTAAGGTCAACCTGAACTTACATATGAGTGATTGATGGCATATTCCACAATTGGCCCCTGGCCTGGTTTTACCTGATGATATGGAGTTTCTTTCTCATTTCTTCCCACAGATGTATCAATTTGATTGCTCTGTGAAGTCCATATATGTAGTAACCATTTTGTTGCTGAATAAAGCTATAGTTATGAAGAAGTCATTGGTCTTGCAAAATTCTATCATGTGAATTTCAGCTTCATTTCTATCAATAAGGCCATATTTTCCAATTACTGTTCCTTCCTTAGTTTTCAGTTTTTGCATTCTAGTCACCAGTAATCATCGATGCATCTTGATTGAATGTTTCATCAATTTTAGATGTTGGTAAAATTCTTCAATTTATTT
>NW_022111324.1:38205549-38208324 GCF_000313985.2 Echinops telfairi | reverse complement strand
GAGGAGCAGCAGTAAGACTGAGACAGAGCAGAGGACTCTCAGAGATCATGACATGAAATGATGGTTTCCTTGACCATAAAATAAGGAATGGGCCAAAGGGACACATGCTTGAGAGGCAAAGCACCAGAGAGACATGCCTGTCATCATGGCTGAGAAAAGGCACTGTAGAGAAAGAATTATATCTTTAATGTTTTAATTGAAAATGTTTGTAATCTATTAACTTTACTCATAAATCTCCTTAATCATTAGCATTGCTTGTACATTCTGTGTGGCCTTTATAATGAATTAGCAAACCTAGCAGAGAAGTACGGTTTGGGATGGAGAGCTGATGTCACAACAAAGTAGCAAATGTAGGAAGATGATGGAGTGTCTGACCTCTGTCTCATAGGACACTTCTTTGGGCAGAGAGAGAGTTTTATTCTCCTCTTCCTTGAATAGCCAGAAGATGTCAGTTTTTAGCCACTTGTCCCTTCATATATTTATTTATACACTGAACTATTTATTATTTTGTAGACGTCATTTTATAGCATTCAAACTTACCCTGTATACTAACTTGAGGCTGACCTGCATGCCATCCATAGCTGAGGTCATGGCATCAATCATTAAGCTAAAAATAAGGGATGGTAATTTTATCACTTTTATTTAGAAGACACTCATTTTATGATTACTCCCTGTTGGTGTCATGAATTAAGTATTGACTGCCAGCCACAAGGTCAGCAGTTTCAGTCCATAAGCCAGAGCAGTTCTATGTGATCCTATAAGGTCACTGAGTCTGAATTGAGTCAGGCTAGTGTGGTTTAGTGGCTTATAGGGGATGCATAAATAATGAGTCAGTTCTCCCTCTTTGAACTCCCCTTGGGTTAATTTGATTCATGTATATTCCATCTGGGTGAGGTCCATGTATACAGTCACAGTTTATATTACGATTAAAATGTATGTTCAAAAAAGCCATTGCTCTTGCAAAATACTATTATGTGATCTCCAGTACGATTTCTATCACTATAGATATATGTTTCAACTATTGACCAGACTTCATTTCCAGGTTTCCCACTCCAAATAACAGAAATTATCAAGACAACTTGATCACATGTTGAATTAATTTCAGACTGAAAAGTCGGTAGAATTTTTCAGTTTCTTCATCTATGGCTTTAATGTTTGGTGCATGTATTTGAATAGTTCAGATGACTAGTCTTCTTTGTAGTTGTATAGATAGTTTTCTGTGGCAAGCAGCACTGTATTTCAATATAGAAGTTCAAATGTCCCTTTTGATGATTAATGTAAATGCCTGACACTCCTATTAAATGTGAATCCCCGTTAGAGGAAACCATGTGATTGTCTGATTCAAAATGACCAATACTACTTCATTTCAACTGACTGGTGTCCAGGATGTCAATCATTTTGACAACTTCTGATTTACCTAAATTTTATACATCATACATTTCATGTTCCAATTATTAATGAATGTTGTTAACATTTTTTTCATTTTGAATCCGGTGCCTTAAGCAGGTGACCTTAAAGCTCTTCATCCATATCATTAAAGTCAAATATATTTTGTAGAGGAAGCTCTCCAATTGTTTTGAGTGTTGTGGGGTAGAATAGAACTTCCCACGTGGGTTTCTGAACCGGAAATCTTTACAATGGTGTAAGATAGTTCAATGTTTTATTCTGTTGTAAGTGATGTTGTTATGCATTGGGGTAGACTCAAGAGCGCCTGACACCAATGATACCATTCAACATTAGAAAAATCGATTTCTATGCCCTTTAGTTCTTTGAATTAAGCTAAAACCAAGCAATCATACAAACAGACACCTAGGCACTTGGTCACAATTCTTAGTTTAGAAATGAGAATTTAACTCAGTTTGATTCAATTAAAGGAAACTGAATGTAGGAATTTTGCTCATTCCACCAAAAGAGGTCCTTTCTACTTCTCCTAGGAAATAAATAACATTATGATAAATGAAGAAAAGATTGAAGTTCTGCATGAAATAAAATGTATTCATATGGCTCTTCTACCCATGTATCTGGAACTTCTGCCAAATATTTGGGTTAACTCATTGTGTTAGACAGGGTTCTCTAGAGAGATAAAACCAGATTGCTAATCATTTTATGTATATGTATTTAGATAGATATATAACACAAGAAATAAGCAGTTAAATTATAAAGCAGTACAAATGGCTCAGTACAATTCAAATGTGTTAGAGAGTTGTGAGACACTGGCAGTCCTTTGAGTCTTGAGGGCCTCCAGGTAGTCCTCTGTAGAGAGATTCAGATTCTCCGGGTACCAGCAGCCAACCAGCAAGGCAGGTCACCAACAGTAAGTCAAGTCACCAACAGTCAGTCCCCAGCTCAAGAGATGTAAATTCCAATTGTATAGCGAAGCAGGTCAAGAAGGAACCTCAAATTACAGCAACACAGTCCACAGGTTAGGTGTCCCACAGATAGTGTAGCTTTCAAACTGAGGCACAGGACAAGCAAGGCAGCAGCACACTGGTCCGATGATCAAAGAGCTAGAGACAAGAAAGGCGAGGCTGGCTGAGCCATTTATCTCTCCATCCTTCAATTAATCCCACATGTGTTTATCGGCCATGCTGGCACAATAAACTAACTACCCCACCCATGCAAATAGAACATATGAAACACTGCTAGAAGGGATTAGTCAGTTTTAGTTCCACGTCCCTGGCAATAGAGTTATCTCAGAAATAAGTGGCCATCTAGCTCAGAAGCAACAAAGCCCACATGGAAGAAGCACACCAGCTTGTGCGATCACAAGGTGTC
>NW_022111324.1:38202247-38204119 GCF_000313985.2 Echinops telfairi | reverse complement strand
TTACATATCTCCAACAAAGGCAAACTATTCAATCGCTGTTATGTTCTCATTGTATTGTTTCATTGTTGTCCCTATTTTTCAACACTACATTAATATCATGATATAGTTGATCAATATTTTGAGGACAGGGGATGAATTAGTAGATATGGGATATATGTCGATTTTAGCAAATAACAGTCATGTGCACATGGATAGTAAACAGGTCACTAGATTAATACGATCTCTGCACTGACTGATGTATGGCTACCTTTCAACTTGATCTGTCATAGCCCTCAACTTGACTCAGAACTAGGTCTCCAATTAATGAAATGAGATGGCTAAAAGAAAGTGCAATAAAGTGCTACTTCTCCAACTATTTAATAGTATGAAGTCAGGAAGTCACAGCTCTGGCTTCTCTCGTTTGCAAGTTTTCTCATGTTGCAAGCTTCCCTGACCATCTCATATCTATGAGGAGCTGCAGCCTCTCCTCACCCAGGACACTTGGCCACTTTGTTTCCTTATGCTTCTTATTAGTATCAAAACTTCCTGAAAAGTTATGTCATCATTCTTGCTAACCTCCAAATTAAAATCAGCATTTAGTCATGTTGCCTATCAAAGTTTTTTAAAAGTAAGACACCAACTTAATCCGTAGAGTTTTGACTCATGTGGCTTCCACTGGTACAGGTTTGTCTTGGCTGCATTAAGTTGTACCTGGACACATCATGTGGCAAACTAGAGGGCATAAAGGTCGAGGCTGAAAATCCACCTGAATAATATTAGCTCTGTTATAAAGACAATATGAGAATCACTTGTGTGTGTGATAGCATACCACCACCTTTAAAAATAATCCAGAACACATCACGGCTCTACCAGTAAAGTCTGCAAAACTCTTGAAATATAAAGGGCTCTTTTCTTGTCTTTACCAGTCCCCTCACATGCTTGCTTGTTTCATAAAAATAAACTGCAAATAAAACTTATTGTTTTGGGTCAATTCATCAGAATAACTTCCATTGTACCTTTTTCAAAGCTGCTTAGCTTTGATTCAATTTTTAGCAGCACTGGATTTTTAAGTGTAATGACACAGAAATCGGGCATGCCAGGGTCCTGTTCACAGTTAAGGATGTGAAAGAACAATTCGACAATATACAGATGCACTGTCTGAGTCAAGTTGTCCTGTCTTTTCTCTTGTAATAAAGCAGTTTCTCCTGGCACTTTAGATGATGAGAAACATGATAAAGCTAGATAATGGTAGCATTTTATGTGCCTCTAATTTGAGAATGACACTGAATTTCACAGAACATATTGGTATAGATTTTCATCATGTGACACAACTAAAATTTCTCTTAAAATTAATGAAGATTACAAATGAGACCCTGGTTTCCCAATGTAATTGTTGGTACTAGGATATAAGAGAATGGTTATTTTTCCTTTGTTCTACTGTGAAATATGCCAAAACGATGTAAATTACATCCAGAATGATTCTCCATGCTTTAGAGCTTTAATGGGTGTAAATATATTTGAGTGAAATTATATTAAGTGTAGATAGTAACTAACTATGACGCTTTCTGTACAGGTGCATATGGAAAGAATAAAACAATTTTCTCTATAGTGATTTTGATAAGTAGAAATTACACATAAATATTAATGCACCATTTGTTCATCGTACCATTCATATCAATAGTGAGTTGATTACAGCAGGAACCTTTTAATCTTCATATTTAGGAAGCTACATAAATATCTTCATCTGAAAAGAAGGATATTCTAGTTAATCAGGAAATTAAAACTCCTTTAATTTCAAATAATACTAAAAAATGTATCATAAAATAACACTTTTAAGTTTTAGTTATATGTTTCCAAAGATAAATTTTATTTCATATAAAATATTATTTAAGC
>NW_022111324.1:38181330-38201454 GCF_000313985.2 Echinops telfairi | reverse complement strand
TAACATTTGTATTTATTCATTCATTCAACAAGCATTACTGAGTGTTTATATCAAGCGAGGATTGCAAAAGCAATGATGAGTAAAACAATTAAATTTTTGATTTTATGGTGTATATAATCTGTTTATGAAGACAAATAATAATATAATGATTCGACAAAAGCTTAAAATCTTTTTTCCCCACAAGCATTATAAAATATAATCTCCTAGTGAAATACAATTATATAATGACTTGACCTTTTGTCTTACCTGAAGAAAAGATGCTCAAGGCTGCCTGCTAGACTCTGGAAGTTTTCTAAGTATAAATTTTGGTAAGGTGTGTGGAAGAATATTGAAAAAAGAATGTGAGTATGTTTCAGATATTTAAAATGCTTGAAGTTATTTTAACATATTGAAATATTCAAATGTTGTTAGGTTTTCAAAGACTTAGAATGTCCCTGGTTGTAAATAATGCTACACAACTATATTCAAATTTCATTCCTGGTTAGTATTTCAGAATTCCTCAATAATTTTAGAAGAGGAAATAAATTTTATGACAGTTTAAAACTACTTAATACATTTTCCCATTATATTATAAGATTTTACTTATTTGTACGCAGATTTATTGCCTTATTATCCTAATGAAAGTCAACCTACTTTCATCTATGGTGAACAGTTTCAAGGGGGAAAGACTGGGCTTTCCACTACAGTCAACAGTTCCAGGTTTGGAGACCCACAAGGGTTTACTACGAGTCAGCATTGACCACTGGCAGTGAGACAAAAAGCACTTTAATCTCTTCATCTTGAAGACACTGTGGAAAGTAGAACCAGGGTGTGTACATGGGTAGGTGAAGTAACTGTGGTAGTTGAAGTTTGGGAATATTCTGTATCTAAAGAATATTTCTATGATCATTATGAAATATTGCAATAAATCAGGAAAAGTTTCAAGGATATAAGGAAACAAACATCTGAAATTCAGTTACCTAAGATTATTAAAATTAAAATTCATTAGAAACATGTGTTCTATTATTATTCAATAAAAGGGAAAGATGAATGCCAGAAAGATTGACAAAATGTCTTTATGAAATAATAGTTTAATATTCATGAACTTTACCTTAGTCCTCACTTCAACTGAAAGAAGAAAATAATAAAAGTGAAACAGTAGGAATTGAAAATTACAAAAATATTTCTTTCATTAAACCTTATCACTGTACCTGTACAAAAATGTGAGAATGTATATATTTCATTAAACTAAGGTAGATAATGGCTGATAGCTTTTTAAACCCATATCAAATTATCCATTTGCAGACAAGATATTTCTTTAAGCCATCATAAGATTGCATCTAGCTTAACAAGCAAATCAACTTTAGTTTAATAGGAAAACATAAAGTAATATTTTAAAAGTTTATATTGGAAAATATTCGTCTACAATTCAACTTTAAATAAAATAAATTGTGTTAAGCACTATTGACCATTTTTGTTCCTGGATTAAAAAAATTCACATTAATACATTGACAAATGTAGAACAAAGAAAAATGGACCAAATTGTTCAATTGTTATGAAGCAAAAGCAGATTAACTATTAAAAAAAAGACATGCTCTTTCTGATGGAAGTCGATGTTTTATTTACTTTGCCAACACTATTCAAAAGCGTGAATTGTTTTTTAATCTTCGCTATTCATTATCCAGTTTTAACAAGGATATTGTTGTTTTGGTAGTGTTAGGTGCCTGTGATGGGTAGGGATTATATCAATTTGACAATCCTGGGTAAGGCAGGTGTGGAGCCTGGGCTATCAGTTGGCTCTTAACTGATGACACCTCCTGGCTGTCATAAGCCATTTTGTGTAAGAAAGAGAGACCAGGCAGAGTGGAATCGCTTTGGTCTGTTGCCAGAGCCAGAACTTGTGTCTGGTTCCTTGATCTGCTGTTTAGTGGCTTGCCAGGAGCTGTGAGCTGGGTACAGATGGTTGATTAATTTGACTGACTCTGACTCTGGATTCATATCACTTCTGCATCTGCCAGCCTGCTTACCTCCCTCATCCCCAACCCCATTCCCATTGTCTCTGCATCATCATCCTGCTCCCTGTTCACCAGCTTCCACAAGGCAGGGAAATCCTGACTTAAACCAGCCTGAACTTATCGTACATATTTCTACAACTTCTTGTAAGACATTTCTTGATCTAAGTCTCTTTCTCCATATAAACATACACTGTCATCTCTGGCTTTGCTTCTCTAGAGAACTCAACCCAAGCAGTGTCTTTCAGTCAATTTTTTCTCATTGTGGTCCTGTGCACCACAGAAGGAAAGATTGCCTCGTCCTGGGCCATTCTCACAACTGTTGTTCGGTTTGAGACCATCGCTACAGCCACTGTCCATCCATTTCCTCAGGGTCTTCTTTTCCACCGACGCTTTGCTTTCCCAAGCATGATGTCCTCATCCAGGGACTGGTCTCTCCCAGTAGCATGTACAACGCCTGTGCGATGAAGTATTATCATCCTCTTTTTATTTTTTTAATTTTTATTTTTTTATTTTTAACATTTTATGAGGGGCTCATACAACTGTTATCGCAATCCATACACACAACAATTGTGTAAAGCGCATTTGTACATTGTTTCTCAAAACATTTTCTCTCCACTTAAACCCCCGACATTAGGTCCTCATTTTCCCCCTCCCTCCCCGCTAGCCCCTCCCTCATGAGCCCTTGATAGTTTATAAATGGGTATTTTGTCATATCTTGCCCTGTCTGACGTCTCCCTTCACCCACTTTTTGGTTGTCTGTCCCCCAGGGAGGAGGTCACACACAGTTCCATGTAATCGGTTCCCTCTTTCCTACCCATTCTCCCTTTACCCTCCCTGTTTTGCCACTCACACCACTGGTCCTATAGGGCTCATCCGTCCTGGATTCCCTGTATTTCCAGTTCCTATCTGTACCAGTGTACCTCCTCTGGTCTAGCCAGACTTGCAAGATCGAATTCGAGTCATGGTAGTGGGAGCGGGGAGGAAACATTTAGGAACTAGAGGAAAGTTGTATTTCTCATCATTGTTACATCGCACCCTGATCCTCTTTTTAAAGGAGCATTCTGGTTGTATTTCTTCCAAGAGCCATCTGTTTTTCTGGCAGTCCATAGTATTTCCAATATTCTTTATCAACAGCATAATTCAAAGCCATCGATTCTTCTTTTGTCTTCTTAATTTATTGTTCTGTTTGTAAAAGTGTACAAAGTGATTTGGGCTGGAAGCACCTGAGTCCTCAAATCGACATGCTGATGTTTTAACCCTTCAAAGAGGCCTGTGCAGCACATTGGCCCAATGTGTCTTTTGTCCTCTGACTGCTGCTTTCCTTCACATTGATTGTGAGTCCAAGGAAAATGACATTTTGGACAACTTTAATCTTTCCTTCCTTTCTCACGAGGTTATCAATTTGTCCATTGGTGAGAATGGTGGATTTTTTCCCACAGAGTTGCAATCTATAATGAAAGCTACCATTTTTTATTTTCTTCGGCAAGTTCTTGAAGTTTTCTTTGATTTCAGCAAGTAAGTTTGTGTACTCTGCATAACAAAGATTGTTAACATATTACTCAAATTATATGCTGCATTTTTGTTCTTGTAATCCAATGTGGTAGTTACATAATCTGGTGTCAATTTGGGGCTTGAGAGGATTAAGAGTGAAGGGGTGGAGTCTAGTCTGTCAATCAGATCACAGTCAATGAGACCTCTGTGTGGGCATGGCTTTCTCCTGAGAATTCTGGGAATTCTGTTTTTTCCTCCTTGGAGGTGGTTGAAACTTTCTTCTGACTCCCTGCGATACATCCCTGAGAAGAAGCCACATGGACCTACCCTGATGCAACCCTGGAAGCTGGAGAAGCCATGTGGAGACCCCTGCCACCGCTGGGCTGCTTACAATGCCACTGGATCCAAAACTTCTACTCACTCCCTCCTGCACTCAGCATCATTGCATGTGTTTCGTGAATCTGAAGAGGACTTTATTTATTGGTATTAGACTGATGAATTAATATTGGATTTATGGACTTGATCTGGACTGGGCTGGGATGTTTTCTCAACATCCAACTTCTGTTGTATATAAATCTCTTTCTTATATACATATGAGTTTCTATGGATTTGTTTCTCTGGTCTACCCAGACTAGCACATCCTGCTTCTCAGATTATTTGCTCAGCATACAGACTGAATAACTTTGGAAAAATGATTCAACCCTGATGCGCATCATTCCTGGTTCTAAACCATGCAGTCCAGTGTTCCCTTTCTTTGTTTCAATGATGCCCTTTTAGTCTCTGTATCAGCTATGTAACAGTTTGATTGGTGTTCTGGAACGCTCATGTTTTGCATTTTTATCCATAGTTTGTTCTGGCCCAGACAGACAAAGGCCATTGCATAATCCATAAACACAAGTAAACATATTTTTCTGCTCTCAGCCAAGATACAGCCGACATGAGCTACGACATGCTCTTTTTCTAATTCCTCTTCTGAATCCAGCTTGAATTACTCAAAGCTCCCTGTTGATGTATTGCTGAACCATTTTCAAATTGTGTTGAACTAAGTTTTACTTATATGTGATATTAAGGCTATTATTTGATAATGTCTGCACTATGTTGAAATGGACATAAATGTGGATCTATTCCAGTCAATTAGTCTGGTAGCTCTCTTCCAAATTTCTCGGCAGAGACAAGTGAAGATTTCCAGTGCTGCATCAGATTGTTAAAACATTTCAACTGGGATTCCATCCAAACATGGGGTCTTTTTTAGGCTAATATCTTCAATGAAAATGTCCTTCTTTCTTGAACATCTTCAATACGTTCTTGATGCTACCTCTTGGCAGATTTGAACATCAATGAGCTCTTTTTGATCCAGGGACTGTGTATTTCTTCCATCTTTTTTGACATTGCCTGCAGTGTTCAATATTTTGCCAATGGAATAATTCAGTGTTGTATTTTGAAGCTTTGAATTTTTAAGGCACTTCTTTCAGCCTCAGGTCTCCTGAGTGTGTTTCTCCTTTCGGAGACTTTAATTCCAAGGCTTTGCACATTTCATTACCATGCTCTCGTTTGGCTTTTTGCACTGCCCTTTGAAACTTTTTGTTATTTTCCCATTTGCTTTAGCTACTCTGCATTCAAGCCAAAGTGTCAGTGTCTGCCGTTTACTTTGGTCTTTCTTCCTTTATATTGTTTTAAATGTTTGATGTGATGGTTGTTGCCCCACAGCTCTTCCGGTTTTCATCCTCAGTATTTAATGCACCAAACCTGCTTTGTGGTGGTTTCTAATTTCAGCTGGCATATATTCAAGGTTATTTTTTACCTCTCACGGACTTCTTTTAAATTTATTCAGAAAATGAAAATCTGAAAGTGTTATTGATTTACAGTATTCAGGCCAACTCTACTATAAGAAAGTGGTTCTACCCTAGTTATCTTTTGAAGGTCTTCCAAGCGGATGGGCTAATTTCTGAAACCATTTCAGACAATGTCCCATTGCTATTTTTAAGGTTTTCACTTGTAAACAATTTATAAGTAGATCACTAGGTCCTTCTTTCTAGTCTGTCTTAACCTGGAATCTCTCCTCAATTCCCGCCATGATGAGTGACACTAACAGTATTTGAAGTTCTGCCGGAGTAGCGCACAGCATCACAGTAAAGTGCAAGCCACCACCATACAACAACCTGACAGATGAGTAGTGGAGCTAGGATAATAATATGCTGAAAGAAACTACCATCATATACTTTCACATTAAAATTTTCTTTAACTTAGAATTCAATGCAATGGCCCAAGAAATTAAATGTATAAAGGAGGCTCTTCACGCCAATGTAGTCCCCTGAACCAGTTTTCTCTGAAACAGTATCAGCTGAATCAAGATAAAGCATGAGGTTGATTTTGGAAAATGAGAGAGATAAAAATTAATATAGAAAATAATCAGGTGGGTCCCACATTTTCTAGTAAAATGAACCTCTAAGATGGTAACTGTTCTTAATAGCATTACCTTCATTCAAGTTTTGCAATCATTGACAATAAAGACATAGAGTCCCATTCATTGACGCTGAGGTGTAAGGAGTTTGAGCAAAGGAAGGATTTCCCGCTGCTTCCTCAAAGGCAAGCTTACTTTTCTCGGCTCTACAGTCAGAGCAGCTCCAGCTTTACCACCACCAGATGTTGGAATGTGGTGGAAAGTGCTACTTGAGAAGTTGTTTTCTCTCAGTGAATTCCTAGATATGCCAGCTCCACACTTCTCCAGAGTTGGAAAACAGGTGTGGAGTCTTTGTGGTAGCAGCAGGAACAGTTTTTGGCTCAGTATAGAAGGACCTGAGTTCTAATAGCTATTTAAACTTTTGGTTTCTCAAGAGTAAAGCCTTTTTTGAACTATTAAATAGTATGATATGTGAATTACATGCCGATAAAACTATTTTAAAAATTACAGCTATCCTTTGGCTTGGTTTGGTGCATTATTAATGGCAGAGCTAAAGCATCTAGAAAATAAGAAAGCAAATATGCTTTCGAATGAGGGATTTTAATAATTTATAAGTAATCTATTTTAATCCATTTTTTGAAAATATCTTCTCAATTTTTTTCCTGATAAACAAAAGTTAATGATCAGAAATAGCTGTGAATGTCGGCTATAATGAAAGGCATATTGATATTTTTTTTCCTGGCAAATTGACAGTGTAGTCTCTGGATCAGAAATATCTGTATTATCTGTGATTTCAAGAAGGTATAATCTTGGGCCCAAACATGGTTGGCTTAAAGCAAAACTACTAGGCTATTCATATACAATGTTTGAACAACACTATATCATCACAGATATTTCATCATTACTATGAAAACTCATTTATGACAAATTCATAAGTTGATTTACTTTTGTGTATTGTAAGGAAGAAAAACACTTCCATAATATAGTAGCTCACCACTTTTAGGTGCAATTGAGTCTCTTAAACCCATCCTGACCCTATGCACAAAAGAACAAAACACTGCACTGTCCTGCCTCATCCTCACAATTGCTCCTATACTTGAGTTCATTGTTGCAGCCACTGTGTCAATGTATCCCATCGAGGACCGCCCTCTTTTTCACTGCCCCTCCACTTCACCAAACATGACATCCTTCTCCTGGGACTAGTCTCTCCTGACAACATCTCCAGAGTATATAAAATGAAGTCTTGCTATCCTTAATTCTAAAGGATTAAGAGCACGCTGACCACACTTCTTCAAGACAGACTAGTTTGTCCTTTTGCCAGTCCATTGTACTTTCAATACTTTTCACAGCACCACAATTTAAATGCAACAAATTCTTCTGTCTTCCTTATTCAATGTCCAACTTTCACATGAATATGAGGTGATTTTAAACACCGTGGCTTGAGTCAAGTGCACCTTGGTCCTCAAAATAACATCCTTGCATTTCAGCACACTAAAGGACTTGTGCAGCAGACTTATCCAAGGCAACACGTCTTTTGTGCTACTACTATAGACATTGATTATGGATCTAAAGAAGAAAAAACCTTGAAAAATTCAACCTTTTCTCTGTTTATCATGATGTTACCTAATGATTCAGTTGTGAGGCTTTTGTTCCTCTTTATATTATTTTTTAACCCACATTAAAGCCTGTAATCCTTGATCTTCAGGGATTCAAGGTTGGTTCATCTGCATATCAAAGGTGGTCAATAAGATTTCTTCCAGGCTTGCTGCTACATTCTTTGCATACAACCTGGCTTCTCTGATTATTTCCTGAGCACATGGATTGAATAAATGTGGTGAAAAAATACAACCCTTTTGCACACTTTCCTGATTTAAACCATAGATTATCTCTATATTCTGGTCACACCACTGCCTCTTGATCCATGTATAAATTCCTCATGAGCACAGTGAATTGTTCTGGAATTCTCTTTTTTCACAAGCCTTACCACACTTTGTTATGATATATACACTCAAAGGTGTTTGCATAGTCAGTGAACAAGGGTAGACATTATTTTAATATCCTCTGCTTTGGGCCACAACCCATCTAACCTGAGCAAGGATATCCCTTGTTCCATGTCTTCTGAATTGGGCAAGAACTTTTGGCAGTTCCCTGTAAAATACTACTGCAATCATTGTTGGTTGATCTTCAGCAAAATTTTACTCGCATATGAGAACAATGATAGTGGTATATAGTTTGATCATTCTTTGGAATGGGTACAAATATGGATCACTTCCAGTAAGCTGGCCAAGTACTTATCTTCTAAATGTTTTGGCCCAGAGGAATGAGTTAAGCCAATGCTTCATCAGCTTGTTGCAATATTTCTGTGGGTATTCCATCAATTCCTGGAACCATGTTTTTGGCTAATGCGTTCAGTTCAGCTTGAACTCCTGCCTTCAGTACCATAGACTTTTGCTCATATACTGTCTTTTTAAACGGTTGAATGGCAGCCAGTGTTTTTTGGTATAGTGACACTGTATTCTTTCCATTTTCTTTTGATGCTTCCTGTATTTTCCCCGTAGAATCTTTCAATTTTACAACTCAAGGCTTCCATCTGGGGTTTTCCTTTGACATTTTGTATTCAGGTCTTTAATGTCATCATTTCTTTCTTTTGCCTTAGCTACTCTATGATTAAGAGTCATTTTCAGAGTCTCTCTAGCACCCATTTTGATATTTTCTTTACTTCTTGTCTTTGTAGCAATCTTTTGCTTCTTCATGAATGTTCTTCTTGATGTCCTCTCACAGCTAATCAGGTCTCCTGTCATTAGTGTCCAACGCTTCAGATCCATTCTTGAAATATTCCTGAAATTCAGTTGGATAGACCCAAGGTTATACTTTGGCTGCTGTGGACGTTTTAGCTTTCTTCTGCGTCAACATGAGCTTAAATATGAGAGATTTATGGTCTGGTCCACAGTCGTCCCCTAGCCTGGTTTTAACTGCTAATATTGAGCTTCTTCATTGTCTCTTTCCACAGATGTAGTCCATTTGATTTCTGTGTTTTCCATCTAGAGAAATCCATGTGTATTATCGCCATGCGTGTTGTATAAAATATTTGCTTTGAACAGGTCTCTAGTCATGCAAAATTCTTGTTTCAATCAAAAAGACCATATTTTCTAACTACTGATTCTTCTTCTTTGTTTCCAACATTTGCATTCCAAATGCCAACACTATAAATGTGTCTTGATTGCCTGTTTCATCAATTTCTGATTGAAGATGTTGGTAGAATTCTTCAATTTATTCAAATCTAGCATTTGCAGTTGATACATAAATTTGAATAATATTTTCATTGATTGTGTTTCCTTGAAGATCAATAGATATGATCCTATTACCTACTGCATTGTACCTAAAATATATCTAGAAATATCCTTTTTTTGACAATGAATGCAATGACATTCCTCCTGATTTTTTCGATCCCTGCACAATGAATTATATGATTTTCTGATTTAAAATGGCCTTTTTTGCTCACCAACATGTAGGATATTGCTCTTTATGTGTTCTATTTCATTTTTGATGACTTTCCCAGCCTTATACATTATACATCCTAAGTTCTGATTGATAAATATTTTCAACTCTTTCTTCTTACCTTGAGTTGTGACATATCAGCAAATGAAGATTTTTGTAGGCTCCACTCCCACAGGCTTTACTTCCTGCTCAACTCTACTTTGAGAAAGCAGCTTCTCCTCAGTCACATTTTGGTGTCTTCCGACCAGAGAGGATCATCCTCCAGCACTGTCCCCAACAATATTCTGCTTCCACGCATCACCCTTCACCGGATTGCAATGTTTCAAATCGATGCATAAGGTTTTCAGTGGCAGCGGAGCCCTTTTCCAAAGTCTCTTGTTGGTCTGAAAGCACTGCTGAATCCTGTTCACTTTGGGTGACCCTGATTGGCCTTGGAAACACCAGTGACATAGCTTCAAGCATCAAAACATCACACAACTGACAAACAAGATGGAAACTTGTTTCTGACCTAATACACAAAAGCCAGGTATGATAGAACCGTTTCTGTCAACCTTAAATGACAAATTAGGAAAGAAGTTCTGTAGTAGAAAACTGGTTGCTATTATACTGAAATAATTTTTCAGGAGCACTCAGAATCTTGATTTATTTGAAAAAATCATAGCCAACATCCCTGAAAGAAAAAGATTTAAGTTATAAGACAAAGAAATATGTCAAGGATTACTAGAAGAATGGAGTTTCCAATTAAAACACAGAAAAAAATAAACAATGACTGAAGGGAGAGGGATTTTCTGGATTGGTAAGATTTGGCTCTCCTATTAAATATCCTAATGAAGATATGCAAAGGAAGATAATTAATTTTAATTAATTAAAAGATCAATTCACTATAATCATAAATCAGGCAAAATGAGATTAAAATATGTTTTCAACTGGTTTCCAATATTAGTGGACTAGATAATTTTCTCAAGCTCTCCTGCTATGGGAACACATGCACAAAAATCTGGAATATAAATGTTTGTGTGAGTTTTAAAAATTTGCTATTGGCATAAAAAACTAACAAAGAAGAAACCATCACTGAACTAGTCACCAGAAAAGGCCTGGGCCTCAATAACTATTACAGCTAATTCTTCAAATAAAAATGTTGTCAATCACTAAAAATATTCAAGAATGTGTAAATACATGAATTAAAGAGAAAATTAGAAGATAAAAATAAGCACAATCTAGATATTATATTTTTCAAGGTTGGACATTAAAACAATAGGAAGAATAAGATAAAATTAAAAATGAGGATTAATAAAAGAAGGAAATGAAAATATGATAATTGCAATTAACTCAATAGTTGAGCTAAAGGTAAGGAATTGAATAATAATGAAATTCCATGTCAAAATATTTAAGATTCAATTAATGACATGCTCAGTGGAATAGTTATAGCCTTAAAAGCTTATAAAGAATAAAACTATAACTTTGTGCTAGATGATAATAGGTAAGAAAATGAAGCATAGAGAAAGTATTATGAAACTCCAGAAAATATATTAAATATATATTTCCATGCACAATTGAAGTCTTAGAGAATGTAGTAGTGCTGGGAGAAATCAATTATTGAGTGAATAATTTATAAATATTTCCAAATTTATGAAATTAGAAATATAACTATACCTATGAACCTCAGAGAGACATTAAAGGAATTGATCCAATGCACACAAAGTAACTTTATTTAACTCTAGAGGAAACAACTGCTCGAATCCATAAGCATATACAAATCTATATGACAAAGGAAAGGAGCTCTGGTGACATCGTGGTTAAAGTTTGCTCCTTCAAATTCTTCAAACCAATCCTCCAAACACCAATGAACAATGTAGCAATCAGCTTCCATAAAGGCTACATCCTGGATACCTTTAGAATTTTACTGCATCTTATAAGACTCTCTATAAAACTGGTTTTATGTTTTATATATAAAATGTTCTCAATTCTATTTCTAATTAGTATTGGTTCAAATATAGTGTAAGCATCCACACAAAATATTATCAAATGTAATGTTTAATATGGTAGGTACATCGCACATACACAAATCTTGTTCCACAATTTTTTGCATTTTTTTAAGATGATACAGGAGTCTGAAATGAAAAATAGGAGATAGTTGTTGAATTATCAAAATTAAACCTCAAATTGATGAATTCACAAGTGTACTAAGAGGCATTTTGGGGACAGTCAAACTATGGATATACCTAATATCACCAAAGGTTTAATACGTATGTTTAAATATATGCACAAAATAACTTATTACAAAAGTGAGCAGATAATGGCTTCAAGCAACAAAATGAATCAACCATACAACATTAACTGAATAAAATTAAAATAAGACTAAAGAATATTTACTCTTTTATTGCATTTACATATTAAATGCAAAAGTATTAAAAATTAAACTATTCTTTTAAAAATGCACATTTAACTGCAAAAAACTGTAAAGAATCTTGAGGTAAGGATTGACATTTTAAAAAGTATGGGAGCATACTGCATGGGCCATGATAGTGCGAATAGTGGGGAAGACTGTAACAATGGTGTCGAACCATCTCTGAGCTCCTCAAACTTTACATGGGGAAAGGGGGAAAGTAATCATCCACACGAACCCTTGACCAGCTCCGATGAAGTGGGGGTCTGGTATGTCTTCATCCTCTTCTTTCCTTTACAGATTCTGCCACCAAATGACCTTCCAAAAGCAATCACTACTTTTCAGCTGGGTTCAATAATTCCTTGTGTGTTAGTTTGGGTAGACTAGAGAAACAAATTTATAGACACTCATATGTATATAAGAAAGAGGTTTATATACAAGAGCGATTGAATATTGAGAAAATGTCCCAGCCTAGTCCAGATCAAGTCCATAAGTCCAATATTAACCCATATGTTCGATACCAATCTATAAAGTCCTCTTCAGACTCACGAAACACATGCAATGATGCTGACTGCAGGAGGTTCACAGGTCAGTGAGTTGGAAGCCAGGGTATATGGACTGCTAATTTCAAGGTCAGCCATTTAAACCCCCAGGTGCTCCAAAGATGGGTTTCCAACTCATGTGAAGAGTTGTTACCCGGTGCCATCGAGTCAGCTCTGATCAATAATGACCCAGAGAATGATACTCTGTATGGTCCTGAACCACCCTTACAATTGTTCCTATGCCTGGCCCGTTGATGCCACCCCTCTGTCAATCCATCTCATTGAGGGTCTTCCTCAGTTTTTCTACCTTCCACTTTCCCAACATGATGTCCTTCTTTAGGGACTGGTCTCTCCTGCTAATATGTTCAAAATATGTAATACGAAGTCTTGCCATCCTTTCTTCTAAGAAGCGCTCTGGCCTTACTTCTTCCAATACAGATCAGGTTGTCCTTTTAGCAGTCCGTGGTCCATTCAGTATTCTTCTCCAGAGCCACAAAGAGTGACAGCCTTGGAAAGTATAGGGGCAGTCCCACTCTGTCCTGTAGAGTTATGATGAGTCGGCATCAACTCGATGGAAGTGAGTTTGTTGTGTATCATTTTCCACAATGGTTGTATATGATTACAAGCCCACCAACCATGAAGAAGAGATCCAATCTTTAGTACCCACTCCAGCATTTTTTGTTCTGTTTTTTGAATAGGCTATCATTGTAGGTGTAAGGTCGGAGCTCATTTTTGCTTTGATTTGCATCTCCTAGATGATGATTAATACTGAGCTTTACCTCACGGGTTTGTTAGACATTTGGGAGCCATCCAAATTGAATTGTCTCTTTATGTCCCTTGTCCATCTTTTATTTGGATTATGTGCTTTTTGATTATTGAAATGTTGCAAAATTTTATAGATTTTAGTAATTTGTCCCTTGTCTGTTGTGTCATTGCTAAAGATTTTTATTATGATTCATCAGCTCTCAGTTTATGGTTGTATATGATTAAGTCTTCTTTTGATTAAGTCTTCGATGTGCATAATTGTTGTATTTTTAACAGGTCCCAGTTAACTAGTCTCCCTTCCACTGTATCTGTGTATGCCCGGCAATAAGGCCCTAATTTTGTTCCAATTTTCTCATTGAAGACCCTTGCAGCTTTAGGATTTACATTGAGGTCTCCAATCCTTCTTCCCTTAATGTTTCTGCGCAGTTCATTCGTTAACAGATGGAGATCCAATTTTTTCAGCACCATTTTTTTTAAAACTGTCTTTTTCTATTTGATATTTTTTTGTCCTTTATTTAAAATCAGTCGCTTGTGGTCATTATTCCATGTTATCACAGCATTTCCGACTCATATTGACACTATGTACTGATCAATAGAGAATCAGTTTATCTTCTTGAACCTTGCTCACAGTTGTTCTTAGCCCGAGCCCCTTGTTGCTGCTGTGTGTCCATCCAGCTTCTTCTGTCAGAGCTCTTCTTTTCCTCGGGCACTCTGCTTTCCCAAGCATGATGCTCTTTCCAAAGCAGTTAACGATCTCATCTGACAGCATGTTAAAAATATAGGAGAACAAGACATACAGTATTGCCTTGAAGGTGCATTCTGATTATATTTCTGCAGAGACAGATGTGTTTGTTCTTTGTCAATCCATAGTACTTTCAATATTCTTTGTCAGTCTCATTCAAATGCATTAATTCGTATTCAGGTTTCCTATACCATGTCCAGCTACAACATACAAATCAAGAGGTTGAAAATACCATGGTTTGGGTCAGGTACAACTTCGTCCTCAAAGTAACACCCAGTTTTCACGACTTTAAAGAGGTCTTGTGCAGACTTACCCCGTGAAATGTGTCATCTGATCTCTGGAATGCTGCCTCCATGAACATTTGACTGTGGATACAAACAAGGCAAAATCATTTATGTCTTCAATCTTTTCTCCATTTATCATATTACCTGTTGATCCAATAGTGAGGATTTTGGTCTTCCTTATATTGAGTTGTAATCCATATTGAAGGCTACCATCCTTGACTTTCATTAGCAAGTGTTTCAAGTGCTCCTCACTTTTACCAAGCAAGGTTGTGTCACCTACATATCAAAGATTGTTAACAAGCCCTCCTCCAGTTCTGATGCCACACTATTCTTATTATAATCCAGCTTCCCTCATCATTTTCTCAGCAGAGAGCTTGCATTAGGATGGTGAGAGGATAAAACACTGATGCACCCCTACCTGATTTTAAACCCTTGATCTGGTCACACAGCTGCCTCTTAATCCACATACGAGTTCCACTTGAACAAAATGAAGTGTTCCGTAATCCCCATTCATCTCAAGGCTATGCATAGTTTCTTATGAGTCACATCAAACCACATATACCAATGGATAGTCAAGAAAACACAAGGAAACATCTTTCTGTTATCCTGTGCATTCAGCCAAGATCCATCTCACATCAACTATGATATCTCTTTTTTATGCCCTCTTCTGAATTGAACCTGAGCCACTGGCAGCTCCTTGTCATTGTACTGCTGAAATCATTGCTGGCAGATCATCAGCAAATTTTACTTGCATGGGAAATCAATGGTATTGTTCTTTAATTTGAGCATTCTGTTGAGTAACCTTTCTTTAGACTGGGTACAAAGATGGAGCTCTTCCAGTCAGCTGGCCAGTCGCTGTCTTCAGAATTTCCTGACATCAATGAACGAGTGCTTCGAGTGCTTCATCAGCTTGCTGAAACATCTCAATTGGGATTCCGTCTATCCCTGCAGCCTTGTTTATAGCTAATGCCTTCTGTGCAGCTTGAAATTCTTCCTTCCTTCCATTGTTACTTGTTCATATGCTACCTCTTAAAATTATGGAATATCAAGTAGTTACTTTTGGTACAGTGATTCCATATTAATTCCATCTTATCTTGATGCTTCCTGCATCATTCTATATTTTATCCATAGAATTTTTCAATACTACAACTTGAAGCTTGAATTTTTTCTTGAGTTCTCTCAGTTTCAGAGATGCTGAACATGTTCCTCCCTTTTGGTTTTCTAACTCCATGTCTTTGAGCACTTCATCATAATATTTTCATTTCTTTTCTTTTTATTGGGGGTTTTTACAGCTCTTATCACAATCCATACCAATATCCATTGTGTCAAACACATCTGTACATATTTTTCATCATCTTTTTCAAAACATTTTCTTTATACTTGAGCCCCTGGAATCAGCTCCTCATTTTCCCCGCTCCATCTCCCCCATCCCTCCCCATGTCCCCTTGATAATTTATAAATTATTCTTTTTGTCCCCATGTCTTACCCCAACCACTGTCTTATTTCACCCACTTTTCCATTGTCTGTCCTTCTGGAAGAGGGTCATATGCCGATCATTGTGATGGACTCCCCCTTACTCCGGTCCCCCTTTACCCTCCTAGTATCTCTGCACTCCTTATTGGTCCTGAGGGGTTGATCTGCTCTGGATTCCCTGGGTCATGAGCTCTTACTTATCTGTAACAGTATACATGCTCTGGTCTAGCCAGATTTGTAAGATAGAATTGGGGTCATGATAGTGGCGGGGGTGGGGAGCATTAATGAACTAGAGGAAGATTGTGTGTTTTGTCGATGCTATACTGCACCCTGACTGGCTCTTCTCTTCCTTGTGGCTCATCTGACAGGGCATAGGATGCTTGGGGTGGGGGTGAGGAGTGGGGGCTCAATCAAGGGCAAATAGCCAAGAGGAATTACCAAAACCCAAATGAAGGCTGAACATGATAGTGGGAAAGGAGGGAAGTAAAAGGAAATAGAGGAAAGAACTGAGAAGCAAAGGACATTTATAGAGGTCTAAATATAGGCATGTATATATGTAAATACATTTATATATTAGGGAAATAGATCAATGTACATATGTTTAATTATAAAGTATTATGGTACCAGAAGGACAATTGAGCCTCCACTCAAGTATCCCCTCAATACAAAAACAATTTGTTCTACTAACACGGCACTCTGTGACGTTGCCCTTCCGTGACAAGATCCCTGAAGACAAAGTGGGTGCATAAGCAAATGTGGTGAAGACAGCCTTTGGTGCCCAGCTATCAAAAGATATAATGTGTGTGGTCTTAAAGGCTGCAGATAAACAAGTAGCCACCTAGATGAGTAGCAGCAAAACCCACATGGGAGAAGCACACCCGCCTGTGTGATCGTGAGGTGTCCTTGTGATCAGGTACCTGGCATCAAAGACCCAAAACAAACAAATAAACAAACAAAAAGCATAGCAATGGGAATGTGGGGGAGGGCAGAGTGGAGACTTAAAGTCCATCACTAGTCATGATAATATTTTCATCTTCTCCAACTGCCACTTGACTTTTCTGTTAATTTTTCTTTAAATTAATTTAAATTCTGTTAAATTTCCTTTGACTTTTAAAATTTCTTCCATTTGTCTTAGCTAGTCTATGATTTAAGAGCATATTCTATACTCTCTCCAGACATCTACTTTGATTGGTTCTTTTTTTCATGTCTTTTTAATGCCCTTTTATTTTCTTCATAAATACTGTTCTTGGTGTCATCCCATAAACCTTCAGGTATTCTGTCACTAGTTTTTAATGCTTCAAATCTCTTCTTGAAATATTCTGGAAATTCAGATGGAACAGGGTCAGGGTTGTATTTTGGCTTTCGTCAATTCATTTTCATTTTCTTTAGCTTCAACCTGAATTTACGTAAGAACAATCGATGCTCTCTTCCTTGGTTAGCCCCTGGCCAGGTTTTAGCTGCTTATATTGACTTTCTTCATTGTCTCTTTACACAAATGTAGTCATTTTGATTTCTGTGTAGTCCAAACCAGGAGAAGTCCACATGGATAGTCATCATTTTCATTGTGGGGTGGGGGGCGTGTTTGTGAGGAAGAACTCATTTATCTTACAAAATCTATCATGTGATCACCAGATTTACTTATTAATGAGACCATATTTCCCTAAAGCTAGTCCTTTCTCTTACTTCCTAACTGATCATTATCAATGCATCTTTCAGACTAAAGCCTAAAGACAGTTTAATTTCTGCATCACTAGCTTCACTGGTTGGTACATACATTTGAATAGCAGTTGTATTGATTGTATTTCCTTGTATGTGCCTAGATAATATACTATCACAGACAGCACTGCTCTGGAATGTCCCTTTTGACATTCTCGGCACAGTAAGCCATATGTTTTTTGATTAAGTATGGGCAATACCAATCCGTTTCAGCTCAGGATCATCTAGAATATTGATCTTTCTGTGTTCATTTTTCACAATTTCCTATTTTCCTAGATTCATGTTGTATACACTCCAAGTTCTGATTATTAATTGATCATTGTATCTACTTCTTATTTTGAGTTACACCTTAATTATCCTAAGTGTCTTATCTCTCCATATGAAGTCAATAATTACTTTTTCCATTTCTTTAAAGACAGAAAATAGGATTTGGATTTGTTTTGATTTGTATCTGTAGTTTGTTTAGAAGATAGGATTTGGATTCATTGTGATTTGTATCTGTAGTTTGTTTAGGTTGTATTGGCATTTTCACAAGACTAACTCTTCCTTTCTATGAGAATGGAATATTTTTCCATTTGTGAAACTCTCTTTTGCTTTACTGTAATAATGTTCTGTAATTAGTTTTGTACAGATGCCTTGTTTCTTTTGTTGGGTTTATTCCTAACCAGACTAGGCATTAAATTTTGGACAGCTGTGGTACAGAACTAGAAATTCATATTTAATTTCCAGTCAATGTACCTCCATTAGAGCCATGGTGATACTGTGGGCTAAGCATTGGGCTTCTACAGGCAAGATGGGCAGTCCAAACCATCAAACTCTTTACAGGAGAAATAGATGATTGTCTCCTGTAAAGATTTGCAGTGTCAGGGGCAGAATAAGTTCAAGTTGACAAACTAGTGAGTTGAATGAGTGAGTCCTTCATGAATAGCAACTGCTCATTGGTCAGTGGAGATCTGGGGTTGATAGGTCGCTGACTGTGTTTCAGTGGAGCCGAGAGTACAACATGGACAAGGAAAGGAGTTATAATCTACTTCAGAAAACCAATGACAGATCACAACAATGTGCTTTTCAAACACCATTTTCTTCTCATGAGTAGTAGAAGAACTAGACAAATATTAACAGAAAAATAACAAGCACAGCATGGCATAATCTACAATCCAATATATAGGGGAATAAAAGAATAGAAATAAATTTTTTCAAAATACTATAAGTAGATTTTTTTCCAGTTTCACCATCCCAGTTACTTACTAAAGATTAATATGTCATTATTTTAATTCACTAATATGATTTTTGACTTCCTTCCTGATCTACAGAGTTTGCAGTCTTTATAAATCTGAAAAAAGCCACCACATCGCTGCCTAATTTTATCACCAGTTTGAGTAAATAATCAAACCTAACCCCACCCATAACAAACTTTATTCCTATATTGTCAGCTGATCCATGTTAACCATTTAGTTCCCACTTTGAATACTATACATTGGTTAGTATTTTAAAAGTTCAAGGAAAACTAGTATGTATTTATATAGATACACACATATGTATAATTATTTTTAGATGGGGTTATGAATAGAATAACTTATTGATACCAAGTTGCACAGATTAGTGGCAGTTATATAACAGAAAAGTATATCTGAGAGAACTTAAATTAAATATCATACTACTTATACAATTTACACAAATCATTCCACTTGAAAATATTTGGATAATTCTCTAATTTCACTATCATGATGACTGTTGAATATTATTGGACTAAGAATACAAGTCATTCCCAAATCTGGAGGAGAGGTTCTAATTAATAAATCAAATATTATGCTTCAGATTAAAAACAGAATGTTCCATATCATCGTGAATGAGGGAGCGCCTAATGAGGACCCAAAGCCCATCTGTAGACACATGGACATCCCTTGCTAAGGGGTGGTGGGGAGGAGATGAGTCACTCAGGGTTCAGTGTAGCAATAATGAAACTCACAGCTTTCCTCTAATTCTTAAACGCTTCCTCCCCCCAACTATCATGATCCCAATTCTACCTTGCAAACCTGGTTAGACCAGAGGATGCACAGCGGTACAGATGGGAACTGGGAACACAGGGAATCTAGGACAAATGAACCCCTCAGGACCAGCGGTGAGAGTGGTGATACTGGGAGGGAATGGGGTGGCTAGAAAGGGGGAATCGATCACAGGGATCTACATATAACCTCCTCTCTGAGGGATGGGCAACAGAAGGGTGGGTGAAGGGAGACGCTGGGCAGAATAAGATAAGATAAAATAATGATTCATAAATTATTAAGGGTGCATGAGGGGGGAACAGGGGAGGGAGAAGGAGGGGAAAAAGGAAAATGAGGAGCTGATTCCAGGAGCCCAAGCGGAAAGCGAATTTTGAGAATGATGAGGGCAGCAAATGTATAAGTGTGCTCTACACAATTGATGTATGTATGGATTGTGATAAGAATTGTATGAGCATTTTCTTTGGGGAAAGATAAGTCTACATAAGTCATTTAATCTTTTTCTACTTATTTTTATACTATGAAGCTCATGATAATGCATGCTGCTTATAAACCTTTTGCCTTCTATCACCTGGACTTTTTACCCTGGACATTTTATTTTTTGCTTATGATTTATTTTCTATAACTGAAGATATTTTATCAGTGGTTATTGAGAAAGACAATATTCATTTCCATTTGAAATTGTTTAAAGAACAATTTATAAAGTAAACAGAATTTGATAAAACAAATTATTTTTGTGCATTGACTAACTGATTCTAGTCTTCCAGAAAAGGGAGAATTTTGAAGGCATTAAAGAAACAGTTAACATCTAGAAGTTTCACAATAAAAC
>NW_022111324.1:38145505-38181230 GCF_000313985.2 Echinops telfairi | reverse complement strand
GTATGTATGGATTGTGATAAGAATTGTATGAGCCCCAATAAAATGATAAAAAATAGAATATTCCTTTAAATCAAGCTTATTTAAAAACTCATATCATATAGCACATATCATTTTATATAAAGCACCACAAACATACGTAAGCAAGTGGTTAAAAGATCTTAATGAAATCTTACATCAACTAGTGAAGCCACAGCAATAGCTACAGGTTTATGACAACAATTATTCTACATGGCTGCTTTAAAGTGCCGAGAGGGTAGAAAAGGGCTTTCACATTAGAATTGTACGCCGGCATCATGAATCAAATATTTTTAAAAGAATACATCAAAGATGATTATCTGAATGAAGTCTACAGGCATAAAAAGTGGCTATTACAATTTCTCATCGACATTTAGAAAATGTACCGGCATGAAGGGTGATAAAGAAACTGGTATAAGGCAATGCATTATATTTATTTCTCTTGTATTCATTTAAATAAGGTCTTATGTATTGCATATCATCAGGATATCAGGTGGGATTAGTTTAAATAAAGGCATTGAAAAAGATTAAAAAGATATTGTTTTTATGTATGTTCTTAAAATATATATTTAGCATGTCAATAGTTAATTTCTTAAAAGCTGTCTCAACTCCAAATGCTCCGACTATTGATGTGTTTCTAATCAGGGTTTTATTAATTAGAGAAGATAAAAGAGAATGAACTTGAATGGGAACAGTACTGCACTATTGATTAGTGTAAAAATCCTTCATTTCTATTAGAGAGCAAGCAATGCACTTTAGATACTATTTGACGGAATATATCAGATTTTTCAAATCACAGACTCAATTAGTGAAAGTTAATTTCTTCGAATGAGATTTTAGAAATAAATATTTCTTCATATTAAAGCACAGATAGGAATAAATTAATTTAGTTTTATTGTCACATAATATTGAACAGTTTCTATGAACACTAATTTTGCCAGAAGATCACTAATTATTTCAGAGAAGAATGATGACTATATTGACTTGAAATTAACAGTTTAAATCTTGACTATGACTCAGAAGAGTATGTTTATATTCATTGGCTTAAATACCAAATTACATTTAACAGTACATTCTGGGAAGGGACTCTATAAATTAATGGACATTTTCTACTATTTTTCAATTCCATTTTTAATCCCTCAATATATGGATTCTTTCTTTTCTGAAATAAGAAATTTTACTGAAGAGATATGTCCATATATGAAACTCTTTCTAAAATTTAAATGTATAATTTGTAACAAAATAAATCACGCTCTGATACCAAAAGACAGGCTGTTTGCACCTACCAGCCCACTCGACAGAACAGCCTTCGAAAACCTGGCGTCACAATTAGCCTTTGCTCCATTAATAGTTACCATCTGGGAAACTCAAGGTCTTGAATCCGATTTGAAGCCATGGCAGTGAGTTTTTAAACTTTATATAGTCTATATCAATTTGGAATTGACTCTACAGCAATGGGTTTGGGTTTAAGAATCACTATAAGACTTAAACTTTTTCCATTCGCAGCCCCTTTTTGATGTAGCAATTTTTACACAACCACGGATATATAGACTTATGCAATACATATGCAAATTGAACAATTACTGATGTAAGTCATAAATAAATTTAGCTTAAAATAATTCATTGGCATACACATAACATTACCATTTATTAAAGATTAAAACAAATGTGCCTACTAAGGGAATGGATGTGCTTGTTTATTTTAATGTAAGAACTTAATCTTGACAGAGCACTTGCTAGTGCAGGATGTAGAGCATCTTCAATGGTTTTCAGAGTTGATTGATAGTTTGATTTTATAATAGTCAATGCTGCAAGCACTACATTGCATCAATACGTAGCACCAAATGGCAGAAGGATGTCTAGGGCCATTTAAGAAATTGTTGAAAATGCCATCCTAATCCTAAACCAAAACTCATTTAATGATTTTTTAAAGTAATAAGTATTAAACTGGCATCACTGGATAATTCAGCAAATTCATCTTAATTTTTTTAATGGCTGATTACCCATGCTTTTTAATTTTTTTCGATTGAGTATAGTTAATAAACCTAATTTAGTTTTGAAGTAAAATTTTCCTGAAACTGTTTCCAGAACCTTTAAATGATCAATTATAACTCTTACAATTAACTACTTGGGAGGTATTTGTCAATTAAAAAATAATCTGTATCCGTAACATTTTTAAAGAACCATTTTCTACAGTATTCTACCATGTTAACTTTTTAATTAAAAGGTTCAATTTGTCTTTTAACATAAATATGTTACAATCGTGTCCTTGAAGAAACATTTATGTGTTTAATATGATATAGAAAAAATAACATTTGAAATACATCAGCTATTATGAAAATAATTAACAAAATTGGATTTCAGTTCCAAAATATAAAAATTTCATCTGTCAACTTCAATAATCTGTTTAAACTTTACATTCTTGAGAGTCATCTTACCTCTGCATGTAGTAACAAGCTTTTATAATTAGAGTCCACGTCTTTGCAAAGGTTTGAAAATAATTGACTGCTAGGGCACAGCTTTATGAAGTTAATGACTTTAATAGTATTACAAAGCACAAGTATTTTTAGTCTATGAGTACCTCCTGACATATCATGTAGTGAATAAAACTATTCATAAGCATCAGTTTGAACATTTGCTACCAATCCTACATTCTCACCCATCACTGCTCCAGCTCCATCTGTGCCTCCCCCAAAGCAATGTTCCCAGTGTCAGCCTTCACTTGTGGACCAATAACTAACCTTAAGATGCATGTCTTCCCTTCTGTGCATGCTTCCAAAGGGTGACAAGACAATAATACCACGAGAATGCTTCCTTCATACACAGAATACACATAAAGAATTAACTGCCATATTAGAACTCTCAGGTGTTTTACCTAAGTGTATTATGTACCGTGGCTACTGACGGGCCGGTAACACGTTTCTGAAAGTGGCCATTACTAATTTCAGAGATTCTTTTGGAAATGTCATCATTCAATAAAGGGATTATATGAATTTCATCTCCAAATTTTTCCCATTAACTATTTCTGGCATCTTAATAGCAGCAAGTAACAAGTAATTCTCAAGGGATTTTTGTAGTTTTCTTTCAATTAATTGACTATAAAAGAATTTTCAAAGCATTCTTTTTCTTTATTTGATGATTTTTAAAATGTCCAAAATAGCCCTTTTGTTCATTGCAGTCTGCTGCGTGGTTGTCATTAAGATATTTTTCAGTTTGCCTGTTTTTATGCTCTTTGCCGCCAAAACTTCATTCCAAATAAAAAAAGAGGTTTTTCACACCACCATGAGACGAAAACCTCTATCGTAAAGTTAATTCAATATATTTCTTTCTCTTTGGTTTAGTGGTTATGTATGAGTCTACCAACTGCAAGATTATCATTTTGAAACTACTCATTGTTCTGTGGGAGTGAGATGAAATTTTCTACTCCTGCCAAAAGTTAGTCTAGGAAACGCACTTGCGCAGTTCTACCCTGTCCTACAGGGACACTACGCATTGTCATTGGCTCAATGGCAGTGAGTTTTGTGCGTTATTCCTAAACAGAGGTATTTTTACCCAAAGTGTAACTAAATATTGCTAATACATTTCAAATAAATACTAGCCTTAGTTCTAAAATTACATTTGTGTGTGCAGAATTAAAAAATACAATGTTGGCACTTAAATACACATTCAGTGATTATGGTGGAGAAATATTACTAAGGAGCCTTTGTCTTTACTTGCTGCAATTAAATGCACATGCTTCTGTGCAAGAAGAAGACAACAGCAACTATTTAAATGAAATATTATACCTAATACAATCCAAGGATGTACAATATTTATGAGGTGACTAGTAAGTTTTTATTTTCCCTAATCGGTGCCTATATTTCTGCAAGAACAGAAAGCAGTTCAGTAAGAGCATTGTCATACATAATCTACAGTAGTCGACGCTGACAGAGGATGTTTCTAGCAGCAGTGGTTCGCAAGGTGGGACTGGTCATCGTGTGCATGCAAAGTTCTCATATTGTATGTTTCAAACCTGAGCTGCAGGGAAGTTGCTTGATACAACAAGGGCAAGAGCTACCAGAAACACCTCCTACTCCTAATTTTGAGTTAATGTTTGATGGTTTCACATTGAGAAACTTTTTTTACTTGCCAGTATTTTCATGACCCCACATTCAGTTACATGGCTTCATGTTGGATGATGAGCACAGTTTTGAAAGGTTTGGACAAAATTAATTAGTGAGGAATCAATTAGTATTGTTGCTTTGTTGATCCAAATGAATGCAGCACTAATACAGAGGTTAAGCTACTCTGTACATTTTACAGTAATGTGTAATACAGACAGAACAAAAGAGGAAAGTACACACACCAGCACACCAGCACACACACACACACATACACACACAAACACAGACACACACCTAAAATTTTTCAACTTGCAGCTACATAAGATCACTAACCGACATCATTCCTTATTTTGATTTTATAACAAGCTTGGCAGCACACACAAAAATAAGATACAGGGCTCAGTCAACAAGTGCTTCCTTAGGCCATTTGATAAAATTTCTGAACTTGGTGATTCTTTAAAAAATCATTAGATTGGTTGTCATAGACATTAAATCCTAAAACATCTAGAGTTTAGCCTAAAACTCAAAAGTAACAGACATAATTTTTTTCAATAGCCAGGCGGTAGGATTTTACATAAGAATTTTTCCCCCCTAACTGTATTTTGGGGAAAACTGATTATACTGAAGATTATTTGTAATATTCATATGAAAAGCCAGGTTAAATAGGTTATTAAATACAGAATGTTTAAATGTACAGATTTTAATTTCCTAAGAGGAAGACAGAAATACATTTTACAAGAAGGAATCTGACAACAGGGAAAGAAGACACATTTTAAAAACAGGACAGAGAGAGGGATGGTCTAAACCCATGTCAGGGCACCAAGCCTGGAGGATGACTTCCCTGCACCGAGCTGCTAAGGCACAGAGAGGACTCTAGGGTGACAACAGCTCAAGACATGATGTCCCCTCACTGGGGCATACCATGACAGAGGACAATACCGGGGACACCAGTATGAACACCACACAGCGGGACGAATCAAGAAGGGAACATAGCAGATCACCAGCAGGAGCAAAGCAAAACCACAAAGCCACAGAAGAGCTGCCAAAATAGATTTCAGGCTAGGAGGGGCAGCTCCCGGATTCCCCCAGGACCAGTAGGGAGATAGTCATAAAGGTCAGTGGCCAGAACTGGGATTACGATCGACACATAACCACCCTCCCCCACCCCACCCCAAGGGGGACGAAAAGTGAAACTATGGGGGAAGGGAGAGAGCTGTCGGTGGAAGATATGAAAATAATAATAATTTATAATTTATGAAGGGGTCACAAGAGTGGGGAGGAGAGGAGCTGATACTAACGACTCAATAGAAAGTAAATGTTGAGAAAATAATGATGGCAACATGTATACAGATATGCTTGATTCAATTAATGTTTATAATGACTGTTATAAGAGCCCCCAATAAAATGGTCTTTTAATTAGAAATAAAAATTAAAAAAACAAAGAAAATATTATAGAATTGATTGTGGTGATTAGTGAACAATTCTTTCTGATGTGAATGAACTATTGACTTGAATGATAAGTGAATTATATGCCAAAAACCCTTTAAAATGAAATCAAGAAACATAAAAACTAAAAACTAAAGATAATGCCTATAAACCCACTGCTGTCAAATCAATTATGACTCACAGTGCCCCTGTAGGACATGGTATAGCTACACCATATGGTTTTGGTTTCACAAGAAGTTGTTGCTATTGCAACCAATTGAACTGTGGTCAGTATCCCAATGCCAACTCCCGGAGCCACTGAGGCTTCTCAAGTCTGCCCTTAGGGGATATGAGTAATATCATAGACGAACACATTTGACCGAAGATAAATCTAAATGACTATAGTTGTACATTGACAGATAACTTCGAAAAGTTTAAGCCAGATTCAGATGAGGATATCCCCAAACTCAAACCAAACCCATTTCCATAGAACTACTCTGATTCATGGGGAACCCTGGTGGTTTCGTGGTTCCAACGGGGCTGCTAAATGCAATGGCAGTTTTAAACCATCAGACTTCTCAGGGAGAAAGATGAGTGCTGTGAAGAATTGCAATCTGGGACACAGACCGGAGGTAGTTCTGTCTTATCCTACAGGGGCATTATGAGATGGAATCAGCTCGATAGAAGTGAGTGAGTGAGTGCGAATTCCGATGCATAGTGACACTATGTGGGGTACGGAGGCTATAAATCTTACAGGCGCATAAGGATTCATCTTTACATTGTGGAGCAGATGGGGGATTTGAACCACAATTCAACATTTAACCTACAGCACTACCAGGACTCCTAGGTGGGACATAGAATGAGGACTATCATACTGATGTCAGATGGCCCTTGGTCAAAACCAGACAATAATAGAAAGATGTTTACCTGCATTTTATTGAATAATAAAATGCATTTAACTGTGTAGACGCTAATAAATAATGTATAACATCATACTAGAAGTTCCAGAACACTGAATTGTGTTCATGCAGAACTTACACATAGATCACGAGGCAGCCATTTGACTAAAGCAAGGGTATTCTAGGATTGGGAATGGTGTGTAGCAGAAATCCTTTCTTTTTATTTACTCAATGTGCATGCTGAGTAAATAATCTAAGAACATGGGCTATATGAAAAAATGTGACTTCAATATTAGAGGAATACACTAACAAGCTACCTTATGCAGCTGATACAGCCTTGCTTGCTCCAAATGAAAATGACTTAAATACTTACTATAAGGCCAAATGCAACAACCTTCAGTATGCATTATATCTGAAACTAAAGAAAACAAGTTTCTGACTGTATCCATAGGAACAGCATAATAAATGAAGAGAACATTTAATCATCAAGAATTCCATTTATAATGTAAATGAATTTAAAAAGGAAGATTTAGGGAAGTCAGATTCTGAGAAATGACACAGCAGAGAGTTTCCCTTTAGTCCCTCATATAGCCAATATCGTCATTAAAGAAGCCAGCAAACCAGAACAACTGTTAAGTGTGTGTGTGTGTGTGTGTGTGTGTGTGTGTGTGTGTGTGTGTGTATATATATATATATGTATATATATATATACATACATATATAAAGGGTTCCAAGAAAACATTTGTTTTTGTCTAACCACAAGAAAAAGGTGGCCTAAGATAACATAAATATAATTTTGATTGTACCTGCCCTATGCCAGCCAAACACTAACAAACATAGTCTCTTCCCTGCCCATAGGTCATAAAAGATAAAACAGAACTTAACCTCCATCCATACCTGGATTTGTACAATATGCCTAATTAATAACCAAATCCCAACCCACAGCCATTGAGTCAATGCCAGCTAATAGGGACCCAATAGCACAGGGTAGAACTGCCCCTGTGAGTTTCCACGGCTGTCACTGTTTACCTGAGTAGATCACACTGTCTTTCTCTTGATACCTGAAGACCAAGTGACTCTCCAATGAAAGCGAGATGGCTGCTCCATTTCAGACTCCCACAACGTAGTATCTATTCGGGTGCTAAGGATCAGAACAATGACAGATTGAAGCAGAAAGACAACCAACAGACAGCAACACTGCTTTATAAATTGGAATTAACTGAAAAAGATTTTACAGTGACAATCATAAAAAGATGCTTCAGTGAAAAATTACACATAGTCTTGAATTAAATTAATAATATAAAATACTTTCAAAGAATTTGAAGAAATAAAAGATAGTGAAAGGGAAAATATGAACTGAAAACTACCAGAGACAAATAAAAATTGCTCTGGAAGTGTTCAATGACTCATTGTCCTCTCGTCAATTCTGACTCAGAGTAACGTAGGACAGAATAGACAAAATGAGCTAATCTGAACAACAAAGACACAATACACAAAATGAAATGAATTAAATTTAAGAACATAGCATAAAGCAAGTAAGATCTAGGGCTAGCAGAAGAAATTGCCGTGCTGAACCAACTAACAAGGTCTTTCAGCGCATTGTGATCCCATAGGACCCAGGCCAACTGCTCCCTAGGGTCTTCCCAGAGGCAGTTTTCATGGAAGCAAGGAGCAACCCCTTTTCCCTGCGTGTTGGTCGGTTCAAGTCATCCCCTTTTAGGTTAGCAGCTGAGTGCTTAACCTCTACGCCGGTGCCAAGGACCCTTCTCAGGGAAAAATTCTGTGGAAATGAATTAGATTCACTAATATATGTATAATTTAGACAGAGAAAAGTGGCTAGGAGAAACTGAGTTGGAATACAGAAATATATACATAAGCTCTGAAAATAATTTTAAAACTGTCTCCATCTAAACATCAGGTCAAAGGGACCCCTGCCAGTGAGTGACACACTGGGAAGCCAGGCTCAAGGTTTAGACTCACAGGCTCCCTGATGGTAGAAACCCAAAGCTTTGCTCCAATAAAGATTCACCCTGGAAATGCTTAGGGGTAATTATACTCTGTCTTATGGGGTCACTTTGAGTCTTAGAACTGTTCTGGTCAATGCTCTAACATATCATTTGGAAAGGCGCCATTGACAGAAACAGACTTGATGCAAGTGTACTCTTGCCCAATCCCCTTGAATCTCATGATTTCTAGCTATATTTTAGTTTCCCAGGATCCTAAAACAGATGATGAGCCTTGAAATGGGGCAGAGCAGTCACTTTCAGCATCAGGGGAGACTGAGATACCTAGGCCTGCCTCCACTGGTAAAACGCTAACTACTACAAGGAGACAGGCCAGAAACAAGAGTGGTGTGCTATGAAACGTCTACAGCTATTATCAGGTATAAGTTACTCTCTGTATATGTAATTAATTCCAACCCTTTCCTCCTAGGGGTTCCATTAAACTCTATAAAAATTTACAACCTAATCTCAGGCGAACTATGAGTAATTAAGAGCCAGCTCTACTTTACATGATCATGATGATGGCTCAATATCAGGCAGAATTTTATTTCTATGTGCATGTGGTCACCATGACTCCAATTTGTAGGCAGCTAATTAGCAGCAACACAAACAACATTGTACATGTCAGAAAACAAATTAACAACAAAAAGGTATTTCAAAGTTTCCCCACCTGTAAAAGATCAACCAACAAAAAAGTCCTGCGACCCAGAACCAGTCTATTTCAAGAATGAAGACCGAAGTCACAGAACATGGAAACAACACATTTTTACACGGTAGTATTTGGAGTCACTCTTAAAGCAATATTAGTCAGGTTTTTTTAGCATGTACACAACAAAGTTTAGAATGACCTATTCACAGAATCTTAAGTGTCCCACTTCTCTTTATAATCATAAAAATGCCAGGCAGGAGTCACCCAGAATTGCTGATGAGCTGAAGCATATCTAGCTGTGGGACACTATGACACGTGCCTGCTGATGGGATGGGACAGGATAGACGCAATACAAGTCATAACGGATTCTTTCCTCCAAGCTGCACTGTTGTTCTTGTTAGGTGCCAGCCAGCTGGATCGGACCCATAGCAACCCTGTGCACAACAGAAGGAAAATCCTCACAGTTGTGCCTACTGGAAACAATCCCCATGTCCGAGTCCGCTGATAGAGTCACTGTGTCAATCCAACTCATTGCGGGCCTTCCCTGCCTTTTCAGCCAATCCGCTTGACCAAGCATGATGTCCTTATCAAGGGACTGATCTCTCCTGACAATACGTCAAAAGTTTGTAAGATGAAGTCTTGCCATCTTTGCCTCTAAGGACACTCTGGTCTTCTTCCAACACAGATTGACTTCTCCTTTTAGAAGTGTATGGTACTTTCAATATTCTTCTCCCGCGCCAAATTCAAATGTAAAGATTATTCTTCTGTCTTCCTTGTCCAATGTCTAATTTTCACATGCATAAGAGCAAGGGAGAACACTGTGACTTGGGTCAGACACACCTTAGCCCTCAAAGTAACATCCTTGTTCTTGACTACTTTAAAAGATCCTGTACAGCAGATTTACCTAATGCAATATGTCTTTTGATCTTTTGACATCTGGTTCCATGAACACTGATTGTGGATCTAAGCAATTAAAAATCCTTGACAATTTCATTTCTTTCTCCACAGATCATAATGTTACCTATTGGTCCACTTGTGAGTATATGGATCTTCTTTATGTTGAGTTGTAATGCACACTGAAGGCTACAATGCTTGATATTCAATCAAAACAACTATTATTCAAAGTTTTCCACCAAACACAAAAGCTAATGTTGAAGAAATTGATGAAATGTACCAATGGCTTCAGGCAGAAATTGATCAAATATGCAATCAAGGTGCATTTATAATTATTGCTGACTCGAATGTAAAAGTTGGAAACAAGGAGCAAGGAATGGTATGTGAAAAACAAAAACTTGATACAAATGAAGCTGGAAACCACATAATATAATTTTGTAAAACTAATTATTGTTCACAGCAAATACCTTTTTTTCAATAACATGAAGTACAATGTTGTCAATGATGGGATTATATCTATCAGCCTTCAAAGAAATTGAATCAATGCAACCATTCTCCAAATTTATGCTCCAACCATTAAAGTTTGAAGCTTTAAGCTTAAAGCTTGAAGCTTGATGAAGAAGTTGAAGAATTCTGACAAATTTTCTGTCTAAATTTGATCAACCATGCAATCAATATACATTGATAATTATGTGTGAAGATGTAAATAAAGAGGAAAGAACATTAGTTGGATACTATGGCCTTGAAGCCCGAGATGATATTATATATTTTTACAAGATCAACAACTTCTCCCTCACAAATATCTTTTCTCAACAACACAAAAATTACACACATGGACTTCCCCAGAAGGAATACACAGAAATCAAGTTAACTATATCTGAGGGAAGAAAAGTAGGAGAAGCTCAAAATTGGCAGGTAAAACCAGTCCAAGGGCTGGGTGTGAAACAAACCCTCAATTGCTCATCTGTAAGTTCAGGTTCTGTCTTGGATGAAAGAAGTAGACCAAAATGCTCGTTGGAGGCAAGAATGGCAACATTTTATCCAACATACTCTTTAGACATATTGTCAGGAAAGGTCAGCTTCTGGAGAAGGATATCATGCTTGGTAAATTGGAGGGATAGAGCAAAAGGGGAAGGTCCTTAAGTAGATAGATTGATTGACACAGTGGCTGCAAAAATGGGTTCAAACACATGAACACATGTAAGGATGGTCCAGGACAGTGTTTCTTTCTGTTGTGCGTCAGGTCACTGTGGGCAAGAAACAACTAGATGACACCTAACAAATTCAAGTTAAGGTTGAAGCTGAAGAAAATTAAAACATGTACACAATAGTGAAAATTCAATCTTCAGTCTATTTCACCTGATTTTTGAAAACATTTTAAGAACAGATTTCTCCTATTGAACACTAAGGACAGATCTGATGAGCTGTAGGAGGACATCAAAAACATCATTAATCAAGAAAGCAAAATGTAATTAAAAAGACAGTAAAGAAAGAAATTAAAAAATGGATGTCAGGAGACTCAAACTTGCTTTTAAGTGTACAGTAGCTAAGGTATGTGAAAGAAATGATGACATCAAAGGGCTTAACAGAAAATTTCAAAGGCAGATCAAGAAAACAAATAAAATATTCTAATGAAATGCTCAAAGACGTAGAGTTATGAAAACAAAGTGGAAGAACACACTCAACCTATCTGAAACTGAAAGAACTAAAGAAAATGTCAAGTCTCTAGCTGTAATATTGAAAGATTCTATAGGCAACATATTAAGTATCAGAGGAAGCATCAAAAAAGGATGGAAACACACACACACACTCACACACACACACACACACACACACACAAAGAATTGTAATACCGCCTAAGAACTAGTTGATATTCCACAATTTCAGGATGTAGCAATGAGCAAGAACTAATGGGACCGAAGGAACAAGTTCAAACGCACTGAAAGCACTGGCAAAAAACAAGGCTCCAGGAATGGATGGAACACCAACTGAAATGTTTCAACAAGCTGATGAAGCACTGGAAGCATTTACTTGCAGCTACTCAGCCACCTGACTGATAGCAATCCATATTTGTGCCCATTCAAAAAAAAAAGTGTCCCAACAGAATGCTTAAACTATATAAAAATATCATTGATATCACATGCAAATTAAATTTACTGAAGATCTTTCACCAGTGGTTGCAGCAGAACATCAACAGTGAGCTAAGAAAGGTTCAAACTGAATTCAGAAGGAGATATAGAAAAGGGGTATTATTGCTGATGTCAGATGTATCTTGAATAAAGTAGACAATACCACAAACTTATTTGCTTGTGTTTTATTGACAATACCAAGTCATTCGACTCTATGGATCATAACAAACTATGCTTAGCCTTGAGAAGAATGGGAATTCCAGGACACTTATGCATGGATCAAGAGGCAGCTGTGAGATTAGAACAAGGGAATAGTGTATGCTTAAAAATCAGATTAGGTGTGTATCAGTGTTGTATCCTTTTTCCATGCGTATTAACTCTGTATGCTGAGCAAATAATCAAAGAAGTTGGATTATATGAAGAAGAATGTGGTATCAGGTTGGGAAGAAGGCTTATTAATAACCTGAAATATGCAGATGAACAACCTTGTTGGCTGAAAATGCAACTAGAAGTACTTCATGGTGAAGATAAAATATTGCATCCTTCAGTATGGATTTCAACTCTATGTAATGAAGACCAAAATCCTCAACCCTGGACCAAGAGATCACATCATGATAAATGGTGAAAAAATAATAAGATTGAAGTTGTCAAGGATTTTGTCCTAATTGGATCCACAATCAGTGCTCATGGAAGCAGTAGTCAAGAGCTAAAAAGACACATTACATTGGATAAGTCTTATACATAAGATGAATTTTGCATATTTAAAAGTATTACTTTGAGGATTGAAATGCTCCTGATCCAAGCTATGGTATTTCCATGGCTCATATGCATGCGAAAAATGGGCTATTGATAAGGAAGACCGAAGAAGAAGAATAGATGCACTGGGATTTTCCTGGGGAAGAATATTGAAGTACCGTGGACTGCTAGAAAGAGGAACAGAAATCTCTCTTGGAAGAAGTATGACCAGAGTGCTCCTAAGAGATAAGGTTGGCAAGACTTCATCTTACATATTTTGGACATATTATGAGGAGAGAGCAGGCCTGGAGAAAGACGAGAAGGATGTCATGTTTGGTAAAGTAAAGGGGCAGCAAAAAAGAAAAAAATCTCTCAGTGAGATGTTCGGCACAGTGGCTGCACCGAAGCGTTCAATCATAAGGACAATTGTGAGATGCTGCAGCACTAGGGAGTGTCTAGTTCCGTTGTGCATTGAGTGGCTGTGGGTCAGAACGGACTGGATGAAACCTAACAAAAACAACAACAACAATACAAGGGATTAGATGATTAACTTAGAGTTGCATTCAATGGCATAGTTAATAAAAAGGCAACACTCACAAACGATAAGTGATGTGCCATTAATATACACTTAGATAATCCAGAGTAAGGAATGGAATCAAGAACATCAATGTATTTTTCCTATTCCTTCTAGTCATACATGTAACCTTCTGGACACTTATTTGACTGTGTGTCCAGTCCCCTATGCCCATATATTCAGATTTTTTTTGGTCTGAACTATGCTCCATTTTGAGTGTCATTTTGACAATCCCCTAAAACTAATTTTGAACAAACTTGTTTGCTCAACCTAATAATGCTCTTTCTTTCTTATGTGGTTTGACCAGTCACATTTAAATCAATGTCAATGACCAGAATCCCCTTTCTATTTCTTAATTTTTCTCATATACGTTTGCTCTAGAACTAGACAAACGAACAGGAAGAGTTCATTTATTGATAGTGTAAAATTAGAATTTAGAGAACTGTGGTGGATTATATATATATTTTTAATCTAGTAAATATAAACACTGTGATGGTTGCCAATGTTGAGGTTATAACCTGAAGGAGGGGGGAGAAAAAAATGATCTGCAATAGAAGATTAAAATGTTTTAAATGATAAAATGAAGCAAAGATAGGAAATATCCTGATTTCAGAGCATTCAATAAATTTCTACCCCTTGAATTTTGAAACTCACTCTTTCTCTTTGAATAAGTTCTAGAAGTTCTCGGTAGTATGTAAATAGGAATCATAAACAACCTTACTACAGCCCATAATGTCATTGAATGGTTACCTTATGGATATATCTGAACTATATCTTCAAATTGAAAATCATTTTGTCCTGACAGAATGCTGGATTTTATGTTACTGAAGACATTGTTTTAAAACATAAAATGGGAGCAGATAGGACATATTTATGAAAAATATGTAAAGTGATTTGTAGGGAATAAGCATTTGTGTAAAATAATTGAGTACAAGGTCAAATGTATCAGAAAATAATGAAAATCCCAATTAGTGAAATACAGAAGCCTATTCCCATGTTTTTAATATGATCTGGGATATAGATAACATATCAACCAATGTTGCTTTCATGTAATGTTATTTCTGTGTATGGATAAATAAATAATAGTTTTGAGGTAGCAAAATTAAAAATATTAATTGAGACATACCTGGGTACAAAAGAAATGTAACATTAGATAGTGAATATTGAGATATGACAGGAAGTCCAAAGTAGATGCCCCTGCAGTTTGGTTCATTCAGAGGTTATTCGGTCTCTTTTGTTACCGTCCTGATCATGAGGTAGAAGACTGCCGTCCTGCTGCAGGCACTGACTCGGTACCTGGGTTCCGAGCACAATCACATCTAGAAGGAGAGAGGGTTTCCTTGTAGCTCCACTCTGGAGTGATAGCACTTTCTCCACACTGACTTTCAGTTGCCACTGGTTAGAATGGAGTCACATCACCCTTCTGGAATTAGGCATGAAGAAAAGTGAGAGCATCGTCATAACTTACCTGAGCAATGATCTAGAGGTGGTGTTGGGGATTGTATTGTATCGCCCCAGAACACATTGAAGTTATAACTCCCTTATCTATAAATATGGCCTTATTTTCTATTTCAAACTATAAACCCTGGTAGGTAGTGTTTATATATCAGCTGCTAACCAAAAGGTTGGCAGTTCCAAACCACCAGCCACTCCTTAGGAGAAACATAAGGCTTTCTACTTCTGTAAAGCATTAAAATGGTGCAGGGCAGCAGAGGATGACGTAAGATATGAAAATAATAACTTATAAGGGTTCATGAGGGAGGAAGGGTGGGTGGGGGAAGGAGGGGTAAAATGAGGAGCTGATATCAAGGGATCAATAGAAAGAAAATGCGTTGAAATGATGATGGCAGCATATGTGCAAATGTGCTTGACACAATTGATGAATATATGGATTTTGATAACAGATGTAAGAGCCCCCAATAAAGGTATTTAATAAAATATTAAAGGGTCAGTTCTACCTTGTCTAATAGGTTTTCTATGAGTTAACCTTGGCTTGATAGCAGTGCATGGGTATTTTGGGGGGGAGCAATAATTTTAATAGTTATGTTAATTTCTGTGCGTTAAAATTACCCACTTCTGTTATTTCTTTCAAAACTGCACTGAGTAAATAAGATGGATAATATATTTTTTAAACATATTCATACATACAAACATATGTGTGCACACAAATCACACTTCATAGAAATACTTGAACATTTCATTTTGTGCTTACCATCATAGCAGATCTATTTCTGTGGTAAATAATATTTTTTCAACCAATGTTATCAATAACTACTTAATGAGTAGATGTATAACATTCATGTAATCCATGATATTAAACATTTGTAAAATGTGAAAATTTTTTACAAAATGAAAATGTTTATAAAAGTTAGTAGTCCCAATTGAGCTGTGAATTAGACTCTGGGCTGCTAACTCGGAGGCTGACAGTTCAGACCCCCAAGCACGCAGACGAAAGACTGGGCTCTCTGCGCCTATAAAACCGTCCAGTCTTGGAAACCCTCAGGAGCAGTTCTACTCTCTCACACAGTGTTGCTGGGAGTCACAGTTGACTCAATGGCGGGGAGTTTCGGCTTGGTTTTTGGCTTATTTTAAGACATTTATTCTTATTGACTAGTCTGCCAGCTTAGTGTTTATATCACAGTTTTATTTGGTGAATGTTTATTCCACATTTAAATGTCTCATAAGGCATGTACACCTAGCAACTAAGTGGAAATAAAATAATAAGGCATATTCGGGCATAATCTTTATGTAATCCCTCTTGCCAATAAGCCCAAAAGCATCAAGTGGTTTATGAAACTATGCTTTCTGATCTTTGGAGAAACATTTCTAGGTATAAAAACGAAAGAGTAACTGTCTTTAATTGCAAACTTCTCCTTTTCTGGTCCTTGGGTAGACTCTTTATGGGCATTAAATAATTTGCAAAACAATCTTATAGCATCGCTGTTTATATTATTCTCATTTTACAAAAGATGAAATTGGTTCTCAATATTCAAGAGACTTTCATAATCATAAAAGCAAATTGCTGAATTGGGAACCTTGTCTGTGCTGCTCTATCATTGGGCATATGTTTGTTTATTCATGGTCAATCAGCTTAGCTGCCTTTAAGAATCCTCCAATGTGATAGGTATTTGGGAATTGGGTCAGGGGGAAGTCTTAGAACGTCATACTGCTGCCGAAGCCACAGCTCTTTGAGACATTTGCTGTCTGAGACATGTTTGGGACTATATCCATGGTCTCAGTAGAACTGGGAACGGTAAAGTGATCTCTTCAATTATCTGGTGATGCAGTGGTTAAAGCACTCCATGACGAACCTGAAGACCAGCCACTTCATGGAAGGAACATGTGGAAATCTGATTCCACAAGAATCTCCTCTTTGGAAATCCTGTTGGGCGATTCTACTCTATCCTCCATGATCACAAATTGAAATGGCCTCAATGGTCTTGATTGGAGGGGATTTACTCAGCTGAACCCTATTACTGTCCAGAGGAAGTGAGTATTAGATGCTAGGCTCTCTAGTCTTAATTCAGCTAAACCTCTGGTGCAGGATTAACATTTGATAAGATCTATTTTTTGATGTAAAATAGATTTTTATTACTGTGGATAAACTTGTATATTAACACTTAAAAAGTAGTAGCTTTTTTCTGTAGATTTATAAATAAATCAACAGCCTTCATATTTAATTTGCAGCTTATGTTCAACTATTTTTAATATAATTGTCAGTTTAAAAATTAATATTATATTTTATGTTTACCTTATCTGTTGTGTGGCATATTGTGCTACTTTTAATTTTTTTTTGCTAATTTTAATTTATAGTTCCTTCAGAAACATTTTATTTGAACATTTCTTGTTTTATGATATAATTGTTTCCTTTTACCTATTGTCTTCTGTTAAGGGCCTAACATTTTGTGCAGGAAACGTTTTCATTCATTCTTTTTTCCTAATGCTCATAACTTTATCCTTGGGTAAATCCTACCTTTTCTTTAATCTTAAATGGCTGATTCTTCTAACATGGTGGTTCCTTCGGCTCCACACTTTAAGGGTGACCGTGGGTTCCAGTCATCAGGGCTTTGTAATCAGTCTCTCTTATGATTGTGAGTTTTCGTCCACATTTTGTTAGTTTATCCAGGACCTTCTAATGTAATCTTTGTCACAACAATTGGTAGTGATTCTGGTCACAGGGTTATGGAAACTGATGTTTTCATGGTCCATTCATTATTGACTATATCTTTCAGTTTTCCTCACTACTTGTTCTTCTGTGTGTGGGGTGAATCGTCAACGTTAGATGGCGACTCAAGAGCTTTGAAGGCTCCTGTCTTGTATTTCTGAGAAGTTTTCATAACTTTGCCCCCTGTATGCTCCCACATACATGGATTTACTTGCAGCAAAGATAAATTATTTTTGTTTGTTTTGCTCATAGAATGTTTCACCTCAGAGCTTCATTTTTCTCTTCAGTTCATTTTGAGTAATAGTAGTGGTATTCTTCCCGTTGGGTGCTGTAGCTGCACATCTCCGCACATTCCTTATGCTTTACTGTACAGCTGTTCAATTGGGTGCTATTCCATTGTATGTATAGGCCACAGATTATCTGTTAATTCATTGCCAGAAACATAGGGGTTTTCCTTGTTTTTGCTATTGGCACTCATGATGGTATGATAATAAATAGGCAGTTATCCATTTCTATCACAAGTCCTAGATCTCTAGGGTATGATGTACGTAAGAGTAGATTTGCTAGATAGTAAGGTCTTTTTACTTGCAGATTCTTGAAAGTGTTATACTGTTTTCAATAGCTATTACACCTTTTTACAATCCTACCAGCCAGTGGGAAAGAATCCAATCTCTCACAACCATATCACCACTTAGACATATTTGCTTGGGTGAGGTGTTATCACTTGAAGTTTTGATTTATGTCTCTCCAATGGCTCATGGTCATAATCATTCTGTTCATAAGTTTGTTAGTTATCTTAATGTCTTCCTTTGAATCTCTTCATGTCCATTTTTTCTATTTAATTGTGTTTTTGAAAAATCGTTTTTGTTGTTCAATTATTGAAAATTTCAATATATTTTAAAAATTAAACCCTCATTGAATATGTAATTCCTAAATATGGTCCACATTTAAGGATACCTTTTTATTCTTTTCAGGAAGTGTTTGGATGAGTTGCTGTCGTCCTAAAGTTGACTGTGGCCGTGATGACTCTGTGCACAGCTTTGCGCATCCGCATAGATGTTCCTGGGCCTGAGCCCACCCGTGTGCCAGTGTGTCAGTCCATCCCATCAGGGACCTTCCTCTTCTTCGCCGCCCCTCCACTTCACCAAACATGGCATCCTTCTCCCACGGCTGGTCTCTCCTGATCATATGTGCAAAATATATAAGATGAAGTCTTGCCATCTTTGCTGCTAAGGAGCACTCTGGCTTTACTTCTTCCAACACAGATCTGTTTATCCTTTTAGCAGTTCATGGTATTTTCAATCTTCTTCTCCAGCACCACAGTTCAGGTGAATCTATTCTTCTACAGTCTTCCTTGGTTAATGCCTAACTTTGACATACATATGACGCAGTGGAGAATACAATGGATTGGGCCGGATGCACCCTACAAACATTATGCACTGCAAAAAGACATCTGTTCTCTTCAATATTCTAAAGAAGTCCTAAACAGCGGATTTACATAATTTAATACATCTTTCAATGCCTTCACTGCTGCTTCCATGAGCATTGATTGTGGATTGAAGTAAGGTTTAGTCATTGAGAAAGTCAACCTTTTCTCCATTTTTCATGATGTTACCCATTGGTCCAATTTTGAGGATTTTGGTCTTCCTTACATTGCATTATAATCCATACTGAAGGCTATAATCCTCGATCTCCATCAGCAAGTGTTCCATTTTTCATGATGTTACCCATTGGTCCAATTTTGAGGATTTTGGTCTTCCTTACATTGCATTGTAATCCATACTGAAGGCTATAATCCTCGATCTCCATCAGCAAGTGTTTCAATTCCTCTTCACTTTCAGCAAGGAAAACAATGTCATCTGCATCCCGCAGGTTGTTAATAATCCTTCCTCCAATCCTGATGCCACACTGTTCTTCATAGAATACAAGTCGTCTGACGATTTGCTCTGTATATCAGTTCAAGAAGTCCGGTGAGAGGAAACAAGCCTGATGCACACCTTTCCTAATTTTAATATCTGCCATATTCCCTTGTTCTGTTGGTACAACTGCCGCTTGTGTCATGTATAAGCTCCAAATTAGCAGAGTGGAGTGTTCTGGAATTCCCTTTCTCCTCCAGATTATCCACAGTTTATCATGGTATTGGATGGTATGGTTTGGTATTATGGTATTAGATAAATAAATGTATTTAATGTTTAGAAATTTTAGTTATCTAGTTTTTATTCTATTGCCTTGTGTGTTTACCATCTAAAACAGTATTTTTGTTGTATAGTGTCTAAATAGGAATAATTTTTAATCCAGCCTGACATTACTTCTATTTGAAGCGAATTATTGAAAATATGTATACTTATTTTTATAACTGATACATTTTTCTACTATCTTGTCTATTGGTTTTGTTTATTTGAAGAGCTATACTATCTTTACTTAATCAGACATGAAAAAATGTTTCTCATTTTGTAGCAGTACTAGGATCTACAGACCATTAATAAAAATAGCTTATGTCAGCATTTTTAAAGTGACAAGGTTAAGAATGAAAAAAACTATATCAATTCTCTCCGAATTATTTCTTATGTAGTATCAGTATGGACACCTAGGGATAATGGTATTTACTAGAGAGGTTAGGATACTATTTTAGGTGTGAGCAGAATGGTTATATATAAAAGGAACTTCTACCCTCAAGAGAAAATGAACTATCACACAAAAACTGAGAACTAAGAACCAGACAAAGGATGTGGGCTGAAATTGAATGCAATGAGTAGAAGACATGCTTGCTACACACTAACGAGAGTCCTCAGAATTTCGATTGTGCATCATCCATCTGCCCTCCAAATGGGGGCAGGAGCAGTTTTCTTTGGGGCTGACCAATATCCGAATCCTCAACTTGATGCAAATCTGAAGATACAAGAGAATCTCGATGCCACCTCCAACAATAACGACAGTGGACAGAAATTGTGTTTCCTTTCACATGATCACTGGAGATCAGAAAATAGTCATAAGGAGAAAGTTAGGAGCCACATCGCCTTTTTCTGGATCTGTGAACTCAAGCAGCTATCTAGACTTTATGCTTCAGCTTCCTCATATATAAGGTAAATAACGGTGAAATAGGCGTGGCAACGGTCTCTAGCTTATTGGTTTATTTTTAGGATCGAGTGAGTAAAAATATATGAAAGATATAAAGCACAGTTCCCAGCACTTGTTGAGTGTTGTGCCTCTTAAACAGAAAAAAAGTACACATGCTGCTGACATTGGAATCATAATAGAGTGACTCAGTGTTATAAATCCTTTAGAGATTATTCAATATAGATTAATTTGGAAATGATTGTCATCACTAAACTTTACACATAACAATTCTGAAATGGAAAATAATTTATGATGTATGTACTTTTACACACACACACACACACACACACACACACACACAAATAGCCTTGCCTTTGAAGCCAGGTAACACTGGCACAGTGGCAGGTTCTTCAATGGAGGGTGTGCAGTGACTCTAGTGACCACGTGGGCATTCCGGCCGGTTTTCTCTGTGTCAGAAGGCTGTGTGTGTGCCTCCAGTAGTTCTTGTTTGCACTTGCTCCTCTGGCTTTTCTTTGGGTTCCCTAAGCAACTAGAAAACTTTCAAAACATTTCCTGCACTGAATTAGTTAGATTGTTTCTGGTTTTGTCAAAAGGAATCCTAATTTATGCTAAGAACTCAATTTTTCATGATACATTTGCATACATTCACTATTAAAATGTCATGTTAAAAATGTATCAACTACTTTTAAAATTGCATGAAATGAGTGGATTTTAAATTATGTTCCTTTTGTTATTCTTAGTATTTAGAAAACTCAAAAACCAAACTCACTGCCATCTATTTGCTTATGTTGTAGTTATATATATATACATATACACATATATATGTGTGTATATGTATATGCTTATATGTGTGTATACACACATCTATATATATATGATAAAGGGGTAGGATGAGAGATTTAAGAGTATTACAATGTTCCCTAGATTTTTTTTTAAGCCTTGAAGCAAAAATGCAAATTACTTAACCTTGCAATAGGAATCTGCATGTCCTTTATGATTTGGATTGCTTCTCAAAAATCTGCTATTCTAAGAGCACAAATGGCCACCTTTACCAGGGAATAGGTTATAAAGGTTGAAAGAGGGTTGTCTTCTCTACACTGGGAAATTGATTATTGTCACAAGCACATACAATGTAAATATAATGATACATAACCCATGGGAATCTTCTTGATTTCAGTTTAATATATCAAAACTCACAAAGTTAACCTGCATATAATATCAGAAATAAAAGTTTGACTGATGAATTTGTTCTTTGCCCTTTTCAGGAATTCTGAAATTCACCAACTTCTTTAAATAGCCTGGTGCAATTCGATTCTTTGCATTGAGACTGCAGACAGTAAAGATGTTCATTTAGATCAAATCACTTAACCTTTAAGGGAACAATATACATAAATAAGTAAAAGGAAAAATGGTAGAAATTTATACTGTTTAACCAAAAGAGCAAAACACACAAAAATGGCTTACTATATTTCTAAAATAATTTATTCATCAATATTTCATTTACAAGGTTCTGGAAAACCATTTCCTGAGCTTAAATTTCACATTTTGCTTTTCAGCTAGGCCTTCAGGTGTGGGTTCCCTCCACACCATGCCTTTCATCTCGACATGTCACATCTGTTCACCTCCTTTCAGTTGTTGCTGTTGCCCCTGCCCCCTCACCCTCTCACCCCATGCCTCAAGGAAAAAAGGAAAGTCCTATTTAGAAACAGGCTGCCCTGTTCCCCACTGCCCCTACTCCTTATTCCTTAAAAGATTATTTCATTGATACATTTACCATTTAGAACCCCTAACTTTGTATTTTTGCACATGTCCAACTAACCTTGATTTACTTATACCTTTCACCACTTTTGTCACTGTTTATTGGCTGTGTGTTTTCATGTTAGCTTCACGAACTTCTTGAATAAATTGTCTTTCTGCAACTAATACTGTATTTCCAGGTATTCATAAAGTCACTATATTTCTGAAGGCATTGTTATTTATTATTCTCAAAGGTCTATTAAGGGTTAAATCCTAAAACTATTTTCAAGATTCCATAGTATTAAAACTTTTATCATCACCTTTTAAAGGCATTGCTCTATTGAATAGCAAGATGCAATACTTTTCTAAATCTGCTATATTTGGCAATTTCATCCATTGTTTTAGAATATTCTTCATTCATCAACATTTGAATCAAAATTTTATTCTTAATGAGCCAATCTTTTCATAAATAGCATAGAATATTTTTCAGAATACTAATATTTTTAGACTAGAATTCAGGAGGTAAGTAACCTAACCCTAAAAAAAACTAGCATAAATAATTGGGAGGAGAGTTGCTATTGTTAATCAATATTGCTTAGGGGATTGTGCTATTTTCGTTTGGTGAATTATTCTATTAAATAAAGAAAAAAGGTTGAGAGGTATCGCAGTATTAAAGACATACAAGACGTCACATTGAAATATTTATTTCCTTCAATCGTACCAAGTTAGCTCTCCTTTCATTATCAGTATACAACATTTTCTCACACATTGGGAAGATTCCTTGTTCTCTGGGCCCCTTGATTATTAGAGTCGCTCTGAGTGCATCAGCTCAATGGAAGTGAGTTTAGGTTTTCGGTTTTCTTTATTATTAAAAATGCATCTAACTTAAAGCCATAGTCTCAAATCTAAAATAAGCTTTCTCTCTTATTTCATCCTTTCTCTCCACTTATTGTTGTTAGGTCTCAGTGAGTGGGATCCAGCTCAGAGCTACCGCCTTGACATGTGAAGGAAGCAGTGCCCTGTTCTGGCCCATCCTCACAATGATGGTGTTTGATCCCATTGTTGTAGTCATTGTTTCATTCCGCCGCTTTGAGCGTCTTCCTCTTTCCTGCTGACTCTAGTTCACCTATGCATTGTCCTTTCCTAAGAACGTATCTCTCTGATATCATTTCCAAAGTATGTGAGCTTCAGCAACACCATCCTGACTTCTTAGGATCATTCTGGCTGCAGACTTCGAGAACATAGATGTTAGTTCTAGATATCCACATAGTAACTCAGAGTGTAAATACATCAACTCTTCTCCAAAGTTTTACATGCAAATGAGACATGTAAGGACACCATCGCAAAGGTTAGGAGCATCTCATTCCTCACAAGAGAGCTTTGTTAACACTTTAAAGCTGTCTTGGGCTACAGATTTGCCCAATGTTAGGGGCCATTTCATTTCTGGACTGCTGTTTCCATGAGCAGTGTTGTGGATCCAAACAGAATTCGATGTTTGCAAACTTCAGGCTTCCCTTTATTTGTCATGCTGCATTTTGTTTATTGATCCAGTTGTAAGAATGTTTGTTTTCTTTACATTGAGTCAATCTGTAATGAAGGCTATAGTCTTTTATCTTCATCAGTACATGTTTAAAATCTTCGTTATTGCCACAGTCAGGTAATATGTTAAATATTGCAGTCGGAGGAAGACTTGGCAATCTGCTTGTAACAAGATTGCAGTCAAGAAAATGCAAGAGGCAGCTATGTCGGTGAGGCCAAACTATACTCATTGCCAACGAGAGAACAAGGAAGAGGTTGAAATATATTTTATGACCTGCCCTTGAGAGCTTCACCAAGTCCCTTTTGCTGTACTTTCTTCCTTAGAATCAAGTCACACTTAAATCTAGCCCACACGTAAGAAAAGGAAAACTGTCCTGAAGGGAAGTATATAGAAATTTTGTGAAACAACTTTAAAATAACCTGTGATAATACTGCAATTAGATCATAAGGTTAGGTTTCACTGAGCTTTTAGCTATTAATTAAATTGATTAGTTGATTAATTAATGCTACTTTCATGAAGTGTTTACTAATGATATTATACAGCTGATATTTATCTCATGCATTATATATAGCAGTCACATCCTCAAGGAGGGGAGAACTGATGAGAAGAGTCAGGCACAATCTTGTTGTTCGGTATCACTGAGTTTGTTTCAACTCATAGCAACCAAAACATCACCTGTCATGTGCCATGCTCACGATGGTCATGTCTGAGCCCACGTATTTCCTAGACGGCCTTCCTCTAGGAGCTGCCCCTCTGCTTTACCAAACACAGTGAGGGCTCTTTAGGGGCTGTTCGCTCCTGATGACATGCCCAGAGTACATGAGATGAGGTCTCTCTACCCTTTCATCTAAAGAGCATTCTGGTCGTACTTCGTTCAAGGCAGATTTGTTTATTTTTTTGTCAGCCCGTTGTCCTTTCAATATTCTCTGTAAGCAACATAATTCAAATGCATCGATTCTCCTTTAGTCTTCCTTATTCAATGTCCAACTTCCACATGCATAGGAGGAGATTGAAAATACCATTATTGGACCCGGCACACCTTAGTGTTCAAAGTGACATCCTTGCTCTTTGGCACTAATCTTTTGCAGCAGATTTACCCAATGTAATCAATGTATCCTTTGATCTCTTGACTGCTGCTTCCATGAACAATGACTGTGGACCTATGTAAGACAAAATCTTTTACAACTTCAAACGTTTGGTGAGGATTTCGGTCTTCTTTACATTGAGTTGTGATCCATACTAAAGGCCGCAAACCTTGATCTTCATGAGAAAATGCTTAAAGTTCTCACTTTCAGCAAGCAAGGTTGTGACATCTGCACATCTAAAGTTGTAAACAAGCCTTTCTCCAATCCTAATGCTACATTATTCTTCATATAAGCCAGCTCTCTGAGTATTCAGAGTATTCCGCATGCAGACTGAACAAGTATGGTGAAAGAATACAATCCCGACAGACACTTTTCCTGATTTTAAACTCTGCACTATTCCCTTGTTCTGTAAGAATGAATGCATCTTGGTCTCTATACAGATGCCATATAAGTACAAGGAAGTGTTCTGAGGTTCTTATTCTTTTTAAAGCTGTGTATAATTTATTTTGATCCACATTGTCTTTACATAGTCAATGAAACGCAGGTACACAGCTTTCTGGTATACTCTGCTTTGAGTCAAGGTCCGTTGGATGTCAGCATTCATATCATTCCACATTTTCTTCTGAATACAGCTTGGATTTTGGACAGCTTCTTGTGGATGTACAGCAGCAATTATTTTTGAATAATCTTCAACAAAAGTTTAATTGTATAATGTTAATTATATAATTCAATAATTTTTACATTCTATTTTTTAATCTTTTTTTGTAATTGGTACAAATATGGGTATCACTCTGTCAACTGTTCAAGTAACTGTTTCCAAATTTCTTGGCAGGGTAAAATATTATTTTTACTATTATATTAATTTACAAAGCACAAATATTGGTATACTGTCTATTTTAATATTAAAATTGTATAAAAGAGCTACATGAGACTTAATAATAATAATTTAGAACTATTTTGAGAATTTTCAGTGATTTAATTTGTCTAACTATGGAAATATTGCTCCATATATCAGAAGAGTACACAGCAATATGAAATTAGTAAATCAATATGTAGAAAATAAGTCTAACCAAGATATTCCATGTATTATCACAGTAGATCCCCCAAATTATTTTGGAAATTTAGAAATAAGACTACGTAAGTGCTCTACCGCTTAGTTATTATTACTATTAGTGATTTTTAGTCAGATAAAAAGTAATTTGTATTATATTAAGCTGATTCAGGCATTACAGCAAAGGGCTTGAGTTCAGTGATGCGTGACCATGAGCAATCCATGTGGTATTGGTGCTGTGTTTTAAGAAGAGAGAAGGAATAGATAAAATGTATCTCAAAGTTGAATTAGAATATCTTATAGAGTTTTTCAGAAGGCCCACTAGCATTGGTTTATAGCACACTACACAGTCTAATAATTTTACCATAATATTTTCACCATAAATAAAATAAAAAAAATTTTAAGGGAAAAATATTGGATCATCAAGCAGTAGATCTCTTTCATTTTAGGTAGAAACACACACACAAGATTCAACATTTATCTAGAGTTAAATCAAACAGGCAATTAATTTAAAGAGAAAACCTTCAATAGGTGACACATTTTAATATTTAGTCTTAAAACACTTCTCTGTGCTGAAATGTTAATATCCAGAGTATTCTGGCAACAATTTTTACCTTCTCCATAAACTTTGCCAATAATTCATGTAGCTAATAGATATTCAAGCCTGCTGTCAGTATTCCTGCAATAAAGCTATAACAAGAGACAAACTCTGACTTAAGTGATAAAATTAGGTGACCATTTGTATTATAACAACATGGGACAAAGAGAATTACTACATGTTCTACAAACAAAGAGCCATAGAAATCAACATTATTGATGTAGAATATTTTAAAAAATAAATACCATATTTCAACACAATGATAAGAAAAAAATATTCAGAGAGACTGGGAAACTACATTCCCACTATATCTGTTTCAAATGACATGTCTCCTTTTCGTGTTTTTTTCCCGAGGAAAATATCAAGAAATAGCTCTCGTTACTATGGTAACTACATTAAAAATTAAAAAATGTGGAATGTTTTCAAGTGATAAATACATTTAAAATGCTTACACCAGCTCATTGAAATATCAGATAGAACTTGACATTTAGGCTAAATATTGCAAGACTTGCATTTTATGACATAAATTACAAATTCCTTAACTATTCTTTTATCAACAGAAATAAATTGATTTTATTAAAGAACGAATATTGAAATTCATTTTTACAGTGCAACAATAATTCTAATGGGCATTTACAAATTATGCTCAAAGTTGATCATTCTTAGTGAACATTAGCTGAAAATAGTATAACTAAGATATGATAGTATTCTCATACATTGAAAATAAGCTTAGCATAAAATGTAGTAGATTTTCACATGAGCATATATGAAACTCTAATATTACACTTCCATTTTATTTGTTTCTTTGTGATTCTGAGTTTGCTTGCAATGAACAAGTGTGACTTACTGATTTAAACCACTCCTCCAGATGCCCCAATTATCTAATCTCACTGAATGGCATCACAATCCAAATAGATAGCATTACCAGAGCCTGAGTATTAGCTTGATGCATTTGTCAACAAATCACTACTATCAAGGTATATCTGGATTTCCATCACTGTACTCTTTTTAGTTCCCACTTGAGTATACCAAAGGAGGTCTGTTGGCACTGCTAATACCAATGTAGGAGATATCTGTGAGAGGAAAATTAGTCTATCTGCTACAATAACCATCTGTAGGGTCTTGGAAACCCTTCCATATGGTCATTTAGTGTCCGCATGCACTCAGTAATAGATGGTGTGGCTTGATTTGTTTTTAAATGCAAACCCAAGGACATTAGGTGGCACAAGCAGTGTGTGCTCAATAAAATGATTAAACAAAAACAAAACAAACAACAACAGAAGGAATATAGGTGAATCAAATCAACTCATTGGGGTCACTGAAGATAGTCCTGTCAAGCTGCTTCTGTAAAGATCACAACCATAAAAGCTCTATGAAATTCAATTCAATTCTACTCTACACCATAGCACCAGGAGTCACCAAGAGTTGGTATTGATTTATTGGCATTTTATTTTTCTTCATGTAAACCAAAACTAGATCTTCTCTGGAGTATTGTAATACATTTTAATTATTTTCCTATTTCTTCTTTTGTTCTCTCATGCAAACACTATATAGTACTTTGAATTATTTTTTAACTTAAAATCATATCAACTCTATTTTAACTCTCTAATGGATTCACATTATACTTTGAATGCTTACTTATTGCGTTTTCATAGTCTCATATGATCTAACTTTCATCTACCTACTGACTTCATTCCTTACACTCTCCCCACCCTGCTCTGAAATTGAGCTTCTTCTGTCTTTGTGAAGCCAGGAGTTCCCTTCCAGACCTTTGCAGTGTGATTCCCTCTGTCCTAGAAATGTCCCTGCCTTTTGTGAACAAGATGCTTCACATGCACCTCTCAGCTCACAGTCCTCAGGAGGGTCTTCTCTGCTGAGCTTCGAAAACAGCGACTCAGAGCCATTGTGTCCACTTCTTCCTTGTTCTCCTTCATAATGATACTCACTATTATCTGTAATAAAATTGTTTATTTAATTAATTTTCTATACGCTCTTTGAAAGTAGGCATATTGTAGGCAATTGGTACTTCACCTTGACTTTATTTCTTTAGTGACCAATTTTTGTCTGATACTTAGCAAGCACTGAATAGACATTATTAATATGATAAACTTATATAAATATAAAATTAAATAACCATACTGAATGAGTGAATTCATGAGCAACTGGCATAATGAGTGGAAATTGTGGATCCACAAAAGAAAAAAAATCACCATTTTTAAATGTACATTAACTAGACATGGTTATTTTTAAAGCTATATATATATACTTATATATGTACAATACCATTATTCATATTTAATAATGAATAATAAGACTGCTGGTTAATGTAAAATTAAGATAAAACAATTAAAATAATATAAAAGATAAGATAAAATTGTTAGGTTAAGATACAAAATACTGAAGCAATAGAACAAGCTTTACAGGAAAAATTGGAAAATCATCTAAAGCGTGTCTGCGTTGCCATTACGAAAGTGTTGTCAAACTATAGCATCAATGGTTTTTCCTCCTTCCTGGGATTTAGTGTCAAAAAAGATGTTGATCAAATACCTTTCTTATTACTTCATATGTTCTACTGTCTCTTTTTCAAAAATCCAATTTTGTATTTGTGAAAATAATAAAATTTGCTGAGTGAAATACACTACAAAGGAACTTTTTGTAATCATTGTACAACTCTTGTTAACACAATGGAAAATATTGAATTGTATACCAATGTGAATTGGTGAATTATATACCAATAAATTATTTGTAAAAAGAAAACTTTAGAAGAGAAATATTTAAGAAACATTTTATGCAAAAGACAATTTCATAGAAAATGACTACACAAGTAAATGAAAGAAAAGTGGAAAAATAAATAATATTGTATATTGGGGGATAGAACTTAATTGTCCCACTAATATGCTGAAGTAGCCAAAAGAGTTATAGATAGATTTAAGCACAAATAGGCAAATTAATAATTAAGTTAAAGCATGGAGAAAGTGTTCAGTAAGCCTTGGACAAAATATACCATTAAAGATAATGTCAAAAAATTGAAATATTCTATCATTTTAAAAGTATAATCTTTAATCATCAAAATTAGAAAACTATAGACAATAAGATAACAGATTTGACATAACTGAAAATACTATTGAATAGTATGTGGCTTTTAGAAGTATACTTTCAATAATTGTATTTTTCTGTGTACCTTATATGGGAATAAGCAGCAATTGTAAAGAATTTCATTTTATTTTAATGACCTCTCAGAGGTGATACTTTCACTCCTGAGCTGAATGGTTGAAAGATGGGTACAGATTGGATTGCTGACTGGCCAGTCTCCAGGTAGCTTATCTAGTATGACAGTCTCAGGGTGCCATGAGGCAGGAGTCCTAGAGATGTTTCAGCAAACATTGTGGTATGTATGTATGCTGTCCCACCCCCAACCCCCCAGGGAGCACTTCTCTCTGAAGCCCCTGTCAGCCATCAGAACACAAAGTATGTGAGAGATATAATGCCATCTTGGAATTGTGTCTTCCCACCTAAACATTTTAGTCTCTGCTATTTAAGCCATCAAAACCATAATTCATGAAATATTTAAAAGGTCTCTAAAAAGTCAGGAAAGAGAAAAGATCAAAGTGAATGTCAGAAGGATCTCAGAAGATACTCTGAAACTTGCTCTTAATTGCAGAGGGCCTACATTAGATGGAAGAAAGGTGCAGTCAAAGAACAAAACAGGAATTCTCAAAAGGTAGCTCACGAAGACAAAGTCAAAAATGAAATATGCAAAGATTGAAATTAGAAAACCCAGAGGGAAGAACTCATGAGTACACTGGAAACTGAAAAAACTGAAGAAAACAATCAAGTGTCGAGTTCCGATCTTTGAAAGATTCTGTAGAAAAAAATATTGAATTATGCAGGAAGCATCAAAAGAAGATGGAAAGAATACGCAGAGTCACTTGCATATGAGCAAGAGCCAATGGTACTGAAGAAAGAAGCTTAATTTGCACTGAAAGCATTGGCCCAAAACAAGACTTCAGGAACTGTTGGAACGCCAAGTAAAATGTTTCAGCAAGCTGATGAACTAATGGCAGTACTCACTTGCCTATGCCATGAAACTTGAACGATGACTTGGCTGGAAACGCTTCATATTTGTGTTCATTCCAAAGAAAGGTGAACCAAACAGTAAGCTCAATCTATAGAGCAATATCATTGATTTCACACAGAAGTAAAATTTTGCTAAAGATCATCCAACAGTGATTTAGAGCAGTATTTTGCCAGAGAACTGCTGGAAGTTCAGGCTGGATTCAGAAGAAGGTGTGGGACAAAGGTATCACTGCTGGTACTATATGGAATATAAGACATAGGTTTACTTGTGTTTTATTGATTTTCATAGGCATTTAACTCTGGGGGCCATATTAAACTGTGGATACTCTTAAGAAGAATACGAATTCCAAAACACTTCATTGTGCTCATTTGGAACATCTACATGGAGCAAGAGGCAGTTGTGCGAAATAACAAGGAAATACTGCATGGTTTAAAATTAGAAATGATGTGTATCAAAGTTGTACCATCTCACCATATTGGTTCAAACTGAAAGCTGAGCAAGTCATCAGAGAAGCTGGTTTATGTGAAGAAGAATGTGGCATCAAGATCAGAGGAAAGCTTATTAACAAATTGCAACATGCATATGACACAGGTTGCATGCTGAAAATTAGGAAGACTTGAAGCCCTTGCTGATGAAGATCACAGATTTCATCCTTCAGTATGGATTGACTCAAAGTAAAGGAAACTAAAATCCCCACAACTGGACCAATAGTGAATATGATATGGGGAAAGGGTTGAAGTTGTCAAGGATTTCGTGTTGCTTGGATCCAAAATTAATGCTCATGGAAGCAGCAGTCAAGAGATCAAAAGATGTATTACATGAGGCAAATCTGCTGCATCACACCTCTTTGGAGTATACTACTTGGAGGACTGAGGTGTGCCTAACTCAAGCCATTGTACTTTCCATTGGCTCATATGCAGGTGAGAGTTGGACAGTGAATAAGGAAGATGAAGAAGAATGGATGCATTTGAATTATGGTGCTGGAGGGAAATATTCACAGCACTCTGGACTGCTTGGAGGACAAACTTATTTGTATTGGAAGAAGTATACCGCCAGAGTGCTCATTAAAGGCAGGGTTGGCAAGACTTCTGAATCTACTTCACACGTATTGCCTGCAGAAGGCCGTCATGCTTGGTAAAGCGGAGGGCAGCAGTCATCGGGACAATTGTAAGGATCATGCAGGTAGGGAAATTACCAGTACGGTTGTGCATGGGGTTGCTGTGTCAGAACTGACTTGCTGACCCCTAACAACAACATTTAAGCTCCAGGGTCACTGTGAAACAGAATGGACCCAATAGTAATGAGGTTCATTTTGGAGCCATTGAAGAATTCTTTGTGGAGGACTTCAGGAGTCTCCCTAGCTCTATCAGCCCTCATAAAAATTTACATTTTAAGAAAGCCTATGTGGGGTCCCTATGAATAAGCACTGATTAGATGACTCTGGGTTCCTTCCTTGCTTCCTGCCTGCCTGCCTTCCTATCTTCCTTCCTTCCCTCTTACATCCCCTCTCTCCCTGCCTCTCTGTTTCCTTTGTGAGTAGAAGCCCTATGTATTATGAATACAAAGGAGTTATTCCTGCTGATACTTTTCTGAATCCCTAACCTAGAGAACCCACAAGAAAAATAAACTGAATCATCCAATTTGGGGGAGACTTGTTAAACACAAATAAATACTAAGAGCACTAGGAAATGGTCAAATTAAGTGACATCAGCGAAAGAAATAGAACATTATCCATCCCAGAGGATATAGGCAATTTGTAACTGCATGCAGTCCATGTGTTTGAAAATAAAGTACTCTCACAAAATGGTGAACTACAACAGGAACAAATTATTTGCCATCTATCTCAAAGCAAAATAAACTCATAAAACTTTCTTTAAGTAATAGTGTTGATTTAAAAATATTAAAATATTTTTATATTTTAGCCAGCCACTTTTTAAAACGTCCATACAGCTACATAAAACCACTGTATTTCACAGTTTAGTTTATTCTTCCTCTTTGATTGATTTAAAAAACCATCCAGAGGTATAGACCTTAGATTTAAAGTAAACAAGTATTTATTCCTTACAAAAAATATTTCTACTTTCTAGAAAACTAAGCCATATGAAAGAAAAATTCTGCTGAATCTCATAATTTCCTTAATAAATATACTTTAGGGCAGCTACTTTGCTGAACTATGACATTAAAATGGTTACTGTATCTGATGTGTTTGTGAAGCCAGTTAATGTTAGGGTTCAGTGAAATAGCTGCCTTGGTAAACTGAAAAGTAGTGATGAAAAGGAGAGCAGTCAAGGAGAAGGACTGACACGGTGGCTTCAACAATGGGTTCAAACCTAAGGCAAGGAGGGTGCGAAATGGGCAGTGCTTCTGTGACACGGAGTTGCTGTGCATTGGAATCAACTTCAGGGCAATTAACAACAACATATGCCTTATTTTTTAAGTCAAAGATCAAATAAAAAAATTAGGACAAGAATATTCCACTAAATCAATCAAAAGAAAAATACAGAGAGTACTGTATTTTGAGTCTGACCACTTATAGACTCAACTAAAAATATCGACGTTCATTGAATTTGTTTCCACTGTGGTGATACTGTATAGCCTTTCTAAGACTGCAAATCTTTATCCGAATAGAAAGTCTCCTCTTTCTCTCTTGGAGGTGCTTATGAGTTCCAACCATGGACAGTGAAGGTAGCTGTCCAATGCTGAACCCACAACAGCACCAGGGACAAAAAGTATTTTTTCAGTAATTCTGTAGATTTTTCTGACTCATGTTTCTCTATATAATATATTTCCTCAGAGACTCAATTTATTGTTTACCTTCTTAATATCTTTCTGTAATATATCCAAGTATTACTCATAAAAAAAAATCTCAATGACATTAAGTTATTTCTGACCCATAACATCCATAAAGGACAGACTAGAACTGCCGCTATACGTTTCCAAGATTGTCTATCTTTATAAAAGTAGAAGGTGTCATTTGATGGTTTCAAACTTCTGATCTTCCACAATAGCACAAACATTCACCAGTGCGTCTTATATTTTACACTTTCTAAATAGTTGTGTTGTGCAGTGAATTTTCCTCATAGAGAACTGAGAAAACGCATATGGTGACACTCAGCTCATGAATCACTGGAAAATCTTTCTCATTGACATTGTGTCTGTAGCTATGGTTTAGATGAAACCACAAGAAGTGACTTAAGGCAATAGAAATAGAGAAAAGAAAATAATAATTGAGAGGCAATTTAAAGCAGGATATGATGTATATTAAAGCTGGAAATGAAATTAAATTGGTATAAAACTGTACAACCAAGCAAATATTTGCTTTCTATCACTAACTATAGAAATGAACCCTGAAAGTATAGTCTTTTGCTTTCTAGCACTGATTCCATTATAGGACTTCATCACAGTGACTTTTTTTAATGATGCCTACTATACATAAAAAAGAGTTGCTTGAATCTTATTTGTAAAGAACTGACTTTTAAAACATGTATGTATGCCAACACCACTCTATGATCAAGACAGAATATCATTCAAGCCAGTTCTCTAATTAACATGTACATGGATTAAGAGCCTGTCATTAAACATTCAAACAGAACAAGTGCATGATTTAAGATCAGAAAAGATATACGTTAAGACTGAGTCATTTCACTATACTTATTCAATCTGTATGTTGAGCAAACAATTCAAGAAGCTGTTTTATAAGGAGAAGAATGTGGGATAAAAATTAGAGGAAGGCTTATTCGCAACGTGCAATATGCATATGTAGAGCCTTGCTTGCGGAAAGGAACAAAGATTTGAAACACTTGCTGATGAAGATCAAGGTTAGCAGCCTCCAGTGTAAATTACAATTAAATATCAAGAACATAAAACTCTTCACAATGGGACAAATGATGGTGCTGTCTAAGAATATTGAAATACCATGGACTGCCAAGCAAACCTGTTTGGGAAAAGATACAGCTAGAATATTACTTAGAAGGTCACAATTTCCCTCACACACTTTGGACATGTAATCAAGAGTGATCAGTCCCTGGAAAAGAACTTTGTCTTAGTAAAATGAAAGGTCATTGAAAAATAAGACTCTTAATGAAAAGGGTTGGCTTCAACAATGGGCTTAAGCACAACAGCACCTGTGAGTACTAGACAAACAATTGTGTTGTACACAAGGTCACTAGGGGAAGGATCTAATCCATGACACCTAACTACAATCACATTATGTTTTATTGGATGTTTTGGCAGAACAGGGCACATGCTTTGTGGTTAAAAAAAACCCCAGCAAAAATGCTTAGAAAGTTCATGGGAAATTAGAATTAAAAGATAGTGGATTTTCACCCACAAAATTGTTTGAATGTTCAAGCACCAAGCAAGACATTCCCCACACAAAGCCATAGACATGAGAACTTCCTATATTCAGAATAAACGACCAGATGACAGAGCCCAAGCAAAATGCAGGTAGTCCTTAACTTACAGTGGAGTTTTGTTCTGACAATTTCTTTTAAATCGGTTTTGACACAACATTATTTTATTTTAATTTTGATCACTATTGCCTTTTATTATGGAGGTTTTAAAAATTCGATTTTTATTTTCTGTGGGTGTCGAAATATTACATATTGACATAAAAATATTGACATTGACTGTAGTTATTGTGGTGACTAGATGCCATCCGGATGATGCTAACTACAGGAACAAAAGAAAGAAGTACTGCCCAGCTTTGCTCCAGCCACGCGATCATGAGTCTAGTGCTCCAGACAGTGTGTCAATCTGCTCCTTAAGAGTTTTCCCTTTTCTACCAACCCTTTACTTGCGCGAGCACGAGGAAGTGGTTTCTCGATGATATATCCAATGTACGGGACACAAAAGCTGGTCATTTTCTTTCTAAGGTATCTTCTGGCTGCACTTCTTGTGAAATAGATTTGTTTGTTCTTCTGCTAGTCAATGATATATTCAATGTTCTTCACTATCAACACTGACTT
>NW_022111324.1:38142212-38143534 GCF_000313985.2 Echinops telfairi | reverse complement strand
GTTACTGAAACCACCTTTCAGAAAATTGTCATACTAATTAGAATATACATTATTTGAGGAAGGAGATAATCTGGATTCATTATTATGACCCCAAGAACACAATGCAGTTTCTTTGATAAAGAAATAACTTTCAAATGAGCAAAACAGTAAGCAGGTATGTTTCACTGGGAAGAAAATGCCATGTAAAAGAGCACCAGTAGCTCCAGAAACGAAGGAGGATCCAGGGAGATACTTGCTGGACGTCAGTGATGGGTACAAATAAAAGGTCAGTTCCATTTTCAGCGTAGACGAAGTCACCCACAGAAACAAAAGGATGTGCCATCTAATGGATTCAGACTGATAATTATGCTAGATAACTGAGTGGAACTGTTCCTTTGGAGTGTAACCCGCCCTGCCTGCAGGATGCCTTTGTATTCACCAGTACACAAGGTCACGTTAACACTGGGAGAGACTTAGAAATTGACTTGCATTAAGTATAACTTTCTTGTATTACTTCCAACATGTAAGGAAATGCAGATTAATCAGGCAAAAATAAATAGCTCCTATGACAGAATTAACCACCTCGTAGGCATGTGGGGCCAGTTTAGACCACAGAGTGTCAACGAAACCATTAGAGAATTGCAGCCTCATTGCCTCCAATGAGAACCGTATCAGAAATACCGGTGAGCTTAGTCCAAATTGCAGTCTGCCAAATTTAGGGGGAAAGTAGCTTTGTGATAGTCTTACATTACTAAATTTTAAGAGGTTAATTTTGTAAATACATGTATGCACATATAAAAAAATAATCCCCAACCCACAGCCATGGAGTCAAAGTTGACTCGTTGGGAGCCCACGTTAGTTTCCAAGACTGTAACTATTCACAGGAGCGGAAAGTTCAGTCTTTCTCCCATGGAGCTTCTAGTGGTTCCAAAGAGCTGAACATGTGGATCACAGTGCAACACATAACCTCTGTGCCACCGGGGATCCCTGACAAAGACATGAAACGTGGCTCTGACTTGCATTTGAGACCCCTCTGTAACCAGAGGCTGGACAAAGAGTAAAGAGAACGTTGGAGGAGGAAGGGCAGTGAGAGGCCAAAGGGGAGGACTGGACTCATTGCAAACACATATCTACTGGCCTTTCAAAGAGGTGAGAAAACTGCTGGGAGACCTGGGGACAGTTGGTAGAGATAGGACAATTGGACAACTTGGTGTCCACAGCAGTATTTTGGAAGTTAGTAATTATACCTAATGAACTGGTGGACCTGTCTAAGTACATCTGTTGGAATTTTTCTAAAAGGTTGATTTGGCTTCTTTTATCTGTGTATTTGATAAGTTATGAGA
>NW_022111324.1:38140302-38141539 GCF_000313985.2 Echinops telfairi | reverse complement strand
AAAAGACACCTGCTCAAGGTACAGCCAACAAGGGAAGAGGTTGTTGAGATAAAGAACCACTTCAGGGATCAGAATTGGAATCTAATTAAAAAATATCTGCTCTCCCTGACATAAAAGGACCAGAGAACACATTTCTGGTTTTCAGAACAAATTTTTATTTTATCTCTTAAATTTCTTTTCTTTTTAAATGGTACCATGCATTTGTTTTCTATCATTGCAGTGAAAGTCACCACAAATTTATTACTATTAAGCAATAGATTATTACCTCAGGGTCCCATAGATGAGGAGGATGGTTTCATTTCAGTGGGTTCTCTCTTCAGTGTCTCCTGAGGCTAAATTAAAAGTACTTCCTGGGAAGTATCTTATCAGAGGCCCAGATCTCTCTTTGAGATCACTGTTCTGTTTTGGGGAAAATTCACTTCCAGTAGTTGCAAGATAAAAGACTGTGGTAACACATCATTCTCTGCCACAAGGCCTTGACCACAAAAGGACCCCCTCCCCCAATAAAAAACACACAACACTAACTTAATGCCCTCTAGTTGATTCCAACTCATAGCAACCCTGTAGGCAGGGGAGAATGTCCAGGGGGATTTCTAAGACTCACTCTTTAAGGAAACAGAGAGACTCCCCCCACCAGCTGAGCTGCTGGGAGATTTGAATGGTGGACTTTGCTGTTAGCAACCCAAGATGGAAGCTCAGCAAGAGAGCATCTCCCGGATGCTGTCCTTTCTTTCAGAAGGCAGACCTAATTAAATCAGACCATGCATAATAATTTTCCTTTAGATGAACATTAAGGGTTGTTTGTCATAACTGTTAGAGATAATTGGTTTTAAATATTTACTTCATCTGTATCTGAGGATTAAGCAAATAAGAAATATAAGTAATGAGAAGCATAGTATTCACTGTTGACAAAGATAATTTAGACTAAGGATGGTAGGAAGGGTATATTAGAAAGCATTTTGTGTTATTGAATTATAATTGTCACCTTTTAAAAGTTTACTATAATTTTAATATATACATATATAATATTAAATATATGTGTGTGTAAACATTTGCCTGCTGAGAAGGCCTTGAAGCAGTAACAATCCAATGGTGATACAAATATTATATCCTACATGTGGATTCTCAATACCACCCACCATTTAAGGACACAGGGAGAAATACTTGGAGAATTGCTTGGAGAAATAATTGGTCCAGGAAAGATTGGTCTGGAATATCTTGATACAAAAGAAATAAC
>NW_022111324.1:38131758-38138948 GCF_000313985.2 Echinops telfairi | reverse complement strand
AAAATGAGGAGCCAATATTAAGGGCTCAAGTAGAAGGCAAATGTTTTGAGAATGATGATGGCAACAAATGTACATATGTGCTTGACATAATGGATGTATGTAAGCATTGTAATAAGAATTGTATGAGTCCCCAATAAAAAGATTTTTAATGGAATGTTTAGTCAAAATAATATTAACACTCATTTCATAGATGTTATTTTTCTAAATAAAATTATAAATGTGAGAAAGTAATCTGTGTCTCTCAGAAATCACAGTAATTAGTCTCCATATTAATAATATCTAAAGTGTATATACCCCAAACACACTCCTATGTAGTGAAGTCCAAGCCAGGGCTACCTGTAGGACTGCCCCACAGGGTTACGTGGAATATAAATTACATTACAGGTGCAGTCCACTTCATTGTTGTCACACAGAGGGACTGGTGGGTTCCTTTGCATACCTTGTGGTCAGTGGCCCAATGCTTTACCTGCAGCTTCACAAGGGCTAATCTAAAATATATGCCACCCTGCACACAGCATCCTATGTACAATAACTTAATATCAATGTTAATACTACAGACTCGTACTATTATTTCCTTAATTCCAAAGATTGAGATAGTAGTTCTTCCTGTTGTAATCAAAGGTGGAGCTGAGACTTGAATCTAGAGGACTTAATCCTTATGCTTATCTGTTAAACTATTCAGCTTTTAATAATGCAATATCTTCCAGAAATAACTATTGCTAGTTACATTTCCACTTAAAACTCAGGATAAAGAATTACCTGGAACTTTTGAGCACATAAATATATGTATTTATCATGTTCTAATTTGCTTCCTAACACTGGTCTTCTAAAGTCTACTAATACTATTGCAATTAAAAAGAGTAATATATTCTAATAAGAAAATGCTATGTGTAATTTTTCATGCAATACATTAATTTTTATTCACTGATGTCAAGTCTGAGACAATCTTAATACGTTTTTATTAATTTGAATCATTACCCTGGTAATATCAATTAACCCAATAATTTCAAGCAATTAAAATCATATTTTAACTATATATTCTTACATCAAATGTTGAAAAAGTCTTAATATACTTCAAAGTTTTCTATAGTTTAATTTTCTCTCAAATAAACAAAGATAACTTTAAAATAAACTTTAAAATAATCGATATGATTTTCTACCCTGTACAAACTTTTAAAATGTATATTACTTGATATTCATATTTTACTGTTTCCAAATTCCATTATGTACATTGAGATTGTTTTAGTCTCAGTGATGCTAAAACTGTCAATCTGAGTTAAACCCACCTGCAATCAGGTAAAAAACATTCATTATTTGGCAGCAAAAACATATTGAAGTGGAAGACCCAATGTGTATTATTTTCCTGCAACTTCACTCTACGAGTAAGTATACCAGTAAAATTAATCAAGATAGTATATCCTTTGTAATATAGGTTTCAGGAAGTGAGATATTAAAAGACAATGGTGCTACCATGCTTATTGTTCAGTGCTCTGTTAACTGAAATGAAAAAGTGAAATATTTTAAATGAAGAAGAGAGAGACAATTGGCAATGTGATTAATCTATTGACAGAATTTGGGGACAATTAGGTGCCAGTTACATAGTTAAGTGAAATTTTATACCACCGCAATATTGTCATTTATGCATTTTTCTGTATATATATTTACTACAATACAATTTCAAATAGCCTCTTAAGCATTTCTAGAAGGGAAGAAATACTGAATGATTGATGTTTTTAAAGGAACAAATGAATTTTGCTTATCACATTAAATTTATCTTAAATCTACATGCCAGATGCATCGAAGAAATGTACAGCAACAAAATAACTGAAAATTCATGAACTTAAAAAATGTATAGCCTTGTTACAAGAGTTCTATGTAAATATATATTTAAATGTACGAGATATTTGTATATCACAAAACAGTAAAAAAACAATAAATGTACATAACATTATAAATAATTTCAAAATATTTAAAATAAGGTAAGTAACAGAGATGTGATCAGATATTTGAATATAAACATAGAAACATATATATTCAAATGATTGAAAATTCAAATTACACATTCCCATCACAGTTCAATGGAATAGATTTCAGGTACAATATAAAGCAATTTTCTTATTTAATCACTAAATAACTTTCTTTTTCATCTATGATGTTCTTGAACATTTGCCATAGATAAAAAGTAAAAGAGGCAGGAGTCATAGCATAGAAAAGTTTCATTGAATGAAGGCAGCGTTGTCCTCCGCGTGACAGAGTAGAATGTCCAATAGAGTTTCCGGGGCTGTAATCGTTACAGAAACTGATCACAGATCCATATCCTCTGAAGCCACTGGGTGGATTGCAACTGCCAATGTTTAGGTTGGTAGTCAAGTGCTATTTCATGGAGACACACGTGTGTAACACACAGATACATCAAAAAGTACTTTCAAAAGAATCACTAAACAAACTTTAGTAAGCAAAAATAATAAAAATGTGAAGCTATTGTTTCTGGACATAACCTTTATCTAGGACTATAAAATTCTGAAGGCCGGGTTTCCATCTCTCTAACCTCTCTTACATACTTTGGACATACATGTTGTCAGCGGAGGCAAGTCTCTGGAGAAGGAGGCCATGTTTGGTCAAATAGAGGGCAGTGAAACGGAGGAAGCCCTCAGGAGACGGATTGACTCCGTGGCTGCAGCCACGGCCTCAAGCACGAGGACAAGGGTGGGCATGCCGACGCGCCGGGTAATGGTTTTTCCTGCTGCGAACACAGTCGCTACGGGTCATAACCCAGTTGACGGCATCTGGCAACAAGACCTATCACCAGAGAGTTCCACACTTTGCTTTTCAGCACATCAAAATAAGAGTTTTTTCATCCTCACCGGACTTGAGCCCTGTTCTTTTAAATGTTCTTTACACTTTGGAAACAAACATGAAGGGGCAAAATCAGGACAGCAAGGTGGATCAGGTAAGATTTCTTAACAAAATACTCATAGGAGAATCCTCTCTATCCTCAAAAAATGAGCAGGTACATCGGGGGAGGGAAAGGGGGGCAATCCCTGGTGCAACTTTCCTAGACTTTTTCTTAACAATGCAATTTTTTACTTTCTTAAAATGTCCTGTGTCTTTGAGAAAGTCTGTCAATACTATCTATCCCTTAAATGTCTTCCCCCTAAAATTTTCATAGATTTCTGAACTTTCATTTCTGCCTCGATTTTTAGTGACACAACAGATCCTCTCAGAAGCCGCTGGTTTGAGTCCTCGTTTACAATTGAGGCAAAATAATCATTTATAAATTATCAAGGGTTCATGAAGGAGTGGGGAGCAGGGAGGGAGGGGAAATGAGGAGCTGATGCCAGGGGCTTATGTGGAGAGCAAATGTTTTGAGAATGATGAGGGCAACGAATGTACAAATGTGCTTAATACATTTGATGTATGTATGGATTGTGATAAGAGTTGTATGAGCCCCCAATAAAATGATTTAAAAAAATAAAATTGAGGCATTCTAAGGAGATTAAGTAACTTGTATTAATGAGATAATTTGTCTGCAACCATCCGTTGTTCAGAGACATGTTTAAAGATGTCTTGTTTTGAATAAACTCATGCATATATGAACTGGGACCCGAGTGTGTCTGTGTGTATACATAAGTGTGTGTGTGTGTGTGTGTGTGTGTATACATATATATGCACTTAACTTTGTGTTTGTTAGTAGGTATGGGTGTGTATGGAATTAACTTTGAAAACCAACAATTAGTATTATTATTTTTCTCCTGGGCCTCCCGCTCCTTCTCGGTCTCTTCTATTGTGCCCTTTCATATATCTGTCTAACCTTTTAATAATGAGTACATGAAGGTTCAGTGCTAGGTACAGCAAACCTCAGAGATATTGTGGGTTCTGTTTTAGAGAGCCACAATCAGTAAATATGGCAATAAAGAAAGTCACACAATAGGTTTCAGTTTCTCAGAGCATATAAACTTTATGTTTCCCTCTACTGTAGTCTATCAAGTGTGCAATAGCATTATAAAATATGAAATATTGTAGTCTATCAAGTGTTCAATAGCATTATAAAAGTTTGAAATATTGCAGGAATTGCCAAAAATGTGACACAGTGGCACAGAATGGAAACATGCTATTGGGAAAAATGCTGGATGCAGGGTTGTTACAAACATTCACTTGTGAAAATCAAAACAAAACAAAACACAAAAAAGACTACAATACCTTTGAGGGGTAATAAGGTGAATCACAATAAAACAAGGTATATGTGTATTCTACTCTAAACAAAAATCAGTTGCTATCAAGTTGGTCCCTCCTCCTGATAATGCCTCCTGCTATTACAGTAGAATTGTGCTAGATAGGTGTTCCTTTTTGTTTTTAATTGGAAAACAGTTTTCATTTTTTAAACAAGTTTATTATTATGCTAGTTATATAATCTTTTGTGAATTTGAAAGGATTACGATGAAGGGGTGGGACCTTGCCTGTTAATCAGGTGATAGCCAATGAGGGCTCTTTGTGGGCATGGCCTTCTTCTGAGGATTCTGGGAACTCCTGTTTTTTCCTCATTGGAACCAGGAGACAATCTCTCTCTCTCTGTTCACTCCCTGTAAGAAATCCCTGGTGATAAGACACATGGAGAAAGGTTAATGGCAGTCAGAGCCTTGGAGCTGAAGGAACCATGTGGAGTGCCCTCTCAGCACTGAGATACTTACACCACTGGATCCATAAGACTTCCCACTCACTGGCCTATAAACTTCCTGCATTTTGCATCATTGCATGTGTTTTGTGACTTTGAAGAGGACTTTGTAGATTGGTATCGGATACATGGGCTAATATTGGACGTAGAAACTTGATCTGGACTGAGCTGGGATGTTTTCTCAATGTTCAATTGCTCTTGTATATACAGTTCTTTCTTATACACATATGAGTCTCCCTGGATTTGTTTCTCTAGTCTACCCAATTATCTAGACTAACCCAATTATCACATAATTCAATAGTCTAGTTATTGTGGTAGTTACATTATATGTTGACAATTTGAGACTCAAGAGTGAAGGGGTGGAGTTTAACCTGTGCGTCTTTCCATGAATTTGTTTCTCTAGTCTACCCAGACTAACAAAGTTATATTTTTTTAAAAAGGTGTACAGCCTTGGGGCAGTTGGACCTTTGGGAGACTATAGGGGTCCATAGCCTTTACTTTGCATTCACTGCTGCAGGAACAGGCTCAGCATTAATGCCATCACCATGCTGCATGAGGAATGCTTCCTCAACACTAGCTGGAAAAAGACCAGGGAACTGGTTAATTCAGAGGAACCACAAATTATATCTCAGCTAGTGAACCTTATTTGATCTGTAAGAACTATAATGAGAGTGTCATTGAGAACAGTGAATTCAATTGTATTGGTATTACTTTCACTGTTCAGATGAAGACTAGCGAGGGAGATGAAGACTCAGATGAGATATCAGCAGGAATTACTGTTTTGATCACTATTGGGAAACAGATTATCTACATGACCAACCAGCACTTGACAATAATGAAAAGCTGACAATAAAGCAGAAGTCTTTTTTTTTTTAACTGAAAATATTGTACAATCATCTACACAATCAATTTTAAAACATTTGCTTCTTTTTTGTATTCATTGTTATTAGCAACATCGGGATTTCAACAGGTGATTGTTTTTTCATAAACAGATCTCAAGGGCTGTCTTCTGAGGTGGGACCTCCACAGAGGCACACTTTCAACTCCGGATTAGCCTTGAGTGTATAAGTCATTTGCACCATTCTCTTCACTGCTATGTTGTTTTTTGTTAGGTGCCATTGACTCATAGTGACCATATGCACAACAGAATGAAACACTGCCCTATCCAGGACAGTCTTCCCAGTTGTTCTTCCATTTGAGCCCCTTTGTTAGAACAATGGTGTCAATCCATCTTGTCCAGGACCTTCCCCTTTCTCACTGCCTCTCTGCCTTAGCAAACATAATGTCCCTCTCCAGGGACTGGTCTATCCCGACAACATGTCCTGAGAACTTGTCCAGAGAGATGCTCTAAGGAGCGTTCTGACTATACTTCTTCCAAGACCTATTTGTTTATTGTTTTGGCAATCCGTGGCACTCCCCATGGTCGTTACCAGCACCATAATTCCAATGCTTTGATTTCCCCTTGATCTTCTTTATCCAAGATTCAACTTTCACATGCACGCCAGGCTATTGAAAATACCATGGGCTTAAATCAGGTGCACCTTACTCTTCTAAGTAACCTCCTTGCTTTTCAGCTCTTGTGTAGCAGATTTATTCAAATGCAATGTGTCCTTTGATCTCTTAGCTGCTACCTTCCTGAGTATTGATTATGGATCCAAGTAAGACAAAATATTTGACAATTGCAACATTTTTCCACTACCTGCTATATTCTACTATAATTATTGACCTTGAACTAGTGATATAACCTCTCTTGACTGTTCTTATATTTTATGCCATAGATAGATAGATCCAAATGCTTTCTTTCTATCATCAGTATTGCCTCAAACTAGACAGTTATATCCTGGGCCAGCATCTGTCCAACACAGAAGTCTTGATTAACCTCTCCCCATAACGCAAAACTCACTGACATTAAGTTTACCATATAAGACAGAGTACAACTGCCCCTGTGGGTTTCTGAGACTGTACCTCTTCATGGTAGTAGAAATCCCTCTCTTTTGCTCACAGAGTCTCTGGTGGTTTTAAATTTGTTGACTTTGCAGTCAGGAGCCTAACGTGTAAGCACTACACCACTTAACGCTTAAGAATTCACTTCTAATCACAAAGTTAACATTTCAAAACCACCAGAAGCTCCATGAGAGAAAGTCAGAAATTTCTACCACCACAATTAACAGTAACATTAACAGTGTCTGAAAGTGATGCCCTAGGGGGATGATTGACAACCCTTTCTTACATAAAATGACAAGGGTGTCTATAAGGTATACTGGGGACATATATAAGCTATAGATGCATCAATGGATTTTGGGTGTGCACTTAATTCTAACTCCAACCTAAGAACAATTAAGGTGAACACGGCCATGCTTCACATGACATGATCCTGCTTGACGCTTGTCGTAGGTGATCCTTTGGGGGGCCAACATGACACCTATAAGATGATAAGGGTGAAGGTTAGCCTGTCAATCAGGTCACAGCTTGATGACCTCCTTTGCAGTTGCAATGGAGATAAATGGCTCTGTGAAGG
>NW_022111324.1:38127012-38130696 GCF_000313985.2 Echinops telfairi | reverse complement strand
GAAAATATTTGATTTACAAATAAGGAATCCTACTTCGCGGAATTTCATTTATCACGGTAGGGTCTAGAACTGATTAACCGCGATAAACGAGGCTTCACTGTAATCCAAGTCTAAAGCATGGAACTGAATCAGAACATACATTTTAAATACCCAGTTTGTAGGAGGCTATGGATACAGTGGAAGCCCAAAATCCATTTTCAGGCTATACACATGAATTTAGTGTCTCGTGAATCCCCTCTGATCATAATTGAGGATCATGAACAGCCATGTTATCAGAGCATTGTAAAGTTAATTATGGCTGACATAGTTTGGTCAAAATGTAATACTTTATCATTTGATTTCCCTTTTGACCTATTTTTAAGCTGATTCAGCTTTCTAAACAAAAAAGTGAATGAGTACTTACACTTGGATTGAGGCCCTGGTGAATCCTCTCTGATCGTACACAGGGATGGGAACAGCCTTGTTGACATGCAGAAAGCACTGGAAAGTGTATTGTTGCAGCTGTAGTTAGGTTAAAATTTAGCACCCTATCATTTGATCTCTCTTCTGGTCTATCTAAATTTATTTTCTAGTTTGTAATACTTTCTGCTTTCTTTTCCATTGAGGTTTTTATCTGTTTTATTCTTCTTAGGTTGGTTTGTTTGTTTCTTTATATGGTTTTCAGTATCTGATATCCAGGATATGTAAATATATAGATGCAGTAACTGGATTATTGCTTCCTTGTAGGTATGCCAAGGGAGACTGGGAGTAAGGAAGGAACTAATTATGATGAGTACAAGAATGAAGATAATGTTCTAAAATTGATTGCAATGTTGATTGTACAACTCTTCTTGATGTGACTGAACTATTGAATGGTATGATATGTGAATTATGTGTCAAAGATACTATTAGAAAGTGAAAAAACAAAAGAGAGAGAGAAAAGAATTTCACTCGCAGGGGCAGTTCTCCCCTGTCTTCTAGGGTGGCTATGAATTGGCATTGACTAAACGACAGTATGTGTGGAGTTTGGAGTTATCATGCAAATGTCCCCAAATTATTTCATTCTCTGGCAATCTTAGTCCCGCTGTTCCTCAGGTCAAACATCTTGGAAATATCTTCACTTAACATTCCTGTGTACCCTACTTTCCAATAGCGGAAATTCTATTTATTTGGTAACAGTTCCACTATTATTAGTCCAAATCACCACTAATTCTTATTTGATTATTCAATATCTTCCATCTTTGTCTCCTAGTTGGAGATCATGATTGGATCCATGCTATATGCTACTGTTTTCCCAAGGGTGGCTGTGTGGCAATTGCACTTAAAACTGAGCAAACGATTTAATGTTGATCGAAAAGTCTATGTCCCAAAGGTTGTGATGAGTCCAAATCAGCTCAATTGCCATGCTGTTATTATGTTTTTTGGCTTATCTTATTTTATGTAAATTCTTTTGGAAACAGATGATGGTTCATATATTTGTAGTTACATCACACATAACAAATTCTACTTGTAAAAACGAGCTGCCATCAAGCCAGCTATGCCTTACGATGCCCTGCATTTCAGAACAGAACTGGGCTGCATAGGTTTCATAGGCTGTGTGTGTGTGTGAGGGAGAGTATACTGAATCTTCTAAGGTGCTTCTAACTAAAGAAAAAGTGTTGCCAGCCTGATAGAGTCTATGGGTAAAAATTCAGTGATGCAAGAATCATCAAAAGAATATGGAAAGAATACACAATCACTGTTCCAAAAAGAGCTATTTCAGGAGGTTAGCATAGGAGCAAGAACTAATGGTGCTGCAGAAAAAAGTTAAAGTCACACTGAATCATAAGCCTAAATCAAAACTCCAAAAATTGATGGATTTCCAATTGAAATGTTTCAACAAGTTGATGAAGCATTGGAAGCGCTCACTTATTTATGCTAAGAAATTTGAAAGACAGCTGCTTGACCAACTGATTGAAAGAGATACATATTTGTACCCATTCCCCAAAAGGTGACTTAGCAAAATGTGTACAGAACAATATCACTGATATCACATGCAGTCACATTTTGCTGATGATTATCCAATAGTACATTGACAGGGAGCTGTCAGAGGTTCAGACAAGGTTCAGACATAGAATAAGGGATATCATTGCTGATGTCAAATTGCTCTTCTCCAAATGAAGAGAATCCCAGAATGACACTTACTTGTATTTTCTTTACTATGCCAAGACATTCAACTATGAATCATAACATACTATGAATGGCCTTGGGAAAAGTGGAAATTCCAACACACATCACTGTGCTCATGTACAACCTGTATACGGATTATGATACAGTTGTGAAAAACAGAATACTAAAGTTTTTAAATCAAGAGAGGTGTGTATCATGGTTTTATCCTCTCATCATATTTATTCAAATAATAAATGTATTCCACGTAGTTTTCTTAAATGAACAAAAAGTTTAATCACTGAGAAAGTAATCCTTCAGTATTGATTACAAGTAAATGTAAAGTAAACCCAAATACTCACAATTGGAACACTAGGTAACAGAATTTTTCAAGAGGTTCATCTTGCTCGGATCCACAATCAAGGTTCATGGAAGCAACAGTCAAGGGACCAAAGGTAGAATTGCATTGGATATATCTGCCGCACAAAACTTCTTTAAAATGTTTAACATCAAGAATGTTACACCTTGAAGACTAAGAATAAGTTGCCTCATGTGCATGTAAAAGTTAGACATTGAATAAGGAAGATCAGAGAACACCGATGCATTTGATTTATGGTGCAGACAAAGAATATTGAAAATACCATGGACTGCTAAAAGAATAAATAGATCTGTCTTGGAAGAAGTATAGCCAGAATGTTCCTTACGGGAAAGGATGGGGAGAGTCAATCTCACATACTTGGACATGTTATCAGGAGACACCAGTCCTTGGAAAAGGACATCATGCCTGGTAAAGGGGCATGGATAAAGAGAAAGTCCGTGGACAAGATTAACTGACTGGGGCTGCGACAATGGGCTCAAAAATAACAATTCTGAGGATGGTGTAGGACTGGGTGGTGTTTCATTCTGTTGTACATGCGATCACTATTAGCCAGAATCAACTCAACAGTACCCAATAAGGACAACAGAGATGCCTTTGTGAGGACTTCAACTTTCAACATTTTTTTGTCAGCAGTCAAGCACATCAGTCTTTTCAACACCCTGGAGACTGGGTCTATACCTTAAAAAACCTCAAATTCACTGTCATGCAGTTGATTCTGACTCAGAGATTCTACGGTACAGAGTAGAACTGCTTCTGCAGGTAATTCCTTATGGAGTAGAAAGCCTTATCTTTCTACCATTCAGCTGCTGGTGGTTTTAAAGTGTTGACCCTGTGGTTCCACTACAACTCCAGGACTCCTGACTATAGCAATTTGTTTTTCATTGTTCTTCTACAGTTACAGATGCATTGCCTTCCCAAAGAAAATAATTGACAGGTCTCTTCTGAAAGTTGATTTCCTCTAACGTCTTATGTGATTTTTCTATACCATAGCAGCTTCAAGAATCTTATTGTCAGCACATGCTTCAGTAAAAAAATAATATTAAAAGGAAACTGATTTATTAGAATAGTCACCTAAATTAAGAATAGGGGGCTATTTTATGTATATTTAAGAAGGAAGGAAACTATCTGCTTTATATCTACATTACACTCTGTGTCAGAAAAGTAATACAGTTACTAAGAAC
>NW_022111324.1:38124631-38125737 GCF_000313985.2 Echinops telfairi | reverse complement strand
AAGTGGGTGAAGGGAGACGTCGGGCAGTGTAAGATATGACAAAATAATAATAATTTATAAATTATCAAGGATTCATGAGGGAGTGGGGAGCTGGCTGGGAGGGGGGGAAATGAGAAGCTGATACCAAGGACTTAAGTAGAAAGCAAACGTTTTTAGGATGGTGATGGCAAGAAATGTACAAATGTGCTTCACACAATGGATGGATGTATGGATTGTGATAGGCGTTGCACAAGCCCCCAATAAAATGATGAAAGAAGAAGAAGAAACAAAGATACTAAGTAAATCAGAATGGTCTAGACGGCAGGGCTTTGGGGATTCTCAGTAATACAGAAAGGAAGCTTCATCTCTGGAGGCAATACAGGAGAAAATGGGGAGAAATGGGGTCAGAGGAAGGAGAAGAGGTTTTGCTTTGTTCTTAGGGCTCAATATCTTACAACTGGCTCATGCTCTAGTATTCTCTTGCTTCATTTGAAAATAAAGTTACTAGACTCTAACTATTTTTCTTAACAAGCTGTCTTCCTAACACTGACGTTTCACCCTTATCCTCTCAGTTCTGACTAGATCAGAAGAATTCCCAGAGCCACCGTCTTAGATTTTCAAATACTGGACTGGAACGTCTTATATTTGCTCTGTCTCTATTCCGACTTGAATTTGTATTACCAGTTCCCTCCTTCAAGAGCCTAGATTCAGCCTCAATCTCCTACAGTCCCTGCCGGTGTGTGAGTGAACCCCACTCTCATCTGGGGCTCCTAACTTCTGAACCCACAATGGTTTGTATCTTTTCCCTACCAGTTCGGCATGAGACAAGCTCTAGAGCAAATAAAACATTAAACAGATACAGATACATTTATGTTATACAGATCACTCTTACTTTCCAAGATGCAAAGAATGACGGCTTATCACCAACAATAAACTACATTTTCCTGTTGCCTACCGATGGGCTTTGAGTCTCCACTCTGCATTCACCCACATTTACAATAATGATTTTTTGTTCTTTGTTGCTTGATACCTGATCCCTTCGACAGCTCGTGGTCATACAGACTGGTGTGCTTTTTCCATGTGGGCTTTGTTGCTTCTGAGCTAGTTGGCTGCTTGTTTATCTTCAA
>NW_022111324.1:38121030-38122003 GCF_000313985.2 Echinops telfairi | reverse complement strand
CCTTGGAAACCCTGTCTAGGGTCATTGTGAATCAAATTGGCTCAAAAGGGTGACTTGATAGCTAAATAGTTGAGTTTGGGGCAACTAACTCACAGGTTAGCATTTGAATCTTCCCTGTGACCTCTTGGGAGAAAAAATCTGGCAATCTGTTACTGCAAAGGTATACCCTAAAAAGCCCTACAGGGCTGACCTTTCTTATCAGAGAGTATTACAATTACACCTAACAACAACAATTGTGCCCAAGAAATTAAAGATTAGAAATACTTCAGTTAATAAGCCATGATCCTAGCTCATATAAAGGACATAATCATTAATAAATGCATATATGCATACATACTTGCAATTCTGTATGTCCATGTGTATAAGAACAAACCAAAAGGCAAATAATAAGACAGTGGCTTTTACAATAGAAATTCAGTATTAAAGTGAGAGGGATAAAATAATAAAATTACTAAAATAAAATGGGGGGACAGCTAACTTTGGAATTTTTAATAGGTTAATAATATTTTAACACAAAGGGATGGATTGAGAACATTTAAGTGGATTTAAAGACAGCAAATGTTGAAAGAATGCATACCCAAGTGGTACTTTATTATGTGATCAGTTAGTAAAAATAAAACAAACATATAAAAAATATAAAAAATAGCAATTTTCTCGACAAACTCAGCAGGACATTATTATTAATTTAGACTAGACACTGTGTTATATCATCTGGATTTCCTTGGAAACTCAGTCTATTATTGCCAAGAGTGATGAGCAATGGCCGATTATTCTAGTATTGGCCTAACTACAAAGAGCTGACTCATCTAAACCTGTGGTTTCACCTCAGGAGGATTTTACATTTGGAACCTTGTCATTATATGGCTGCAAAAATCCTGGTCTTATTGCCTCAAATCAGTATACATCTGAAGGCAATCTCAGCTTCAGCCCTCACTTTAAAATTGGCTGAGGTGGTAGCAGCAATCGCATAGCA
>NW_022111324.1:38117537-38119832 GCF_000313985.2 Echinops telfairi | reverse complement strand
TTTTCCCAAGAACCCAGTGATTTTCTTATGGTAATTATAATTTTGTTTGCATTTTCTAGAATTTTCGTGAATAGAATCAGAAACTTATTTGTTTCCACTTTCTTTCACTTACCATAACTGTTTTGATATCCACACACACTGCTGCATGAACCAATCACTTATTTCTTATTGTTCATGAGTACTATTATCTTTAAGAGTCCAGTGGTATAGTGAGGAGCCCTGGGGGTGTAGTGGATTACACGTTGGGCTCTAAACTACAAAGTCAATGGTTCAAATCCACCAAGACCACAGCTGGAGAGAGAAATGTCTTTCTATTCCCACTAACGAGTTACAGCCTCCAAAACCCACAGAGGAGTTCTCCCCTGTCTCCTAGGGTCGCTGTGAGGTGGATTTGACTCATTGGCAGAAAGTTAGTTTGGGTTATGAGTGGTGCAGTGGGAAAGAGTTAGACTGTTCACTAAAAGTTCCATGGTTCTGACAAGCAAGAAGCTGTTATCTCTGCTTATATAAATATTCCAGCTTGGGAAACCCTAGGTGCCAGTTCTACTCTCTTATGTGGGTACTTTATCAATCAGAGGAACTAATCAGAGAAGCTGGATTACTTGAAGAAGAATGTGGCATCAGGACTGAAGGAAGGCTTATTCGCTAGCTTCTCTATGCAGAAGACACGACCTTGCTTGCTGAAAGTGAGGAGGAATTGAAGTATCACTGATGAAGATCAAGGATTTCAGCCTTCAGTTTCTATTACAACTCCATGTAAAGACCAAATCTTCAAACTGCACCAATGGGTGACATCAAGACACATGGAGCAAAGAATGAAGCCATCAAGGATTTTCATCTTGGATCTACAGTCAATGCTCATGGAACTGCAGCCAAGAGATCAAATGATGCATGGCATTGGGTAATCCTTCTGGAAAATTCCCGTGTAGAAAGTTGAAAAGCAAGGTCATTACTTTTTGGACCGTGGTGCATCGGAACCTAGCACGGCATTTTCATTGGCCGCAAACACAAGCGAAAGGTGGGCACCGAAAAGGAAGACTAGAGACCAATGGATGCATTGGGATTATGGTGCTGGTGAAGAAAATTGGAAGTACCATGGACTGCCCAAAGAATAACAATTTTGTCTTGGAAAAAGTACACTCAGAATGCTCCTTAGAGGCAAGGATGGTGAAACGTCTCACATGTTCTCAACTCCTTGGACATATTGTCAGGAGCTGCTATACCCGAAACTAGTGGTGCTCGGCAGTGTAGAAGTACAACAAAAAGAGGAACATATTCAGAGATGACTGACAATGTGCCTTCAACAATAGGCTCAAAGATAAGAACAATTGTGACGATGTTGCAGGGCCGAGTGGTGTTTCATCTTGTTGTACACAGTGGTTGCTTTGATTCAGAAACTTCCTGAAAGCACGTAACAACAATGAATTAGAGCAAGGAGCCTGTGAGGTTATTCGATAAACCTTGGGCTGCAAACCTCAAATTCAGAGTCAGCCACCCTGTGGGTGATCTATGAGACATGCTGCTCTAGGATACAGTCTCAGAAACCCCCAGGGCAGCTCTATTGTGTCCTATAGGGCTGTTATGAACAGTATTGACTTGTCAGCTCTGAGTTTTGTATTGCATTTTTATGAATCAGAATAGACTACATGCCACATAGCATAGCTAAGATCATGTAGTATGTAGTCTTTCTGACGGATATGTTTTATTTAGCCATATAAACTTAATGTTTCTTCATTGTGTTATCATGATTCAATAGTTCATTTCTTTTTGTTGCTAAACACTGTTCCATCGTGTGGTTGTACCAGAATAAATGACACTACTTTCAACATCTGTGTGAAGGTTTTTCAGACATTTTTAACTCATTTGGATGGGTATCTAGTAATGCGGTTGCTGTGTCATATGCTATGCTAAGGCTTAGCTATATAAAATATTGCCAAAATGTCCTCTAAAGCAGTTATTGGAATAGATAAATGGGACTTCATAAAAAAATAAAGAATTGTGTTCTTTAAAGAACTTCTCAACCTAATGAAAAGACAATCTGCAGAATGGGAGAACATTTAAGACTCATATATCCAATACCCATTTTATATCCAAAATATAAAATAATCTTTATTACAACTGAACAACAAAAAGACAAGCAACTTTATACCAAACTGTGGTGCAAAACCAGATGGTGCCCAGTTATCAGAATGAATAGCATGAAGTCTGAATGTCTTATTTTACTACAAGCAGCCATCAAAGTGAGGGATCAATTAAGTCTACATGAAAAAGAACACCAGCCAAGTGATCCAGGGA
>NW_022111324.1:38114950-38116726 GCF_000313985.2 Echinops telfairi | reverse complement strand
ATAAAAGAAATCGCCATGAACTGACATTTTGAAAGAATATGTAAGTAGAAAAAAAATCACATGAGAGAATGTTCGAAGTTATTAGCCATTACCCAATGCCATGTAGTCAAATTTGGCACACAGTGACCTTACAAGACAGAACAGAACTTCTTAGGGTTTCTGATACGGTAACTTTATACGGGAGCAAGCAGTCTTAACAGTCTCCTGCGTAGGATCTGGGAGCTTGATCTACTACCCTTGCAGTTAGCAACACAATGTCTAACAACTGCACTCTTGGACTCTTTCATTAGCCTTAACCCTACTGCTATCCAACCAAGTCCAACTCACAGCCCCCTAAAGTCCAGAGGAGGGTTGATTCTTAGGGTTTGTGAGACAGCAAATCTTTATGAGTGCAGTCTTCTGTGCTTGTGAAGTGACTTGAAGACTACAGATTTGCTGTCAGCGTCCCTATACTTAACTGTGCTAGAAGTTGTCCTTAATTAGCTATTAGGCTGATGCAAAGCAAAACCAAAGTGAGTGACAACTCCACCCTCAGTAGATCGCCAATGATAGGGGAAAAAGAAAAATCGGTTTTAGAGCGTTTGTGGAGAAAACGATAGCCTCCTTTCTTACTGGTGAGAATGTAAAGTGACATTGTGGCTGGACAAAAGTGTGATATTTCCTCACAAAGCCGAATACAGAATTACCACTTAACTCAATCCTGGGTACATAAGGGGGCTTCACAAAGTTCATGAGAAAATGGAATAAAAAGATAATGAAATATTTTCTCTGACTTCTTGAAGCCCCTTCAGATACCAAGAAGCAGTGAAAGAAGGCATGCAAATAGGGGCCTATACACAAATGCTCATTATTGCATTTCTAGCAATAAAGTTAAAAACAATTGAACTACCCAACAATGTATTCATAGATAATCAACATGTACACACACACAATGCAATACTCTGCAGTCAAATGCAGGCAGAAATTTTTGAATTAGTGTGCTTGTTTGTTGGTTTGTTGCGGAAAAAGGAATTCCAACCCCAAGGAAAAAAAAAGGGCCTTGCAACCTTGCAATCCCAACAACCGGGAAACAAAAGTTTGGTTCCCCAAGGCCTCAAAAAGAATTAAGAACTTAAATTCCTTAAAAAAAAAAAGAACACTGAATGGGTGGAATTGACATATGATATGAAGTATCTTTTCATCTGCATACAAGGGAGTATCAAAAAATGATTTACTTATAAATATTTGATTTTGGGTGCTAGTATAAATAGCTGAGTATTTAAATAGCCAATCTTTATTGTTCATTTCTAGTGTAAAGAAAGCAATTCACTTTTGTACATTAATTTTATACCTATAAAGCTATATGAGATTTATCTTTATATCTCTGCTCAGTATGTTCCTTTATCTAATGGTTTTTAGTGGATTATTTGGAATTTTCAACATGTACATCAACAGTTGTATTATCTATGAAAATAATTTTATATCTTCCCTTCCTGAAAAGGATATTCTTACCTTGTTCCCAATCTCAGAGAGGAAACAAAAAAAATGAGGTAACTGCTTTCTCAACATAAGAGCACATTGACAGGGAGCGGCCAGAAATTCAGGCCAGAGTCAGAAGAGGATATGTATGGAACAAAGGATATTATTGCTAACATCCAATGGACCTTGGCTTAAAGCATAGAACTCCAGAAAAATATTTACTTGTGTTTTATTGACTATGCAAAGAAATCTCCCCTGCGTGGACCATAGCAAACTGTGGTAATAATTTCTTTTAAAAGTGTTAATACAGACTAGCTC
>NW_022111324.1:38112301-38113833 GCF_000313985.2 Echinops telfairi | reverse complement strand
ATAAATGGACAAAAGATGGAAGTTGTCAAGGGTATAATCTTGCTTGGAGGCACAATTAATACTCATGGAAGCAGCAGTCAAGAGATCAAAAGTTTTGCATTGGAGAAAGCTTGCACACAAAACTTCTGGGTAGTATTGAAAAATAAGAGGTTACTTTGAGGAATGAGGTGTACCTGCCCCAATCTTTGTTATTTTCAATTGCTTCATATAGATTTGAAAGGTAGACATTGAGTAAAGATGACCAAAGAAGAAAAAAAAAAAGCATTTGAATTGTGGAGCTGGTGAAGAATATTCAAAATTCTTTGCACTTGTTGACAGAAAAGACCAGTCCCTGGGCAGAGACACCATGCTCTGTGAAAGAGAGGAGCAGCGGGAAGAGGAAGGCCCTCAACAAGATGAACTGACAAAGAGCACGCAACACTGGGCTCAAGGCAGCCTGCTGGCACAGTGGGTTATGAGAGTGATCAGTGTTCAAAACTGTCAGTTGCTATATGGGAGAAAGATGGGCTCTCTACGCTCACAGAGTTACAGTCTAGAAAACCCACTGGGGCAGTTTTATCTGCCCAATAGGGTTTCTATCACTCAGAATGGACTCGAATTCAGTATTTTTGAACTGCCTAAAAGACAAACAAGCCTGTCTTATAAGAAGTCAGACCAGATTGCTCCTTCAGGCAAGGATCTGGAGACTATGGACTTGTCCTTAGGAGTGACCAGACCCTGCAGAGGGACCTTGTACTTGGTAAAGTGGAGGGACAGCAAAAAGAGGAAGGCCCTCCTCAGTGAGATGAATTGACACCGTGGCTGCAAAAATGGGCTCACGAATGAGTCAAGTACAGGAACCATAGTGAGGACGGCCCAGGCCTGGCCAGTGCTTCATTCTGGGGAGCTACAGGTCGAAAGTGACTCAATGGCATCTAGCAGAAATATTATCAAAAGGATCTGTAATTTATCTTATTTTAATACATTCATTCTGTGTATTTGTCTTCTGTTTTTCCATTCCATAGTCCAATATTCCACTATCTTCAAATTCAGTGATTATAAGTGCCATGTTGTATATGTTGTATACATGCTGTGCCTATGTATTTGATATGGTAATTTCCAAACTTATTTATGTACTTACATATATTAACTCATAGGTCTTCCTAGGATCCATTCATGTTGCTATGGATACATTGAATCTATTCTTTCTAGCCCTTGCATAATACTCATGTTTTCACATACTCCATGTATTACCTATATACTGTCCTACTAACGGTCAGACAGATTGTTTCCAACTTACCGAAATTACAATGACAACTTTTTAAGTATTATTAATATATTTATTTCATTATTTTTGCTGTTGAGCATATACACAGCAGAACATAAACCAATTCAACCATGTCTACATCTACAGTTCAGTGGCATCAATTACGTTCTTCAAGTTAGGAAGCCACGCTCGTCCTCGTTTCCAGAGTGGCCCTTTCCATGAACACAGACTTGTGTTCTGGAGAGTCCATTCTGATTCACAGGATCCCTATGCACCATAGACAAAA
>NW_022111324.1:38109019-38110744 GCF_000313985.2 Echinops telfairi | reverse complement strand
TGGTCTTTGCTCCAGTTAGCATGATGTAACCTATTGGTCCTTTTGTGAGATTTTGGATTTCTTTATATTAAGTTGTAAGCTATATTGAAGACTACAATCCTTACCCTTCATCAGCATGTGCTTCAAGTCCTGCTCACTTTCAGTGAGCAAGGTTGTGTCATCAGCGTGTCACAGGTTAATAATCTTTCCTCCAAACCTGTTGCTGCATTCTTTTTCATACAACACACCTTCTCTCACGGTCTTCTCAGCATACAGAGTGAATAAGTGTGGTGAGAAGGCCTTCTTCAAGATGATCCTTCCGGTAGTTAGTTCTTCTCCCTCAGTGACTCCAGGAAATCTGAATTCCCTAAGAACCTGACCTTCTGCTCCACGTTTTCCCTGGGGATCAAGGCCCTTTCATAAAATCGTTGATCAAGATGAGTTTTGAACATCTTTCAATGGGTGTTTCTATGATATAATTTCACGATATAATTTCTATGATACAATTTCATAGAGAGAAATGTGATAATTTACTTGTTAACATGCATATAGTGAGGTAAATAAACCATGAATATGCTTAATTTGTCCAAATTTGGTAAATTGTTTTCCAGAATGACTGTATCGGTCTACACTCTCATCAGTAGTGAATAAAGATTTGTATACAGATGAATAAAATTCTAAAATTGTATAATATTTACTAGCTCATGGGCATAAAATACTATTTATTGTTATTTTAGCATGCATTATTGTAATTAAAAATGATTTTGAGCATCTTCTCATATGCTATTCTATTTTGGGGGGTTTTTGAGCTGCATACGGTCTGAACATATCTTTTGTTAATATGTCTATTGGTATCCAGACGTTTTTGTTTGCTTGTTTATTTAAAGGAGTTTTATTATTAATGCTCTTATTCTAATTCTTATGTGTGAGGTGATGAAAATACCTTCTCAAAATATGTTAATTCTTATAATTCTACAAATTATGTGATTTATTTTATTGAAGAGAAATTCTTAAATTTGATTTATTCTAGTGTCTTCTCTGATCATTAGTTTTTGGATTGATTCTTGAGCTATAGATAAATTAATTTCTACTCCATGATTTACTGATATTTTCTTACAATATCCTCACTATTTGCAGTTTTTAAAGTCATCTTTACATTTTATTTCATCTGGAGCACACCTCTCTAGCAGGTATTCAGAAATTCTGTCTTATGTGTTTCAATTCAATCCATATCAAAATTACATTATTTCTGCATTCATTTTTGAGGTCGTAATTGTCATACATTAGGGATTCAATTTAAGGGATCTCTGAGCTGCCCAAACAGTAATTACTCGATTACTAGTCAAAAAGTTCTGATTCAAATTCTCCCAGAGGTGCCTGGGGAAAAGGCCTAGCAATCTGCTTCCAAAAAAAGGCATAGACTTCAAAATGTAAAGTGGAAAAAGCTCCTCTCTGCGTGGGCGTGGTTCACCATGAACTAGGGCAACTCAGTAGCAACTAACAACCGCATGAGTACTTTGCTCTTTCTGGGGTTTTTATCACACGGTTTACATTGTTCTTTATGTTGTTCTTGTTACTACAATGCTCCATGCCTTAGTACATGATAGAAAAATATTCCTTCCTTAGTCCTCTTTCTGTCCCCAAAGGAGACATCATTTTTGGACTTCCATTTACAATTTGGAGTAAATATATAAAAAGAGCAAAAGCAATCTAGGTAGATGAAATGCAGACCTTTAAACTACAAAG
>NW_022111324.1:38106926-38108302 GCF_000313985.2 Echinops telfairi | reverse complement strand
GCAGTGGTAGTGTAGGGGGACTTAAGACTCTGACATAGATATTGTGTTCTGTGGTCAGAGGAACCAGGAAATCAGTACCTTGGCCTAACCTTGGCCTTTCCTTTCTGAGCCACTTCACCCAGAAAATCCAGCCAGACTGCAACTGAAGAGGAGAAAGTGCAGGAACAACCTGGTGCACAGGAGTCAAGTCGGCCTTCCAGCAACCCTTCAAGACAAGGGGAAACACCCAACAGAGTCTCTAAGACTATGGTCTTTAATAGGCAGAATGCCATAGTTTTTCACTCCAGGGATGTGGCTGCTAGCCTTGAACCACTAATATTTGGATACTAGACAAGCCCTTAACCACTGAGCAACCAGGCCCCATCTGCAGGCAAGTGCATGTGGCCAAGTATCTTAAAAAAATAAAAAGCCTTTCTATCCAGAGTCACAAGGTCAAAAGAAGATTTACTGAGCCTTTTTTAATATCCATTTTGATAAAATGACATGCAATCAAGACATTTATAATTTATAGTTTGATTAATATTGGCTTATGGGATCCAGTTCTTTGCATAATTTGGCTCTAGGGATTTAAGCTTTTCCTTTTGCATAAATGCTTCTCTGTTTTAAGATATTATCTAAACTTCAAATGATACAGAATATTTAGGAAATGATAACTATATTCATAATGTTAATTAATTTATTCAAATATCTTTATGATTATAAATGGAATCTAGTATTTACTTCATCTTATAGAGGAAATTGAATAAAAATAAAATATAGAGAGTTGAAAGTTAAGCAATTGCTACTGATCTTTGTTTCCATTTGTTTATGGCTTATAAAGTAATGGATATTCAGCAATATTTTATGGGCAGATACTTATTGGACCATACTATTTCTCCTGAGTGTAATTTCCCTATTATCTGCATAAGAACAATGACAAAAGTAATGCTACAAAATTAAATTTGTTATATGTCTGTCTATTTTAAATTTTTCAAAATAACCAGTCCAAAGAATTAAATATATCTTACAAATGGTGTTATTTATTTACTCATCCATAAAACTAAAACATTATTTAATGCATGTTTCCCTCTGACACTTGGAATTCAAAGTTAAAAACACATAATTCTTTCCTTCCATGACTTGATATCTAGCATGGGGGTAGGAGGTCACTCTGATAAGTGTATCTGTTATCTTGCAAAAATGAAAGGTATCCACAGAATACAGACCAATACACTTGCTTCCAGGCCTGCCACTAAAATTACTCACAGCTCAGAAGAATTCCATTTTAGTTTTTTTCATTTATTTTCAGGTTGACTCATGCATGATGACCATGTAATTCCTACATCTGATATCACTTTAGGATTTGTTTTGCTGTTTATTCAAAGAATATTTTGTAT
>NW_022111324.1:38092947-38106338 GCF_000313985.2 Echinops telfairi | reverse complement strand
TATTTACTAACTCTGCACACGTCTCACAACAACTGCTGAGACCACTCAAGCAGCAGAGACTCCGAGGAATTCTTGTCCACTCGGGGTTGGGTTGTTGAACTTTCTTCTATTTTCTTGTATTTAGAATAAAGTTAATTTTAATGTAACTTATCAGTAAGTTTCTTCTTCAATCCATCAAAGGCAATAATTTATTTGGTATCTGAATGGGAAAGACAGAAGAACAAAATAGCTTGTTAAGATATTTGCTAAGTATCAGAACCTAGTTTTCTGTTTGTTTTTTATTGTTACTTTAATTCGCTACTTTCAAGTTGTTTTAGCTTTGAAGCATTCATGTGTATTCCTGTTTAGAGTGTTTGGATTTAAAACCGTTTCCAATCTACTACTTACTGTCAATTATTTTTATTGGGTTAAATTACTTCGATGATTCAAAACCATCTCTGGCTATCTTCCAGTGTTCTATGGTACAACAAAGTGTAGATCATTCGTTGTGATTTGAGCACCAAGTTTCAAGTTTTGTCCTTGGATATTCATGCTCTGAAATATGTTTTATGCTGATGTGACCTAACACCACATCTTTCAATCTATCTTAAAAAACTATACCATGATGTACAGCTGTCAAAATACTGGTCAAAATACCAGAAATTATAAAAATACTTTCATACCCACCAGTAACTCTTTTTGGAGCTCTCTATGTTTTAGTAAGGAGATAAGGAACCTATCAGTAAGGATAGGAAAAAGGTAGAAATCTTGACAAACATTTCCAAATAGAGATTTCTGTTCATATATGATATTTTGAAATTTGATGTCCAGATTTCTGCTTCAAAACACAGGAAATGTGTGGGGTTTTAGCACATAATTGATCTTAATTGGTGCCAGACTATTTACAACTAATTCCCATGAGTTAAAGATAATTTGTACTTCTCTTGAAAGTGGTTCAGACTAAACAACAGTTGTTGTACTGATTTTTGGCATCTTTGTTTCAGCACCAGCTGTAATAAGTACATAATTTTAAAACATCCTTAAAATCATCAATCATCTTTTAAATTTTCTTGCAAAAATACTCCTCAGTGTCATTTTCCACATCTAACACTACAACACATAAGATTCATCGACTAGCGGGCCTTTCCAAAATGACCAGGAGGATGTCCCTACGACAGTGGATGGAAGTAATTTAAAGTCAGTTAAAGAAATGGTAGAGGGGATTGAGCATGTAGAATCCACTTGTGTCTCTAGTGATCCAATCCAAACCAGTTTTTCTTTCTTCCTGACTTAAAGGATTTCCCCCAAGCTTGAAAATGTCATTCTTTCAACTATCTTTTAATTAAAAAACTACCCTACACCTGCTGTGTCGTAAAATAAGGTTCAAAGTTGAGGACGTTGAATGGACGCCAGCATGGACAATGAGAGGAATACCTGTAAATGGCAACTATTATGTAGAAATGTTACAGAAATTCCGGAGGGAGGTGTCCGTGCTGGGTCTGATGTCCATGCGCGTCCCTCCAGAAGAGCAGCATGGAGTTCTGAGCTTCAGTGAGAAGTAATAGCTGTGGGAAAGAGTTTTGAAATAATTATAGTTTTCATTCAGATATGCTTTTGGTCAGAATACATCCGTAATAGGACTTGACTTTCGTTTTATTTGCTGAGGTAAGTCAGGTTTGGGAGCTAGATTTGGTGCACAGTGATTGAGTGTGTGATTTTTTAATGTCCAGAATTTCATAATCTCTGGGCTCAGTTTACCTCAAGATACAGAAGTAGACTAAGTTAACAGATAGGAGAGATGGGGGAAGGTAAATAATACATTCTTAATAAAGTAAATAAACTAAGCACACTACCTTGGACTTGATTCGAAGTCGTTGGGACCGTAAAGGACAGACAGAACTTTCCTGTGCCTTCTGGAAGCTCTACATCTTTTTCCCGTAGAGCAGCTCTTGCCGCCAGCAGACCAGGGAATTACACAAGCACCACCAGCGATTCTTCACATGTATTTAGAGATCAAAAATAAAGAAGTAACTCAAAAGTTGGTTAAACTGGAAATAGGAGTACAGGGTCGGGTACAGGAAGAAGACAAAGTAAACATGGTACACAGAGGGGAACCTCCTAAGATAATTGTAGAAAAAGACTATCTCACACTGAGATCTCATGTCAAATTATAATCTGTCAAAGAACTTGAGCACATACTAGAATTTCTTATTGTTAAAATTAGAAAACATTTGTCATGTAGCTTCATACTTCTTGATTCTTTGATGCAGCTATGAAGAAAAACTAGTTTTGCCTATGTTCCTTATATTCAACAATCTTACTAAGCATATTCTTATTATGATTCAGGTATACATTTCTTTAAACTGTCTATGTATAGAAAACCTTGGGAAATATGGGGTTTTCTACCCGGTTAAAAGTTTAACCTAAGAAACTCACAGTGGCAGGTCTACCTTCTCCTACAGGGTTTCTGTGATTCGCCATCAACTCTATGGAAGTGACTTTTCTGCGAGTCTTCATGCATATGAACACATTCTTTGTAAATAGTCACAATGTTATTTTATTCCTTGACTTAATTTATTCAATAATCAAGTCCTCCACTACTGGAATGTTACAGTGGGTGCACTGTTTCTGAGTCTATCTTTCTTCTTTCTCTTAATTAAAAAAAAAAGGAAAAAAAAGAAAAATGTTCAGTATTAATTGAAATTTCAGTCTTACGGATGATTTTTTGTGTGGATTTTCCTGAATAATTATGTCTTTTCTTCTTATATTAAATTTGCTGTACCTATAAAAACAGATGAGATTTCTATAAGAAATGCTACCCTTCAGGAAATAAAGCAATTCATTTTACACTTACATAGACTCACTGTACTGTGTAGTTAGATAATGGACTGTCAATCATGTCACAGCCTGGAGGTACCTCCCTGTGGGTGTGGCTTTCTTAGACTGTGGACCTGGAACTTCCCCTTCTCTGTTGTTCCCCTTCCTGCTTTCTAGGACCCTGGGGCCACCCTGAGACCGAGTGCCCTGTACGCTTCCACCGACCTTGGAGTCACCTGACTCTGCACCCCCTGGCCTGTGATCCTCCAGCATTCTGCATCATCGCCTGTCTCTGTGTGAGTCGGAAGAGGGACTTATGGACTAGTATTGGATGAACGGACTAGAGTTAGACTGGGTTGGGATGTATTCCTGATATATAATTATTTCTTGATAAAAATCACTTTCTTATATATAGTGAGATTCACTGGATTTATTTCTCTAGTCGATCTGACCTAAACACCTAGTATGGATAATGTTTCTCATGGAGCAATGTTTTGTAAGATATGTAATCCTAAGAAAATGAATCATGTTTATTGTTAAAAGCACATCATACATAAGACACTCTTAAAAGCAACATTTATCTAGGACTGTTGAATACTCTCATATTATTATCAAAGTCTCCCCAGATCAGGAGATCAAGGATGGTATACTCACATTCCAACTCTTTGTTAGAAAGCTACCTGGAGGCAGAGAAAAGAACATCGTGAGCCTCACCTCTGGCTTCCTCTCTCAGAGTGTTCGGTCTTGTGCTGCCTAAGATAAAAGTTATCATACATATGTGGTCAATATATATGCCAATAACTTTCTAATAGTCAAAGTTGGAAATGTATTCAATAACTCTTTTAAGTCAATTTCACTCGTTCCAAGGCTATACAAAAATGAGTCTTTTAAACCATGCCCCAGGAAGTATTTCTAACACTTGTACAAAATCGTGAAAATGAAACATCCCTAAAAGTATAAATATAATACATTGTAAATTCTATAGACTAAAGAGCATATATGGTTTAGCAAGTGTCTATCAAAACATTAAAAAAAAACTATAATAGCAGCAAATAATGGCTTAACCTAAAGTTGTCTGGTGACCTTGTGCATCTGAATACTTTCCTTTCTAATTTTTACACAATATCTTGTTTTTAATGTGTTTGAGTTCTTATCGTCATATTAAGTAATTTGACATCTAAGTCTCTTAGTTGTATTTCCATGAGTTAAAATCCATAAATAAACCCCTATCTCTCAGAATTTCCTAATTCTAGGTTTTCTTGTAGAAAAAAGATAATGATGTTATATCGTGTCCCCAAATCTCATTACCACTGAGTTGGTCCCTAGAGAACAGAGTAGAACTGTCTACTAAGTTTTCCCAGGTTGTAAATCTTTATGGAAGCAGATAAGCTTATCTTTTTTAACTGCAGAGTACCTTACAGTTAACAGACACATATTTTAATCAACTTACCCCACATAGCATAAGGGAAGTACTTATAGTACTAACAGGAGCTATAGGCATTTTGCATTTACACAGGAAATACATACACCCAGTTCAAATGTTATATTTGAATCCTATCTGATTAGATTCACCATTTTTACACTTTGAAGCTGTCTTAGGAACTTTGGGTTGCAAAGTGTGTAAATGATGAGAAAGGCAAGAGTCAAAAGACCACCTGTTAAAAGCAACTGAGTTCAGCAGTTTATCTAAGAGGGAACTGAAGAATTTATAATATTTTCAGCATGTTGAGAGAGGCATATCTCACAACACATCACATGATTCATTTCACTTGATGGCACAAAACCTAAGGATTTCGAGTTGTTTCCTCTCAGGACCACCTCATGCTGGCTATCTACAGTTAAACATGATCCCCAAGTGATACATATGGAGCTTGTTTCCTTATTACTAGTTTTTAAATTGAGTTATCAGACATGGAAATATACATTTTCAGAAGAGAGTCAATCTGGAATGAACCGGTTTGAAGCCTTGATCAATCTTCCAAAATAAATTTTAAGTCACCAGTCTTAATCCATATTTTTGTTGCTGTTAGGAGCAGTAATTTGGGGGCAGTAATTACTTTCTCAACTGACACTCAGTTCTCATTTGTCAGAAAGAAATAAAATATACCTCAATGCTGTATATTACGTTATCATATTGAATTTTTGAATAATTTTTGAATGATTCCTATTCACCACAGGTTTATTTAAACCAAACTCAGTAGCAGAAATGTGTTTAAGAATTTTACCATTTAAGACTATTTATATACATTGCATCACACTGTCTTACAAGGTGTTCTACTGACATCACAAAAGATGAATGGATCACAAAAACACTTTTAAGAGTTGTGGTTAATGTTTGTAACTTTCCTTAGAACTGAAATTTGGAAGATAGCTATCAACTTCATAAAATACTGTTTTATTAATTGAAGACATTTCTAATTTAAAAAAATCAAACTTGTAATCTTCCAAAACATGAGCCTTCTGTTTCAAAGATGAGCAAGCATTAAAGCAGTTGTTTTGATTGCTGAATATTCAGGACTGAATTCCTAACTGATTAATATTCAAGCATTTTATATAATAATTCAAAGACTCACCCTGACAGAAATACAGGTCTGTGGTATAAATGCTGTTGGTCCAATTTGCACAGGTTTTAGCATCATGAAAGTGTTGCTGTCTGTGTGTCAGACCTAGGTAGTTGTGGCCATGTAAATAATTCCTTTATTGTTCTCGTTTCTACCCTAGCCATTTAGATTTAGTTTACACCATCTGACTTCATCATAAGAATCATCTGAGATGTGTGAAAACACACACACACACACACACACACACATTACTGGACCAGTAAACTCAAAAGAATACAACAAAAATAAAATCAATTGAATCAGACTTCCCAAAAGAAAAGCTACGATAATGCGCTAATCATTTTAAAGTTATTCATTTACTCGTATACTTTTGGAGAGCATGATTTAGATTTAGACCAACAGTCCTGAAAGCATAGACCATGAATCATTCATATTCATACCCACTGAAAAGGAGTTAGAAATTCCTACTGCTAGGTTCCCACCCAAATCATAAATCATAAACTCTGTGGGTAGAGTGCTATGTTCTGTGTTTCAATAAGGCCTCTAAGTGATTCTAATACAAAAATTCAATGACCATAATTATAAATCAACCTGGGGAGACATCAGAATGTGTAGATTTTTAAAAAATGTATAGAAAATATTTCAGAGTGGAAATTACAGAATACTTTCTTGCACTCGTATGGAGCCTGTATACGGACCAAGAGGCACTTGCTCCAGTGTAACAAGGGGACACTGCTGAGTCTAAATTCAGCAAAGGTGGACAGCAAAGTTGTATCTTTTCACCATTCTTAATGAGTCTCGATGTGGACCAAACAATGCAAGAAGACGGACGATATGAACACCATGACCTCAGAATCGGAGGAAAACTTGCTAACTGCCTATGCTATCCAAATGGGAAGACCTTGCTTGCTAAAAGTGAAGAGGGCTTGAAGCACTCATCGATGAAGATAAAGCACTGCAATCTTTCACACAGATGACTTTTAAACATAAAGAAAAATAATTCTCACAATTGGGTCAATAAAAACATAAAAATACATGGAGAAAAGTTTGATGCTTTGTGGATTTCATTTTATTTGAATCTCTTGTGGATTTCATTTTATTTGAACCAAGACAGCTGTCAGGGAACAAACAACATATTGTATTGCACAATTCTGTTGTGAAAGATCTCGTTAGTACGTTCAAAATCAAAGATGCACCATTGGGGGCCTGCCCGATCCAATCGTGTACACGTGCCTAATACAAAAGTGAAAGCCGGACAATGACTAAAGAGGACTGAAAAAGACGATGCCTTTGAGTTTGGGCATTAGCAACGAACATCAAACATGTCCTGGACTGTCAGAATGACAGAGGAAAGCACACCCAGAACTCTTTGTAAAAGTGAGGATGGTGAGATGTTGTCTCATATACTCTGATCCTGCTTTAGAAGGGTAATGTTTTAGAGTCAGTAAGGTAGAAAATCAGGAAAAAAAGAGTTTTGACAGATGTATAAACATAGTGGGCACAGCAATGGGCTCAAACTGATATTGCTGTTAGTGCCAGTGAGTCAGTTCTGACCCAGAGGGACTCTATGCACAGCAGACTGATACACTGCCCTGTCGTACATCATCCTCACAATTGTGCTTCTCTTTGAGCCCATGGTTGTAGCCACTGTGCCAATCATATTAATCAAGGACTCCCTCTTTCTGCCGCTCTTTCCCTTTATCTAGTATAAAGCCCTTCTCCATGGACTAAGTTCTCCACATAATATGCCCAAAGTACATAAGAAGAAGTCTCACCATCTTGTCTCTAAGGAGAACTTCAGTGATACTTCCAAGATTCTGACTAATAGTGACCCTATAGGGCAGAGTGAAACTGCCCCATGGTTTTCTGAGACTGTAATTCTTTACAGGAGAAGAAAACTTCATCTTTCTCCTGTGGAGCAGCTGGTGGTTTCAAACTGCTGACACTGAATTTAGCAGCTGAACACATAATCTGTTATGCCCCAGGGTTCCTGGGCTCAAAAAAAGGAACTATTGTAAGGATTGTACAGAATTCCCAATATTTTGCTCCAATATATTTCGGGTTGCTATAACTTGGAACTGACTGTATGGAACATATAGAAAAGTCAACAAGAACTTCATTTTGGACCATTCAGATGAATTTAATGGTTTCCAGGTATTAACACATATAATTCTCTAGGAATACACGTTGAATTAGTCAGTAGCTTTTTATTGCTCTACAAGTGATTTTCCCGTTCCTGAGTTGTGTAAGGCCCTTTTCTTCATTGTAACCAGCCAACCTCATGCCACTAAATTGATATCACTGTTTTATTTTTGAGCTTTGTTATAAGAGAAAATTATATTTTTCTATTTTAGCATCAAGACACTTCACAAGACAAAATTAGTGCAAGCATTATGATATTTATTCCAATAATCTAGCCAATCAAACATTGTTTGCATTAAACCAAACCAAACCAAAGGGACTGCCACAAAGTCTATTGTAACTCACAGAGACTCCGTAGGACAGAAGAAAGTGCTGCAAAGGGTTTGCAAAGGTACTTCAAATCGCCACGTCTTTCTTCCTGGAGCAGCGGGGCCAGAGTTTTAACCACTGTACCATCGGGGCACCTTTTGTGATCAGTATTTATTGTATCTTAAACATACATACATTCATTGCCGTATGGTTTGTATGTGTGTGTGTTGGGGGGGGGGCTGGCTCAGTCTCCATAACTGATAAGGTTCTATGGAGTGGTTGTGCAATTCAAAGGAAAGAAAAACAACAGACAAAACATGCAAGTGCTCACTTCTTCAATGGAGTCTGGAATGAGAGAGAGTGAATGTATACTCCAACAGGCTTATCTAATGTTGGGGCATGCAAACTAAGTCATACAGGTCATAACAGGAAGGGCATGCACCAGAGACAGACACATCAGAGGAAGGCACCTAGGTAACAGGATGTGAAGGTCCTAGAATTAAGAGGGAGGCTTAACTTTAGTCGTCCCATAGCTGGCTTGACCTTAGGTGTTCATGAAATCTTCTCCAGGGGAACAGTCTGTGATTAGTATGAGAAGGGATTGGGTGGCATCTAGGTGGAGACAGATAATAGGATTTAATAGCTCTCCATGGCAGATAACCTTCAAGCGTACAGTAAGCAACCATGAGCTTTTGAGAAGCATCATAAGATTGGTATTATTACAAGAGACATGTTGGGGAATAACTTTTAGTTCAGACAATGTGACCGGGATTCATCCCCAACTCAGGAGAGGGAAAGCCCTCCCCCAGAGTCTCAGCCTCCCAGACTCCTTAACAATGAGCACAGAAACTTTGTCTATATACACTCTCCTCCTGATTCTCAGTTTCCTACAAGAGTTTTGATATATTTAATCTCTAATTTTCAATTAATTTATTTAAACATATGTGTGTACATAAACCTCTGTAGGTTTCAACTGTGTCACACAACTGAAAAATATACATCATTTGATAAAAACAGCGTTCAAATGGTCTCTGGCTTACTTTGTCTCCACCACTTTGATTCACAGTGACTGTACCGCCCAGTCTTCTAACTCACACTTCCGAGCTCTCTGACAAAGGTGATTTCAAACCTTGAAGCCTATAGAGGTTATTTATTTAGGGAAAGAGGTCTACTTGGGCTTTATTTACAGTGCTTTAAAGTTATTTGTTTGTGTGTTTCTCCTAGGGATTAAGGTGAAGGGTTCTACTCCCTTGAGGAGTTACTTGTCTTGGAATCTCCCAGGGAGCACTTCTACCCTCTCCTAGAGGATCCTTAAGAGTCACGATAGACTCACTGGCAAAGAGTTTAGTTTGGGTTACAGTGAGAAAATATGTCAAAATAAGGATTAGGGTTGCATGTCAGGGTAAAATATTATTGCCTTTGGATTAATCCTTTAAAATATTTATTCCCATGGTAACAGGCATTTTTAACACATGAAAAAAAATCTAACAACATCAGGAAGAATAATTTGCTCCCTAAGAATGGAAATGGTCTAAGTAAAGAAGACCTAAGGGTTACTAAAAATCCTGGCTGCTTTTATGCTACTGCAAAAAGTTGCCCATCTTTTCACGAAAGGCCTGGCCAAGGGTTCACCTTGTCACCATTCCAGTGACCAGAAGCACCTCCAGAAGAAAGTCCCGTGAGCATTTTCAATCTCAGACACCCACAGGGGTTGCTATGAGTCAGCACTGACTAGATGGCAGGGAATTTGGTTGTTGTTTTTCTCTTCCCGGAATCAGTAGCAGTCTTGGAAACCCACAGAGGCACTGGGAAACCACCAGCAGCACCGCACAGAGGCCGTTCTACTCTGTCTTATGGAGTCTCTCTCAGGCGGCATCAACCCAATGGCAGTGAATATTATTTTCCTGTTTTCAAGAATGTATACAAAATGATCTTAATTCTATGCTACATAAAGCTAAGTTTTATTAGTTCCATTGTTAGAATAGCATATGTGAACATGCCATTAGCTCTTCATCTACTTTCTTATCGTCTCTCAGTCTCCTTTTCATTTCAGAGCATCACTTTATCTGCATTCTTAATTTCCAAAGACTCTAAACACACCCTTAGTACTTACTCATTCTTTCATCAGCCGCTGCTCTTATTTTTCTGTCTGAAAGACTGTTTTCCATTCCTCCCTGCTTTAACTTTTGGTTGAATAAGTACCGCTGTGGCTATTAAATTCAGTGTTTCTGCATTCTGAACTCACAGTTCAATCCTACAGAAGCAGCATATGGTCTGTTTCTCCATAATGGATTTTTGCTTATCATTTTTTTCTTTTGATACATTTTAAGAGGTTTTATAGTTTTAAGTCTGAAATTAGTAAAAAGAAATAAAGAAAAAATATTTTAAAATTGCTGCAGTTTTTTATTTCCATTCCAAGTACTTAAACTCAGGTAAAATGTGCAGTGTCTGTCGTCATAAATCAGACAACACATTCTTTATCTAGTGTCGAGGAAAGTTAGGCTGTTTTGAGTGACTTGTCTGCTCTGTTCTGATTAATAGTACCACTAAGTCCCTTTAGCCTTTGAACATGGAGCATGAGGAAGCCATTCATTTAAGTGATTAGCAGGTGAAAGGAAGTAATATTTATGAGGAACCCATTAGTCATGCAATAATGCAACAAGCTGTCTAAATAAAGTTGCTTAAAACATCAATCCTCCTTAAAAGACCTACACAAAATGGCACAGAGCGAATGAATATATGACCCCCTCTGGCTTTCCTCTTGCAATGAGGCAGAGTCAGGCATGCCTCCACCCTCCTTTCTTCTTTACCTACTCCGATGCCAACTGTTTCTCCCAAGGCATTACACTTTTCTGCTAAGTTCAATAATTACATGCAATGGCCACACAGAACTCATAGATAATATTAACCATTATGGGGGTTTATGAGAGAAGTTAACAGGCTGCCACAAGCCAGAGAGAGAACATATTAAGGGTAAAGTCATTAGTCCACAGCAATACCTCTCTGTCAGCAGCCAAATCTACCTCCGGGCCTCAGCCTCTCAGCACTCCAGTCCTTCAGGCCCTGGCTCTGTGGATTTGAAAGCTAGCTCACTGCTCTGACTCAGTTTCATAGTCTAGATGCTGGACCTCTGTTCTTATTTCATGGTCTCTGCTGTAGTCTCTGCTCTTGGCTTGACTCCTTTGTTCTGACCTATGATCTCTGTGCCTTTCTCTGGTGTGTTTGATCTTAGCTTCCACCATGTTAGACAGGTTTCTCAAACATGTTCATCATTCTGTGTTTCTGGGTTTTCTTTCTACTTCTGAGATGGCTCTTATTCACAGAGGAATGACTTTGCTTATGATCGCTGTCTTTGTATAGATCATACCCTTAAGGGAATGAAAGGTGTTACTTGCTTCACACCTTCTACGAAGGAGATCTTATCACAACATAATCATGTCCATTAACATAACATTGAACTCCTTCCAAAATGGGGCTATAGAAACATACATAGAATCCAAAAATGTTAACGCATTATATATAGAATTATGGCAAGAAGAACCACATTAACTGACAGCATTTCACTTCAAGATCCAATAAGGAAAACATTAAGTCCAATAAATTTTAAGCAAGAGAGACATCAACACTATTCTTAATTGTATCATTTACTAATTGTGTGATTGAAGCTGTTCTTATAACTGCTGAAATGATCAGTATTATCACCTACCATTGACAATAAAAACAGTAGCTACCACATATGCCTAAATTGTGTATATCAGAATGATGTAAAAACAAAACAAAACAAAGAAAATGCCAACAGCATAATTCACATGCATCAATGTTTTTGAAATATCCCTTTTTCATTATCCAGTTTTCACATATAGATTAGGCCTTAAGAATATTGAAAGTACAAGCCCAGCCCTACAAAAAAATCCTTGCCTAGCCAGTATCGGCAGAAGATCAACACTCACCGAGGGTAAACAAGAGACCATCATATAGAACAACTCCACCCATAGGGCGGCAAAGAGGAAACAGCCCCCAGGATAGCATCAGCTCAATAGTGAAAAGAAGGCAAACATAAACCATACACACAACACAAGTGGATAAGATAGGTAGATAGGAAACTATCCAACACAAAAGGTATGAGATGACATCACAGATTCCACAGATGGATATAATAACATTGGATATCAATGGCCTGAACTCAGGCATTAAAATGCAGAGGCTAACAGACTGGCTCAGGAAAAATAACCCATTGATCTGCTGCCTCCAGGAGACTCATCTCAAACTTCCAGACAAAAACAGGTTGAGATTTAAAGGCTGGAGAAAAATATACCAAGCGAATGGTACTGCAACAAAAACAGGGGTAGCGATCTTAATATCTGACCAAATTTACCTCAAGATACAGGCCATAACAACAGACAAAGATGAGCACTATATAATGCTCAAGGGAACAATATACCAAGAACCAGTGAGCATAATAAACATATATGCACCTAACAAGAGACCTGCGAAATTCATAAATCAAACACTCCAGAAGATGAGAAAAGAGATCACAGGCCCAACAGTTATAATTGATGACTTTAATACACCACTCTGAAAAAGACAGATCATTGGGAAAGAAACTCAACAAGGAGGCTAGAGATCTAAATAGCACAATTGGACGAATTGACTTGATAGATATTTTCAGAGCTTTCCACCCACATGCAAAAATAATTCACATTCTTTTCAAGTTCACGTGGCAGATATTCAAAAATAGATCACATGCTGGGACACAAGTCGAACTTGAGCAAATTCAAGCACATAGAGGTCATACAGACATTGCTCTCCAATCACTGTGCCATAAATATGGAACTTAATAGAAGGACGGTGAAGAAAACAAGGGCAAACAATTGGAGGATGAACAATTTCCTATTTCAAAAGGACTGTGTATTGATCCAAATCAGAGATGAAATCAGGAAGTTTCTAGAAACCAATGAGAACAAAAATACGACGTACCAAAACCTGTGGAGTATAGCAAAGGCATTTATTAGAGGAAGGCTGATAGTAAAAAATGCACACATTAAAAAAGAAGAGAGAATCGTGGATGATATGCTGACACAAAACTTACACCAATTAGAGCAGAGTCAACAGAACAACCCTACAATAGCAAGAGGATAGATATAATAAAAATCAGAGCCGAGATGCAGGAGAGGGAAAACAAGAAAACTACGGAAAAATTAATGCTGCTAAAAGTTGGTACTTTGAAAGAATTAACAGAATTGATAGACCCCTGGCAAACCTAACCAAAGAAAGGAAGGAACAAACTACATTTGCAAGGATGAGGGATGAAACAGGGGACATTACAACGGAGCCTAATGAAATCAAAATGATAAATACACAGTACTGTGAAGGTCTCTAATGAATTCAACAATTTGGAAGACATGGACAAATACTTGGAAACACAATCCCTCCCTAGACTATCCCAGATGGATGTCAAGAACCTCAACAGACCCACAGAAATGGAAGAAATAGACAAGATAATCAAGGGATTACCAACAAAAAAATCCCCCAGGCCAGATGGATTCACAGGAGAATTCTACCAAGCATTCAGGGAAGAACTGA
>NW_022111324.1:38089539-38091840 GCF_000313985.2 Echinops telfairi | reverse complement strand
ACTATACAGCCACAGTAGTCAAAACAGTGTGGTACCGGCATAATGACAGATATTCAGACCAATGGAAAAGAGCTGACGACCCATAAATAAAAACATCAGCATACAGGCAACTGATCTTTGATAAGCGTCCAAAAAATATTAAATTGGAAGCAGATGCCATCTTCAATAAATGGTGCTAGAAAAAATGGATATCTTCCTGCAGAAAAATGAAGCAAGACCCTTACTTCTCTCCATGTGCAAGAATAAACTCAAGGTGGATCAAAGACCTTGAGATGAAATCCCAAACAATTAGGGCCATTAATGAGGGAATTAGGACAAACCTGAGAACCTTGGCACAGGGACTACATAGACTATCAGATATAGGGAAGGATGCAAATATAAAGGAATCACAAATATACAAGTGGGACATACTGAAGATAAGACACCTGTGTATATCGAAAGAATTCACCAAGACAGTAATAAGAGAGTCCACCAACTGGGAAAACATCTTTAGCAATGACACATCAGACAAAGGACTTATTACTAAAATCTACAATACTTTGCAAGCTTACAATAAGAGAAAAACTAACTGCCCACTGATGAGGTAGGAAAAGGACCTGAACAGAAATTTCACAGAGTCTGAAATCCGAATGGCCAATAAACATATGAGAAAATGTTCTCTATCATTAGCCATAAGAGAACGGCAAATCAAAACAACTAGGAGATACCACCTAACAACCTCAAAGATAGTGCAATTCAAAAAAATCAGAAAGCAACAAGTGTTGTAGGGGCTGTGGTGAGACAGGAACTCTCATCCGCTGCTGCTGGACCTGTCGGTATGTACAGCCACTATGGAAATTGATTTGGCAATTGGTCAAACAGATGGAATTTGAATTACCATATGACCCAGCAATCCCCCTACTGGGCATATACCCAGAAGAGGCAAGAAACAAACCATGCCCAGACATCTGTGCTCCAATGCTCATTGCTGCACAGTTCACAATCACAAGGAGTTGGAAGCAACCCACATTTCCATCAACAGACGAATGGATTAAAAAACTGTGGTACATACATACAATGGAGTACTATGCATTGCTAAAAGCAGTGATGAACACAAGAAGCATATCGCTGATTGGGAAGAACCAGAGGAAATTATGCTAAGTAAAGTAAGCCAAGCACAAAAGGACAAGTATAACATGAGTCCGCTGAGGTAAGTTTATATAGATTAAAAAAAGAAAGAGCAGAAAGGTAAATGCAAAAGGGCCACAGGGAAAAAGATACTGTATACAAACACTCCAGGGGTGAGGTCCAGGTAGTATGGCAGGGGCCAGACCAAATCCAGGGATACATATAGTAGCCAACTACAAAGAGGGGGGGAGGGAGGAAAGGGGAAAGAAAAAAAAAAGAGATGTGATGGGGGAGTAGGGCACTGACCCACCAAGGGAAGGGTATTGTTTGTGTCTCCACAGGGAAAGAGGGACCAGATTTAAAGCCAGTGCCAGATGAACACAGCTTGCCAGCAAGGAGTGGGGAGCCAGTGGAGGGGCTTGAGGGCTCGGCCCCCATACCAGCTATGTGGACAACTGCCCCTCCCCCCAAAATAATTTACTTGAGAGGACAGCACTGAAGCTGCAGCTTGGGGAGAGGGACATGTGTGATCAGAGCAAATAGGAGCAAATGAAGAGGGAGGAAGAGAGAGTGGAGCACATCCTGACCCACCAGGCCTGGAGGACGACATCTCTGCTCTGAACAACCAATGGACAGAGTGGACAATATGGCTGATCCCACTACGACACGCGGTCCCTTGATGGCCCCCGGCCGTAAGGGGGACGACACTGTGTGGGGACTGGCCCAGACTGACCCTGTGGCACCGAGGCCAACCACTAAAAGCGTGCGGCAGAGCTACCCTGGGAGCAGAGCAGGGAGTCCCCGAGGCAGCACAAAGGACAGATTTGGGGGCCAGAGCACGGTACCCCATCAGACCTGACTGAAGGACATGCCTAGAGATAAAAAATCAGACCATGATCTATTTACATTTTTTTCTTTCTTTTAAAATTTTTTTCTTTTAATTAATTTATTCTTCTATGGGTAATTGGTTTCCTTTTTTGTTGTCATCACTGTGTTCTCACTCATCACCTATCTTGCTTTGGCATGGATTTTTGGTGCATATTATTATCTATATAGATATATCTAGATACGATAGACTGTATGAATAATCTGGAGGAGAAAACAATGGGACCAATGGTTCCAGGGTAGGGACACGGAGGTAAGGAGGTGGTGCTGACCAACCCAGGGACAGGGGAGCAACAAGTGATCCAAAAT
>NW_022111324.1:38077628-38088507 GCF_000313985.2 Echinops telfairi | reverse complement strand
CATTGTAAAGGTGGGTGAGTGCAGAGTGGAGACTCAAAGCCCATCAGTAGGCAACTGGACACCCCCTTACTGAAGGGTTGTGAGGAGGAGATGAGCTAGTCAGGGTGCAGGGTAGCAACGATGAAACATATAACTTTTCTCTAGTCCCCTTGCCCTCCGCCGACTATCATCATCCCAATTCTACTTTACAAATCTGGCTAGACCAGAGGATGTACATTGGTACAGATGGCAACTGGAAACACGGGGAATCCAGTACAGAGGGCTCCTTCAGGACCAGTGGTGAGAGTGGCAAGTCCTGGAGGGTGGAGGGAATGTGGGGTAGAAAGATGGAACTGATTACAAGAATCTACATATAACCTCCTCCCTGGGAAATAGACAGCAGAGAAGAAGGTGTGGGGAGACATCAGAAGAAGTGTAACATATGACAAAATAATAATAAGTTATGAATTATGAAGGGTTCATGAGGGAGGGGATAGTGGGGAGGAAGGGGGAAAATGATCAGCGGATATTAAGGGCTAAAGTAGAAGGTAAATGTTTTGAGAATGATGAGGGCAACAAATGTACATTTATGCTTGACATAATCGATGTATGTATGGATTGTGATAAGACTTTTATGAGCCCCTAATAAAATGATTTAAAAAAAAGAATATTGAAAGTACCTTGGATGGCCAGAAGAAAACACGTAACTCTCTTGATGCAAATGAACTCCGAATGCCCCATAAAGAGTGAAAATAGTGAACTGTCATCTTCTCACATAGTTTGGACATTTTTCCAGGAGGATATCCTGGATATTTGGGGAAAGGATATTATTCTTGGTAAATATGAGATAATTGAAAACACCATGAGTTGGATCAGGTCAGCTTAGTCCTCAAATTATATTTTTGATCTTTAGCACTATAAAGAGGTCTTATGCAGCATCTTTGCCCAATGCAATATGACTTTTCATTTAATTGAATGTTGTTTGTGGATCCAAGTAAAATTAAATCAATGGCAGATTAGTATTTCCTCCATTTATTTGAATATTGTCTATAGGTTCAAACAAACAAAGATTTTTATATGTTCATTTGAGTTACAATCCATACTGAAAGTGGTAGTCATTGATATTCCTCAGTAGTGCTTCCAGTCCTGTTGTCCCTCAGAAAATAAGGCAGTGCCACCTGCATATTACAGGCTGGTAATGAGCCTTCTTCCAAATCCACAGTGGATGTAAGAAGAGGTTCAGAAATGTACTCTTGAAAGTAGAGGTGCAAACCTTTCCTGTTTTATAAACATGTGATGTCTCTTGTGTTCTGTTTGAATGACTGTCTCTAGGTGTATGCATACATTCTGCATGAGCATAATTTTGTGTTTGCGATTGCCCCTTATTTGTAATGTTATCCAACATTGTTTATGATCTGCATATTCAAAGGCTTATACATAATCAAGAAACAAGTAAACATCTTTCTGGTATTCTCAGCTTTTAACAAAGATCCATCTGATGTCAATAATGGTATCCATAATTCTACATGCTTTTCTTAATTGAGCTTCAAGTTATGGAAGCATCTGGTCAATGTACAGCTGAAACTATTTTTTCATTATTTTCAGCAAAATTGTACTTGCATGTTATGCTAATTATATTGCTTGATAATTTCCACATTATATTGAATCACCCTTTTTTGGATTAGGCACATATATGAATCACTTCCGGGAGATTGGCCATGTAGCTGTCTTCTAAATTTCCTAACATAAAGTAATGTATACTTCTAGCACTGCATTTGTTTTCTGAAATTTTTCAGAAAATTTTCTTAAGTCTTGTTTTTCATTACTGCCTTTGGTGTATCTTGGATATTTCCTTCAATACTATCAGTACTTAATCGTATGCTCCCTCTTACATTGATTCAAAGTAGACTAGCACTTTTTGGTTCAGTGACTCAGTGATTTCCTTTCATCTTTTTTTTTTTTGGTGCTTTCTGTATCAATCAAAATTTTGCTCATAGAGTCCTTCAAGATATCAACTCAAGATTTGAGTTTTTGTTCAGTTCTTTCAGCTTAAGATATGCTTAGATGTTCTCTTTTGGTTTTCTAGCTCCATATCTATTATATAACTCCATTACATTATGATTTATTTTATCTTCTTGTGGTGTCTTTTCTTTCCTTCTTTTTTTTGGTTCAACTATTTTCCTTCATTTATTTTGCATCATTTCTTTCATATTTTCGCACCTCTACATTCAAGGGCATGTTTCTGAATCTCTTCTGACATCCACTTTGGTCTTTTAATTCTTTCTTGCTTTCTTCATATATGATGTTTATGATGTCATCTCACAATTTTTCAGATCTGTCATTAGTGTTTTGTGCTTCTAGCCTGTTCTTGAGACATTCCCCAAATTCAGACTGGCTACTTAAGGTATTTTGGCTCAAGGATTTTTTCTGGTTTTCTTCAGCTTCAACTTGCACTTGTATATGAACAATTAATGGTAGTTGGCCCTTAGTCTCCATTCTGTTGATGATATTGAACTGCTCTATCATTTCTTTTAACAGATACTGTCTATGTGATCCCTGTGTACTCAATCTGGCAAGTTCCCTATGTATAGAAACCATTTACAGTAAAAAAAAAGTATTTCAAATGAGCAAATCCTTAGTCTTGCAAAATTTTGTGATTCACTCTCTGGCTTCATTCCTATCACCAAGGTTGTATTTTCCAACTACTGAGCTTCCTTCCTTTCCCCCCACCCCCAACTTCCACATTCTAATCACCAAGAATTGTCAATGCATTTGATTTGCAAGTTTGATTAATTGAGAAATGAGGAAGCTTGTAGTTCATATGTTTTAACGCTGGCTACAGTAACATTTTATCAAAGACTAAACATATATAGATCTATATACTCATAAATTATTAAAGTTATTGATATTCATTCACATGTGCAAAATAATGCTTTAAATCTTTTATATGTATAATAAGGATGCATAGAATTGCAAAGCAATAGAGCACACCAAAACATATCATAGTGATTGTGTCTCCCTAAATGAGATGCTGCTGCCATGCACTTTTTCTTAAGGTAGCTCGTAGGTAAGCAGGTGTTGTTCTCATGTTCTATGACAAACTTGGATTATCTGAAATAATTATTACTTAATAATATTTAGTATAAATTTTAAAGATAAACTGATTAGTGAAGAAAGACTGAAATTTAAATTAGGACCACATGGAATTAATTATATCTTAGATAAAGAGGTACTTTGGCGGCTTCAAAAAGTTTGTGATAAATTTCATTATCTTTTCATTTAATTTATCTCCAAACTTTTTGAAGCCCCCAAAGCATCTCTAATATAATAAATTAAATGTGCTATAAACTGATGTCTCTTAATATATTAAATAGCTTATTTATTGAGATGACCATCGCAAGCAAGTGAGGCTTATATAGTGTGGGTAAAATCATTATATAGTTATTGACTTTCAACATGACTCAATTGGTAAAAAAGGCTAGCATCTAAGCTCGGAGGCTCGGGGAACTCTCTTGTGCTAATGCTGCTTGCCTAATTTCCTTTCCTTGTTATTTTGTGTGCTCTGAATGAATAATTTTACTCTTCTACTGCTAAACTGAAAGGACAATAAATAATGTAATGCACACTTGATAAACAATCCATTAACCCTCCTATTATATATTGATACGTGTGTTGTCATTGCATATTATCCAGTCAGATCTAACTCATAGAGATCCCATATGACGGGATGAAATTGTTCCATCAGGTTTCCTAGACTGCGATTTTCACAGAAGATGCTCAGGTGTTCCCTCCATGGAACCATTGTGTAGGAACAAACAGTCAATCTTTCAGAAGCTGCAAGCATTTAGCTACTGCAATACCAAGATCCCGTATTGCTAGGCATATTGTAAGTAGGTTCCTTTTCAGTCAATTTTGACCATAAACAACCAACGCGATGGACAAGAGAACAAAATACTGGGTGGTCGTGTTCCTTCCTCACAATCATGGCTGTTTCTACACCCATCATTGTAGCCTGGTGCACTTCCTCTCTTTGAGAGGCTTCCTCCTTTTCACTGCGCCTCTACTCCACCAAGTACGGTGCCATTATTCAGGACTAGACTTTCCCAATAACATGTCCAAAATCAAGAGAGAAAGTGTCACCATTCCCTTACTAGGAACATATTGGATATCTGGCATCCAAGACAGATTTATTTGGTTCTTTTTTTTTTTTTTGGCAATCCCTGGGCTATTGAGTAGTCTTTGCCAACATCATAATTCAAATGCAAAAGTTATATATAGTTCCTAAGTACAACTATTTGGAAACTTTTGACCGATAACAAAAGAGATATGGGATGTCCATGTGAGGAAAATAAATCTAATATTTAGATTTTTTATTGGAAACTTTTGAAAGCAATCTGGAAATTTTCCAAGTTTATAGTGGTACTTGATAAAAGCAGATCATGATAATGTGGGCAATAATCTTAACATCATTTCCAAATGTTACTAAATAGGAGAGAAATGAAATTTTTTCACCAAAATATTAATTGCAGTTATTTTTAGGTAGTAGGTTTGCTATTTCTTAATGTCAGTATTATTTCCTGAAATGCTAATATTTAAACACTTTAAAAAGTTGTTAAAATGAAACAAGGTTCTATTTATTATAAAGTAAAATGTCACTGACTGTTCATGAACATATTCATAAAAGACATATCTTTATGAAGAATCTATTAAAATTTTACCATGCTAAAACCATGCAATACAGTTTTAAAGTGTAGACTTGAAAATGAAGAATTCCCATTTATTATGTAAAAATTCCAATGAAATTTAAAAACTGTTTTCCCAAAAATGTTTGGTAGGAAAAGCCAGAAACATTTTATATTCCTAGATCTTTAAAACTTTTGCTCTTGTAAAAACAGATAATTTCAAATGCAAAATATAAATATGAAAGGGCAATATCACTTTAGCTTCATGGAAATAACACCAAATAGAATCAATAAAATCAACAAAGGCTGCAAGTATTTTACCCTTTAGTAAGCATACTGGAGTGTCCAATAATTGCCTAGGATCTTTGGATGAAACCCCAAATGCTAGCCAATGCCCTTAGAAAGGAATATAACTAAAGACTATCTGAATCGACTGATTTGATCCAAATAAAGAAAAATTGATGAGCATATTCATAATATGATATTTGGGTAATAACACAGGAAAATAACACAACTGTAAAAACTCAATAAAAAAGAAATAGTACACAGTTTAAACAATTTCAACAGGTAGCATGTGAACAAGAAACAATAGAATTGAAGGAATAAATGCAACTTAAACTAAGGCTTGAGCAAATAGCAAAGTTCCCAGAATAGATGGAATACCAGTTGAAAGTTTTAACAAGCTAGGACTCACTCATTTATACCAAGAAATATGGAAAATAGCTTCTACACTGAGCAGCTGAAAGGGATCTCTCTTTGTATCTATTCCAAAGAAAGATGATCCAAAAGAATTTGGAAATTATAGTATGACATTAATATCATACACAAGTAAAATTCTATTGAGGAGAATTCAAAACAGCTGCAGCAATACGTCAACAGAGAGCTGCAAGAAATTCAAGTTGAAGTCAATTTAGGACATGGAACAAGGGATATCACCAGCGATATCATATGGATATTTACTGAAAGAATACAAGAAAGATGTTTGCTTGTTTTTAATGTTTATGTAGAGGCATTAGACCATGTGGAATATTAAAATATACTCTGTATAATACTGTGATTAGTAGAGATTCTAGAACATTAAATTTTGCTCATATAGATTTTGGTATCTACCAAGAGGCAGTCCATGGAGTAGAATGAGGGAATATTGCAGGGATTCCAATTTTAGAAGTTATGCACTGGGGTTGTATCTTTTCCTATTTATTTAATCCTTGTATTGAGGGGGTAAAAAATCTGAGAAGCCAGACTACAGGAAGAGACGATATTGGAATTGGAGGAAGGATTATTCACAACCGGCAATCTACAGATGATACAGCCTTGCTTAATGAAAGGGAAAAGGGCTTGAACCACTTTTCATTAAGATCAAAATCTGCAGCCTTCAGTGTGGCAGGCAGCTCAATTTAAACAAGGCAAAAATACCTGGAGCTAGACTAATAGATAACATCATGATAAACAGAGAAAAGATGGAAGTTGTCAAAGACTTTTTTTTTTTAATCTGGGCGTTACAATTAATGCTCATGGAATAAGCAGTCAAGAAATCAAATTATAAATTTAATTGGACACATCTGTTGCACAAGAACTTTAGAAGTGCTCTACTAGAGCATACATTTTGAGCACCCCATTGGCAGAAGGCTATGGATGACAGTGAAAGATCAAAATACATTTGCAGAGTCTCCACATGGATGAAGCCTCCACTGGGCACGATGTGGCTAGTCCTTCCTCAGGCACAGTGCATTAGAAAATGGATTACTTCCATTCCCTCCCAGTCAGCCCAAGGAATGGTAGTCTCCCTTAGAGGCCAGCCTGGGTGTGTCCTTGATGGACAGTCCTGGGGGTTGCATGAGTTATGTCCTATCAGTCATAACCTGACCACCTTGCTTATATAGCCATTGACCAATCTTGTAAGCTCTTCTCTCTAACATAATATGTGTGTCCCGATCATGGTGCTCATCCTGTTTTGGAAACAGCATAGTTACAGTCCCACCTGTAACTATGATGCATCAATCTACCACCAATGACTGGTATTCCGTTTCCTTTGCCCTCCCATGTCCTTTTTAAAGCTCTGTTTCTCAGCAAAATCTTAGACGCCATTATGACCTACTGGGAATGATCACCCCTATTTGATGATGAATCTGTCTTTGTCATGTATTTTTCTTATATAAGACTAAATTATATTTGAGCTTAGGATCTCTTATTTACCCTAGAAGAGTGCTAAAGAGCAAAGATCACTTTCAGACTAAGGTACGCCTCACCAAAGCCATAGTAATCTCAGTGATCATATATGAAGGTGAAAGCAGGTCATGATGAAAGAGGACCCAGAAGAATTGATGCTTATGGCTATGGTGTAAGAAAACAATATTCAAAGTACCATTTTGACAGAAGAACAAAAACAAAAAAATCTGTCTTGAAAGAGGTACAGACGGAATGCTTCTTAGAAACAAGAATGGCAGGAATTTGCCTCACATATTTGGTTATCAGAATTCAGTCCCTGGAAAGAACAGTATGCTTGGTAGAGAGAGGGTCAGGGAAAAAGCTGAAGGCCCTCACCAAGATTGATTGCCATATGGCTACAACAAGGGGCCGAAACAGCACAACTATTGTGAAGACGATAGAGGATCAGGCATTATATTAATTCTGTTGTACATAGGGTCACCAGGAGTTGGAACTGATTGATAGCACCTAACAATCACAATACAGAATGTCTCATAATACTTAAATAACACTAATAAGCATATTAGTGGCACCAGCATATTTATTCATTAGAAAAAATACTTATTTTCTAGGTTTATTATTTTCCTTCTTGTCCAGGTAAGGAAACTGAAGAGAATTAAAAAGTTAAGTAATGTAGCTAGACTTCAAACCTATCAATCTAGGTCCAGAATTTATTGGCTCAGGCAGTCATTTCACAGTTATTATATATGATGCACCAAATCTCAAAATGTCTTCTATAACATTGTATAGCAAGGAAAATGGTGTTTGGGGAAAACTTTCACGCCCAGGCTTCAAGGGAAAAAAGATTGTTTCTGTAGCAGACAGGTGTACCAGAGACATGCTGGAGCTCAGGGTCTTTGCTCAGCACAGCATGAACTCAACCCGTATGAGTGAACTAGCCCAACAACTGTTCACGAGATCTACTTACGTGATGACTCTTTACCAAATGCTCTGAGAATGTCAGTCTTCCAATGTAGGAAACTGTGGAATTCCATGTGTAGCCACCATATGTTCATCCGTGAAAGGGTGTGTGTGTTTTTGCTGTATTAAACAGATCTCAGACTAAGATGAACTGAGAAGAAAGGTCTGTTATCCATGTTTGACCTTGTGAAAACCCTATCAATCACCATGACTCAGGGGCTGACTCAAGGCAGCTGACAACAGCATGGGAAACTTGGGTTCAAAGAACTCCTCCCAAGAAGTCAAAGGAAGACTCTTATTTCCAAGGAAAGAGTGAACATTAAGGATCGTTTTCAATAATCTTACTCTTCAAACATAAATTATGATGCACTCACAAATGATTGTGGCACTTTCCTTCTGCAGCGTTCAGCTTTAATTTACAATTACTTGTCCACTTTCTATTTCATTTGGTTTATATTTTATTAACTGCTCTAATGCATAGACTAAAGTGCTATAATGCTAATATATAATATAATATATAGTAAATAGACAGATATAAACTGTCAAATGTAAACACATAATGACTTTCTTTAATTGCTATGACTCAAAACAGCAGCCTCAGTCAAGGCTCATGTCATTTTATAAGATAAATCTTTGTTCCATGGAATCAAATATGCCTATTGATATTAGATTACATTTTTCATGTGTCAAGTAGCTCTTTGGAGCTATTATAAGAAATATTTGCAGAACCAAAATGTTACTAACAGAATATTTAGCATAGTTTTTAATTGGCCTATAAATATTATAGGTATTTAATTTACAATAAGAAGACAATAGAAAAAATAAGCATTGATAAAAGTCATGCTGTAGTTCAGAGAATGTGGAGAAAACAAGGAAAGAGTTAGAAGAACATTTAGATCTTGACACATGGATAGATGGATGGTGAGAAGAGCTGTACAATCCCCCAATAAAATGATTTAGAAAGGAAGAACATTTGCAGGGGTACTATTTTTTTATCTAGAATAAATAGGCAAAAACATTTTGAAAACTGATTTATCATAAAGACAGATTTCTTTAAAATCAATGACATGGAATAGAAGGGTTTTCGTAGGTTGCTTGACAGTAAGAGGGAAGGAAGTTGAGAGCGACAATGTTACATCATTCACAGAAAAGGATCCCTGAAATCTCTTCAAATCTCACAATAAGTAAGAAAACAAAAGCATACAGCAGCTTGATCTTTTCTGTCACATTGGTGTCGAGAGTGCTAAAATCAGTAATGGGTAAAAATAATTGTCTTTTGCATTAGACTAGAGATTTAGAGTGAGACCATTTTGTTTGTAAATTTATTTGTAATATTTTTTTAAAAACGTATGCACTGCTTTTGTTAGCCAATGTTGCTGTGACACAAATGTCACAAATGAGTAGCTTTAATAAACTGAATTTTCTTTGTTAATTTAAGGTGCTGGCTCTAGGGGAAGTGTTTCTCTTTGTGTCAGGTCTGGAGAAAGGTCCTCATTTCTTCTTTGAGCTGCTTCTCGTCAGGGGTCATCATATAGTTTGACATCCCTCTTTCTCCATCTCTACTTTTTAAATTTGTTCCTTATGCATTTCAAAACACAGTGGCTCAAGACACACCATCTACTAATATCTCCCTCTGTTACAATAACAAACAAAATCCATTATTAAGTGAGATTATAGTAAAAAATATAGGGGCTAAGATATATAATGCATATTTTTGAAGGACACAATTCAATCTATAACAGTCATGCATTAGTATTTTAAATTAGTTGAGCTTAATAAACTACCATTCCAAGTAAGTTAATTAATGTGAATTTGCACTTTAAATAGTAAACTTATGATAATATTGCCACAAAGAAGTATAATCTTTCACCTGGTTGCCTCAATTGTTTTCTATGCCAATTCTATTCTGGAGAAGTGCTCTTATTATTAAATAAGCATATAACTGAAAGAAAGGAGATGGACAGATCGATAAATAGATAGATTTTTGCATGACTTTTAAAGTCAATATTACACAGTCCCTTGGACACAATAAAAACCAGTAGAATTTACTTTGAATGAAGATTTATCTTGTGTTCATAAAATGTAGGACATTGGGAATATAATCATATTTTATTTTAAAATGAGTGGCAGCAGTATAAATAAATAGACATAGGGGTTGACAATCTGCAAACAAAATCTGTCCTCATTATGCAAAAATAATTTAAGTGTGTCTTGATTTAGAAAAGAAAACAAACATACAAAATTAAGCTAAAGTGCTTTTGAATAAGAAATGTCTTCCATTTATGTGAGAAATAGACTCTTTTTACATTAGTCCAGAAACTGTATTATTATCTCTTGATTTTCTTCCATTTTATTTCTATATGGTTGTTATACTTTGACCACAGTTCAGAGAAATACAAAATAACTATCATCTATGCAATTCACGCAGTCAAGATGAAATGCAGTCATTCGGGGTTTTTAATCAGGAATTTTTGTAGAAGTGTCTTTTGAGACAATGAATTATATGATTCCCCAGTGTGATGCTGTCAACCTTAGTTTCCGAATGTGCTCCCTTTAACATATTGTAATAGCTCTTTTACTGCAGAGTCTATTTTCTAAGTCCACTATTTTTATGAGCTTCCATTAAAACAGCAATAATGGTCTTACAAATAATAGAGAGCACTTAATGATTTTAGAAGCCTGAAAAAAATGCTTGCATGTTCAGTCTCACAAAAGTGGTTCCATATTGGCCATCTGTAAAAGACGCACCGACAATGAGGAACATCACCCTCTCCCCATGAAATGCCACCTCTTTTTACGAGTGCTATTCCCTGTTCCTGTGGAAAACACCTATTATGGCCAGATTTCTTGCAAACCAAGTGCCCACCTAGGTAGCACACACATATCCACACACAGCCAGGGAGAATGACAATATTGCATTTTTTTAAAACCAGCATAGTTTGGTGGCACGGAGGGAACAGGGCACTGGCCCACGGGGCGGGGAGCAGGGGGGAGAGTGTTGGTTGTGTCTCCACAGAACTGGAACGGGCATACAGCCCCCATCAGGACACGCCAAATCAGAGGAGCAATGTAAAATGAGGAGGAATACA